>NC_091470.1:35635374-35952874 GCF_036971445.1 Narcine bancroftii
CCTGACTTGGAGGGAGAGGGGTGAGTGGGGAGATGGGTCGCAGGCTGACTGCATCATCAGCCCATCCCTACACAGCTGCTTAGTGCAGCTATACATTCAGATTGATCTGTGGAGATTATCCCTCTCAGAGAGGGGTTGTAATATGTGGGTTGGAGACCGCCTCCTCACATTCAGAAAGTTAGGTGATTATGCGTTTTGGCGGAGTTTCTCCACCTTTACATCTCAACTTTTGGGCTATCTGAAATGGCCTATTATCTCACAGAGACCCAGACTCAATCACTATCTTGTGTGCTGTCTATGTGGAGTTTGCCCATTCTCTCTGTGACTGCATGTATTTCCTCCCATGCCCAAGATCTGCTGGCTGGTAAGGCAATATTGGCCAGTGCAGGTGAGAGGTAAATGGATGGTTAATTATAAGCAGGAGATTGATTGGGGAAAAACTTGTTTCCCTTTGTTTCTCTTTATGACTCTCTGTCATAATTTGATTGTGATACCAAATTTCCAAAAGGATCAACAGTAACCCTCAGGTTAATCAATTCCCCCTTCCCCACTTCCCTTTACATGTTGAATGCCCCAAGAACTCACTCCACCAAGGACAGTGCACCTTCCCTGAATGTACATAAAATATAATAAAAAAGCCCAATATTGACAACAAAAGTGTAAGACTAACAATTACAAATCCAATCGACATGGCTGTTGCTCACTTACTGCTCAATTCAGTTTGTGTGGGATCTTCACTTGTCCTATCCTCAGCCCTGTACAGGTTCAACTTGCCTGTAGTATAGGGCTGGTGGCAGTTTTTCCATCATAAGAAATGTTATAGTGGCTGTGTAGCAGGCCAAGCGGGCGCTCAGTGCAGTAATGCGAACCGCCACCGTCAGTGCAGGTCACGGACTTACCTAAGGGCTGGCATGCTAACAGTACTGAGTGCTGGGTCCCCTGCTGAAAGGTACGTTAACAAGTCTCAATTTAAACCTGCTGGTCCACCGTCCCTTAACAAGGTCCCACCTTGTCCCGTGGAGCCTGGGGCAGGCAGGGAATAAAAGCCGCTTGTAAAGCTTCATTCTTTATGTTATTCTCCTGATGTTTGAATGTTATTTCCTGCCTCTTCTCTAATGTTATTGAGTTGATTACTCTGGTGTGTGTTTGTATTTCTTTAGTAGCTCTACCGTGGTAGCTGCTACAATGTTATATTATTAGTAGTTATTAATAAAAAAATATTGTTTCGAAGATACCATTGTCTTGGTGAATTTCTATTGTTGCAGATCTACTACATAACAGAACCCTTTGTCAGTAATCCTTCATGACCTTTGTGCTGTGTGACCTGCTGATGTTCTCCAGCACATTTGTGCATTGGATGGCAACAGCTCATATTGAGGTGTATCTACCTCATTACATCAGTCTCCATGAAGTGTGAGGAAACCTTGGCTTCTGGCAGATATTAAAGGGGTCATGAGCTGTGACGTAACATTGTTCCTACTGGTTTACTTGTTTGGAATTGTATTTATTTATTCATTTTTGGGATTGTGGCATTGTTGACAAGGACAGCAACTTTGTTCATCCTTCATAGCTCTTGGAGAAACAGGGGTGAGGTGTCTACTTGCACTGCTGCAGTCCTTCTAGTAAAGGGGCAGTTACATTGTGATTTCCAGGATTTACATCCAGTGATATTTAGACCACAAGACAAAGGGCAGAAATAGACTATTCAGCCCATTCATGTCTGCCCACCATTTAATCATGAGCTGATCTATTTCCCCAATCAGCCCCAAAGCCCAGTCTTCTCCCCATAGCCCTTGATGTCCTGGCTAATCAAAAACCTATCAATCTCTATTTTAAATACACCCAAATGACCTGGCCTCCACAACCGCCTGTGGCAACAAATTCCACAAGTTTACTGCCCTCTGGGTGAAGAAATTCCTATGCATCTTGCATCTAAGTAGACACCCTTCAATCCTGAAGCTGTGCCCTCTTGTCCGAGACTCTCTCACTATGAGTGACAGTGTGATGTGGAGGGGGCAACCTGCAGAAAATTCAGCCATTTCAATTACACCTGTGAATCTGTCAGCTCTTCCCTAACCATTCCTTTAGGCCAGAACTTCTCAACGTTGTTCACTCTCAGGCCAATCACATATTCTTTTATAGGACCACCTATAACAAACCTATGTACAACTGGAGGTAAGGTGGGGTGTGGTTTGCTTGTGAGCAACCCCATTCCCAGGCCACTGACTGGCAGGGTCGGATTAAGCTAGTTGTGGGGGGAGGGGGTGGGGCGCCTGTAGCCTATGTTATAAAGGGGCCCTAAATTTAAAAAAAGATATAAATATTAAAACACAAATTTTTTCACTTGTGTAGTAATTACATTTTTTCATTTGCTATACAGCTAGATAATTTGACAAATATGTCTGACATTTTAGTAACTGTATTACTTACAGGTAGACATCAATTTCAAATGTCACAGGTAACAAAACTATAATTTAAAAGTTACATTTTCTAGATTTAGCATGAGCAAATGTGTTGATGATACGGGAAATGTCTATTTCATGCAGAAGCTCATGTTCAATGCTCATTAGAGTGAGATTGTTTAATCTGTTTTGACCATGATGCTCCTTAGTTCATTTTTAATCTTGTTTAGCTTTGAAAATTAGCGTTCTGTTTTGCAGTTGGTTACTGTAAGCGACAAATAGATGCGCAAGGCAATTTCTACATATGGAAAACAAGACTCCAAAAAATTGTCAGTTATCAAATGGTAAGACTAAATTTCTACAAGGTCTTGTTTGGAGCCAATATGAGAAGCCAGATCAGTTTTAAGCAGTTCAGCGAACTGCATAAATTCTTCACCAAGACTTACAGATATGATTTGATGACCTCTTTACAATCTCTTCATTGCTTTCACTGCTCAGTTGAGACGGGTTTCCATTTTCATTTTAATATTTGTGCAGCGACTATAACTTCAATTTCAAATATCTTCGTATTAATCAATCTCTGTCTTAAATACACCCATTGACCTGGCCTCCACCACCACCGGTGACAACAAATTCCAGAGTTACCACCCTCTGTGTGAATAAATTCCTATGGATCTCAGTTCTATTGGACACCCTTCAATCCTGATGTTGCGCCCTCTTGTCTAAGACCCTCTCGCCATATGTATCTCATAGATACCACACTCCCAATAATTATTGTGTTAAAATAATAACCCCAACTAAAGTTGATAATTGGCTAAAATCGCTAACCTTAAATACCCAGTCGTTCATAAAAGTTGAAAGCAGTATAGTACTATAGTAATGGAACAAGTGCAGAATCGGAATTGATTGTTTGCAAGCATTTAGCGCTGGGCCCTTGAAAACGTGGGGCCCATAGCAGATGTTACGTTTGCTACTAAGTTAATCAGGCAATGGAGTTTTGTTTTGTTTTGATGGGAACATTCTTGAGAATTTTTTTTGTCACCAAATTTAAAACTCAATTTATCCATTATTCACTTATTATATTTGTCTTCACTACATTGCTGTGGAGCACTTATAACAAAGCAGTTCGTTGCTTTAGTCTGTAAGGCACAGGTTACACTTTGATGGACAGAGGTGCAGCATTCTTCTTTGGGTGAATCTACCCAACTCCATATCTTTGAGGTTCATTACAAAACACCCAACACAAAATTTCTTTGTGCTCCACATTTTCCTCAATCTTCCTTTATCTTTATAATCAGTATTTGAGTGGGAAAAAGCCAAATTTGAAGAGATGAGAAAGGATTTACGAGGAGTGGATTGGGACAATTTGTTCTATGGGAAGGATGTAGTAGAGAAATGGAGATCTTTTAAAGGTGAGATTTTGAGGGTACAAAATCTTTATGTTCCTGTTAGGTTAAAAGGCAGGGTCAAAAGTTTGAGAGAGCCATGGTTTTCAAGGGATATTGGAAACTTGGTTCAAATAAAACAGGGAGACCTACAATAAATATAAGAAACAAGGAATAAAGGAGATGCATGGAGAATACATTGAATGTAAAAAGAATCTTAAGAAAGAAATGAGAAAAGCTAAAAGAACGTACGAGGTGGCTTTAGCAAACGGTGAGAATAAATCCAAAATGTTTCTATAAATATGTTAATAGCAAAAGGAGAGTGAAGGATAAAATTGGTCCATTAGAGAATAAGAGCGGACAACTGTGTGTGGAGCCAAATGAGATGAGGGAGATTTTGAACAAGTTCTTTTCTTCGGTATTCACTAGGAGAAGGATATTGAACTGTGCAGGGTAAAGGAAGCAAAGAGGGTAATTATGGAAAATGTAGTGATTAAGAAAGAGGAAGGACTGGAGCTTTTGAAGCATATAAAGGTAGATAAGTCTCCAGGTTCTTATGGGATATTCCCCAGGATCTCGAGAGAAATTAGTGAGGAAATAGCAGTGGCTCTGACAGTGATTTTCTAATGTCATTAGAGATGGGTAGAGTGCCGGAGGACTGGCGTATTGCTAATGTGGTTCCTTTGTTTAAAAAGGGTTTGAGGAGCAAGCCTAGCAATTATAGGCCTGTATGTTTGATGTCTGTGGTAGGTAAGTTAATGGAAAGTGTTCTTAGAGATAATATATTTAAGTATCTGGAGAGACAGGGTCCGATCAGGAACACTCAACACGGGTTTGTGTGCGGAAGGTCATGTTTGTCCAATCTTTTTGAATTTTTTGAAGAGGTGACAAGGAATGTCGATGAAAGGAGAGCAGTGGATGTTGTTTATAAGGACTTCAATAATGTTCTGCATGGAAGGTTAGTTAGGAAGGTTCAAGCACTAGGTATTAACTTCGAGATAGTCAAATGGATTCAATGATGGCTGGAAGGGCGATGCCAGAGAATCATAGTGCATAACCTTTTGGAGGATGGTAACCGTTTGGAGGATGGTAACCGTTTGGAGGATGGTAACCGTTTGGAGGATGGTAACTGTTTGGAGGATGGTAACCGTTTGGAGGATGGTAACCGTTTGGAGGATGGTAACTGTTTGGAGGATGGTAACCGTTTGGAGGATGGTAACTGTTTGGAGGATGGTAACCGTTTGGAGGATGGTAACAAGCGATGTGCCTCAGGGTTCTGTATTGGGCCCTTTGCTGTTTGTCATTTACATTAATGATCTGGATGCTGGGTAATATTGTGGATGATGAAGAAGGTTTTCAAAGGTGGCAAAAGGATCTAGATTGCTTAGAAGAGTGGGCTGAAAGGTGGAAGATAGAGTTTAATGCTGAGAAGTGTGAAGTGCTCCATTTTGGAAGGAATAATCAAAACAGGACCCACATAGTTAATGTTAGGGCATTGAAGAATGCAATGGAGCAGAAAGATCTAGGAATAACGGTTCATCATTCCCTGAAGGTAGAATCTCATGTGGATAGGGTAGTGAAGAAGGGTTTTTTGTATGCTGGCCTTTATAAATCAAAGCATAGAATACAGGAGTTGGGAGATTATGTTGAGACTGTTCAAAGCATTGGTGAGGCCAAATTTGGAATACTGTGTGTAGTTCTGGTCACCGAATTATAGGAAGGATATCAACAAGGTAGCTAAAGTGCAGAGAAGATTTACGAAAACGTTACCTGGGTTTCAGAATCTAGATTACAAAAAAAAGATTGAGAAGATTAGGTCTTTATTCCTTGGAGCGTAGAAGGTTGAGGGGGGATTTGATAGAGGTATTTAAAATTATGATGGGGATAGATAAGTGTTGATGTGGAAAGGCTTTTTCCCTTGAGGGTAGAAGAGATTGAAACAAAAAGTCATGAGTTAAGAGTTAAGGGGACAAAAGTTTAGAAGTAACATGAGGGGCATCTTCTTCACTCAGAGAGTAGTGGCTGTGTGGAATAAGCTTCCGGGAGAAATAGTGGCGGCAGAGTCCTTTTTGTCATTTAAAGAAAATTTGGATGGGTATATGGATGGGAGAGGAATGGAGGGTTATGGGCAAGGTGCAGGTAGGTGGGACTTGAGGAGAGGACTTGCTTCGGTGCAGACTAGAAGGGCCAAGATGGCCTGTTTCTTTGCTGTAATTGTTATATGATTATATTTGTTCTTTGTCCAGGAACTTCAGAAGGGGGAGTTTTGCTTTATTTATACCACCTCTCACTACAATCTCACATATTCCTCTCAATGTGACCCATTCACAATGTATGCAAGAAGGAAGATAGTTGACTCTCTGAGTTTCACTGTACAATTTGACACTCAAATTTGTACTCATACGGATACTGCAGGATCAGTGCCAAGTTTCCATTGTCCCTGTCTTTCCTTCAGTGCATACTGATGACAGTTCATTTGTCTCTGGGATTAATGGAAACAAGTTATACATTCCATCATGAACAACCTTTTCATCCAGAACATACATCTTATTCTCTTTACAAGTCTCTCCAATAGGCTTCAAGTAATTTGAGTTGGACTTGTTCTTGCTTTCCTTTCAAAATGTTGACAAATGTTTTTTGATTCTAATAACAGTGGCAAACAGATTCCATATCTGCACTCTTTAGCTTGACATTATGTGCTGCTATATCTTCCCTTCAGATGGGTCTCCCATTGCCCTGAAGATGCTGTAGAATTTGGTTCCAACTTGTACATATCTGGCCCTTCATTAGGGGTTGTTGCAAATGCTGTGCTTAACCAATGGCTGTCTCCACTGACTGGAAATATCAAAGCCTCCTTGACATTCTGGTTCCTCTCACAAAACAGCCTTCTCTGAATGCACACATCCCTTGATTCCATAAACTTGCTATTCTGCAAACTTGTACGAGCAGTCCATCCCAAATCAATGCAATTTTAAAAAAAAATCAGATTTTTGATTCCTCTATGAACGTGAACTACATGACAGTAGACATAACATTTTGTGGGTTCAAAACAGTTCATCAACTATTCAAAAAAATTGTCTCATGTTAAGGCTGCAGCCATCAAGATTTTGTATACTTGGATGTCTGAGCAACCACAGATGAAAGCAAAATTGACTCTGACTCTAAATTATTATCATTTGCAACATAAAAATCCCCCCTGCTTTCCATATATTCAAGCCATGACTCAACTGAACTAGTGAATGGGATAAAAGCACCAATTTTGGTCATCTTGAGGTGACAGCCATGGCACATGACTGCAAGCTCAAACTCTGAGTCAATGAAATCCAACATGGCCTTATTGAACTACAATGGTTCATCACATCTAAGGAAGGAGACATTACTCCTGAAAATATTCTGGCTAGTCTTTTCCAGATGTCACAACAGCATCATTCAATACAGTCAAACAGTTGAGTAAAAGCAAGACTCATGATTCAGCTGTTAAAGCAAGTGCAGGACTAGGAAGGAAGATCAAGTCAAGATCATAAACTAAGATTCTCACGTATTCTAAAGTCCAGACACAGATTATCACTGTCAATAATATGTTGGCTGTCACATGATTAATGTGAACACTGCTGAGGTTAAACGGTCTGCATTGCCAAACACTGCAATGAATATTGGTGATGAATATTCTCCTTAAACCACTAAAATTTTTGTCCTGATGTAATCCCGTAATGGTGCTGGCACAACTCCGAACATCTCAACTACAGACTTTTCCATTCAATTACAGGCTTGCAGAATTCATATGAGAAAGGAAAAAAGTATTTTTGGGAAATGACAGCACCACTGGATGAACTGGTATTCAGTGTAGAAGTATTACAGAAATGTAGATTGTGGGGAAGCATAACCAAAAATAGCAGTCACTTTTGGTAAAGCAGTTAGAAGGGTGGAATGGTTATCATAGAGGTGAGCCACAATATTATTTTCACGATGGCAACTTTAGTTTGAATATGGCACTGAGCTAATGGAATTTGTTCGTTCACCTCGTGTGTACTTGGGTTTCCTCTGGGTGGTCTAGTTTTCTTCCAGGTTAGAAGGTTAATTGGTCATATGGGAATAAATTAGTAATTTGGGTGCATAGGCTCATGGACTGGAGGCTAAATTGCACTATATGGGAAAAAAAAAATTACGGTTAGAGTGAGTAGCAGGATCTCATCGTTGATGGTGAGAGGGAGCCACTCACTGTCACCTCCAACTCATCAACAGTTTCCATCCCAGGGCTTTAAAAGAATCAACTGCACGGCTTATGTCCCTCTCCAAACTGTTCTTGACTCCAGAAGCATTCCTTTAGGTTCGGTACACCACATTTGGAGTATTGTGAACAGTTTTGAGTACCTTATTTAAGATGGGATGTGCTGGCATTGGGGAAGGTCCAGAGGGGCTTTTCGAGAATGATCCTATGGATGAAAGGGTGAATGTATGTCAAGGGTCTGATGGCTCTGAGCCTGCACTTGCTGGAGTACACAAGTACACACGAGGTGAACGAACAAATTCCATTAGCTCAGTGCCATATTCAAACTAAAGTTGCCATCGTGAAAATAATATTGTGGCTCATCTCTATGATAACCATTCCACCCTTCTAACTGCTTTACCAAAAGTGACTGCTATTTTTGGTTATGCTTCCCCACAATCTACATTTCTGTAATACTTCTACACTGAACACCAGTTCATCCAGTGGTGCTGTCATTTCCCAAAAATACTTTTTTCCTTTCTCATATGAATTCTGCAAGCCTGTAATTGAATGGAAAAGTCTGTAGTTGAGATGTTCGGAGTTGTGCCAGCACCATTACGGGATTACATCAGGACAAAAATTTTAGTGGTTTAAGGATGAGGAGGGATCTTGAAAGGGCCGGATAAAGTGGATGTGAAATAGTTATTTCCAGTAGTGGGAAATTCTAGGACCAAAGGGCACAGCCTCAGAATAAAAAGATGTCCCTTTAGGACAGAAGTGAGCAGAAATTTCTTCAGAGGGTGGTGAATCTGTGGAATTTGTTGCTACAAATATCTGTGGAGACCATGTCATTGGGAATATTTAAAGCAGAGGTTGATAGGTTCTTGATTAGTAAGGGTGTCAAAGTTATCAGGTAAAGTTATTGGGCAGCACAGTTAATTCAACGCTATTATAGCCCCAGTGACCAGAGTTCAAATCCAGCGCTATCTGTAAGGAGTTAGTATGTTCTTCCTGTGTCTGAGCGGGTTTCCTCTATGTGCTCTGCTTTCCTCCCACCATCCAAAACACAGGGAGTTGTAGGTTAATTTGGAGGCAATTGGGTAAGATTTAGTTGGACATAAACAGCTTTGACCGTGCTGCAAAAAAATTTAAATTGAATTTAAATTTAAAGAGTCAGGAAGCTAGATATGGAAGGAAAGATACATCAGCCATGATTCAAATGATGGAGAAGACTTAATGGGCTGAATGGCCTAATTGTGCTCCTAACATTTAAGGTCAAATGGATATTGGTTGTTGCATTCTTCAATGTAAGAAATGCAAGAGGGGAAAATGGCCATAGCCTGTGTAGTGAAGAAAGCACCATGGAACTACTATGTTAAGAGTGGTGGTATTTGGATGAAGTCACAATGAAAAGTGGGCATTCAACTTCTGAGGGAAGATGGTGCATAACTTACAGGGACAGTAGAAAACTGAGAGATTCCACTTCCTGATGCAAGCAGTGTTCATATCATGGTTTTGAACGATGCTATAAAAGAGGGTTTGGCAATCTACTGCAGAACTCTTTTCCATCATGTTTCAGGTTGCAAGTGGGACGTCACCTTTCATAATTGTAATTCCTAAATATTGGAATTGATCTTTCACTATTTTAAACAGGAAATTAGAATAGCTTGCAAAAGATCCTTTTCAAGGTAAAAATTCACTCTTAGGTAAATGTAATTTATAACCTGAAAATGGGCTAAATTGGATAAATAAAATTAATATATTTGGTATAGAAACCTCAGGATTTGAAATAAAAAAAAAGCAATAGATCATCTGCATAAAGAGATACTTTATGTTCAATTCACATCTAATTATACATTTGAATTCACTACATTATCAGAGAGCAACAGCTAAAAGTTCCAGTACTATATCAAAAAGCAAAGGACTTAGTGGGCAATCTTGCTACATTCCTCTATTAAGCCTAAATATTTTTGATTGTTGTAAATTAGAATAAATTGAAGCCATAGGGGATGAATATAACAATTTAATCCATTTAATGAAATCTGGACCAAAATTAGATTTTTCCAAGATAAAAAATAGATACTCCCATTCTACCCGATAAAACAATTTCTCAGCATCTAATGATAGAATACATTCTGTCGCTGGGGTGGAGGGGTAAATATAAAATATTCAATAGTCAATGTATGTTATAATAATAGTAAATTTTAATAAAACCAATATGGTCTGAGTCAATAATTATTGGTAAAATATTTTCTAATCTATGTGCTAAAACCTTAGGTAGAATCTTCATAAGTAATGTTGATAGGTCTATAAGATGCGCATTCTATCTTCCTCTTTTTTTAGGATAAGGGATATACAAGCCTCATTAAATGATAAGGGAAGCTTCTCATCTTTAAATGAGTCACCCAACACACCAAGCTTAAGTGGGGTACAAGCCACTTGGAGAAAGATTTATAAAATCAACAAGAAGACCACCTGAGTATAGTGAAGAAATAAGCCACAGCTTTATCTTCCTGTGAAATAGATCTCTCCAGACTGCACATCTGTCTTGATAAAGCCCAGGTAAATTCAACCAATCTAGGAATTCCAACTTTGAAGTATAGTCATTATTAAATTGAGAGGTATAAAGATTAGAGTAAAATTCTCTAAATGTCTCATTTATTTTGAAATAATCTGATGTCATTTTACCATATCTCCTCCGAATCTTACTTATTGTTAATTGTTTTGTTTAATGTGAGCCAGATATACTTCTGCCTGCAACGCAGGAAAAGTTTTAGCCTTTACAATGCTGATATCCAGACGACCAATTTTATTGAAATGGAAAGATGGTTACATGATGTAATGTCCTATTTAAGCTTGGAGAATATTAGATACAGCATTAAAGATAGAAAGTTTCAATTTTAAAAGATGTGGGTCCTATTCATGGAATACTATCATGAGTGGAAGAATTTTGAATGTTCCAGAGATTCTCTGTCTGATGTTTGGAGGTTGCCATCAGATCCACAATGTTCCTTTTCTCTTACAAAGGTTACCTTGATTAAAGGGAGGGGGTAGATCAGATTTAGTTTTTAGTATTTTTTTGTTTGTTTTCTTTTTTTTCCTCTTTATCCATTTTTATTTGGATTAATTTGGCAAATATGGGTTTCAACATGGTTATCATAGATTAAGGAATTGTCTAATGCAGTTCCATCCATTTCTTTTGTACTTGCATATGAGATAATGTTATGAGTTTTCCTTAATATTTCATTTGTAAGTTTATATGCTAAACTCAATAAAAATATTTAAAAAGAAAAGCAAGTGGGGCATCAATCAAACATGGGAAGTAGCCTAATATATCGGTGCAAGGCTACTTTAGGCCCCAGAAACCTTGGGTTGTCCTAAATTCTTCGGATATTCTGCCGAGCAGTCTGAGCAATGGAATGCACATCATTATGGCATTAAAACCAAACCAGCTGTTCAGAAACAAAGTCAGCCATTGCTGTAAATGCTGTTGCTATAAGAGCCACGACTGAGGATTATAGCGGTTACGCCATGCCCTTGTTTAACGCTGATGGCTTTGCGTTCTCCACAGACAATGACCCAGACAGCCTCTCCACTGATGCACTAAATAATGCAAAGTACTCACTCAGGCACTGTACCTGGCTGGCAGCCAGGGGAACTTGATCTCAGTAATTGACAAATAATGTCAGTGCCTTATTGCTGCCACACATCTCCCATGGTCTGAGGAGAAAAACAAAAGGGCATAGTTCTTCCTTATTTACACAGAAGAACTGACTGATACAGAGTGAGCCGTTGACTGAAAAATTATA
This sequence comes from Narcine bancroftii, assembly GCF_036971445.1. Classification (NCBI taxonomy): domain Eukaryota; kingdom Metazoa; phylum Chordata; class Chondrichthyes; order Torpediniformes; family Narcinidae; genus Narcine; species Narcine bancroftii. Next base: position 35,647,178 of record NC_091470.1, read on the forward strand.
CTGTGAGGCAGAGCCAATTTCTTCGGTTTATGCGGCAAATAAGAAAGAATAGAGCTTGTCTAATCTGTTTACGCCTTTAATTGTGTGTCCTTCCCCTTCCCCTAGTTTCCCATAACCCTGCAATGGAAATGAAATGAATGTAACTGCCACTGGATGGTTATTCATCATTCAGGACAATGGAAGGAGCAGAATCATTAACAAGAAAAATTGTTTATTTAGTGCAAATCATTCAGCTATTGGGATATGAGCACAGACTAGATTTAAAATGAAATGGAAATTATTTGATATGATTCAAACCAAACTTTAGTTTGAAAGGCAAACCAAGGTGTTTCGATACACTGAGTATCCTTGACTATAATTGAATCAGACAATGGTATCAAATCAATTTTGGTCTGCTTCACTGCACTGTGTCTCACTTGGTCTCTTTGTTAATGTAACCCATTGCAATGCTCTGTATGTCTGCAGCGATATATTAATGAGGGAAGTACCGCAGAGAGATTGCACTGCATGTAAAGGTACATTGTGTTCATGAAAAGAACGGAATCAAAACTTATTGATTGCACCTCTGACTTTCTCCTTACACCCATGTTTTCATTATGATTTCTTCTTCCTAAGACAAGCTCGATAATCACGGCAAAGAGAATCATGCTTTGAAATTCAATTGCAATATGCTGAGTTTTTTTGTTATGCAGTAAGCTGAAAACTGACTTTTTTTTCTCCCAAGAGCAAAGTGCAATAACGACCAGCTCTGAAACCTGCTGATCCACAGGGCACCTCAGAAGTGAACCCACTCAGTTCTGGCCACGAAGGAATACATGGACGAAAGTAATTCCTTGTGCTATGCTCCTTCTGAACCATATCATTGAGCCAACATCCCTGGTCTGCTTTGTCCCTGGATCATCACTCTCCCAATCCCCATTTTGATTCTAACTGAAGGATTGCCTCTGTCCTGGCTGAGTGACAGGCCCTTACCTTTCCATCTGACAACCTTCAATATTCCAGGCCACAACTATTGATCCCACTAACCCACATTCCATTTGTTAATTATCTTTAATTTCTATTTAAAGTACACTGTTTGACCTGTTGAGTTTCTCCAGCATTTGTGTTTTTATTTTAACCAACACTCTGCCTTACCCTCAATTTCCATGGCAACTAAACTACTAGTTGCCGGGCCTCACCCTCAACATCCAAAATACCAGGCTCTAAGGACCTTCCTTGTCCCCACACAGATCCTGAGTAAGTAAATGGCTTTATGGAGTTAGCCACACTGAACTCAGGCTTCCAAAAGGAGCATTGGGCAGCATTTTCTCCATGTCACAAATATCCAATTCCTAGTCAGTTGCAAATGAAGTTTACAGAAGGATCATGAGGGTGGACCCATCCCGTCGAGGCTTTGGGATGCACTAGAGGTTCTCGGCAATCTTACGTGTTCAAATAAGGAAGAATTTTGCTGCATTTAAAATACTTTTTCCCCCCCAACCTTAAGACATTGTAAAGAACTATGAAAGTAAAACACAATCTGGAAGAGCAAGTCAAGCAGCAAAAGTGGGAGGAAAAGAATTGTTAAAATTTCATGCCAGACCATTATCAAGATTTGATGAAGGGTTGATAATGAAAGCTTTTGAAGGGTTCCGGTCCAAAAAGTCAACCATTCTTTTTCTCCTACTGATGCTGCTCAGCCCATTGAGTTCCTCCAGCAGTTAGTGTTTTTGCTCCAGATTCCAGCATCTGTGGTCTCTTGTGGGTCTCAAGTTTATTAAATAGCTTTATGCCTGCTCTTTCCTTTTATTTTTCAGCAAAAGGTACACCAAAAATATTAATGTTGTCCTGTCTTTGAGAGAGTGCAGGCAAATACATGGGAGTGGGGGGACCTAGAAGAGCTGGGCTGCGATTTGAATGCAGGTGCTTTCATCCTTGGATAATCGCCCAGTTTTCAGTCAGCAGTCTGACGGCATTGTGAAGCAGCCAGTTCTGTTCGAAAGGAGGACAAAATGACCCATTTTGCACATTCTTATCCTTGTGGACCATCATCCAAATGAGATCTGAGGAGGTTCATATCGTATTCAGATGATGAGAAAAATAAAGCATTGAAAAATTTAAAACTTTCATCTATTTGATATAAAATAATCCTTTTTCCTTTTAAAGGCCGTGATTATTACAATGTCCCCAAAAATATATATGTAACATTATATGCATTTGCAGTCATGGAAGATGATGCAATATTAATGAACTTCTGGTTCATTACAATCATATGCTCTCACTGCTGTGTGCTTCAAGTAAGAAGGAATTAAATTTTCCCTCATTCCATCTGAGCAGAAAGAATTTTTAAAGATGCCTTCCAAAACATGATTTAAACTGAAAAATTATATTTCTAGAACATAGAACATTACAGCAAATGACAGGCCCTTCAGCCCACAATATTGTGGTGACTTATGTGAAACTTCCTCATTGAAAGTTTCACACACGATTACACAAAATTCTGAGTTTCTTCCCATCAGCTTTGATGAGTTAGTATCTCTGATATTTTGTCAAGCAAATTAGCATCACAGTTCATTCTGCATCAAATTTGGTGCATGGGACATTGAAATAAGAGGTAGTAATACTGGTTATACGGGCCTGCTGATGATCCTGACCTGGAATGGCATGGCAACTCCAAAGCATCAGATCGGAAGTCTATACAGTGGATTATTTACTGGGAGCATTGCCGAAAGAGGGCTCAGGGAATTATAGAAGACCATCCACTGCACAGTATCTTCAACCACAGGAGCATCCAAATCAGGACTGCCAGCCTCTGAGACTGATAAAACAGTATTGGATCTGAGATTTTTAATTTTTGTAATCATTGCTGAATTTAGTTTATCTTGTCTAGCATATGCACTTTGTGTAATGCCCCAGGATACACCAATACCATTTAGCTGATTGTATCACTAAAATACATTTCTTCACGCCTGAACACTTTTTATCAAGCATCTTCAAATGCGTTTGAGCTGTAGAATTTTATCTCTATCACTTGCAGGTCATTGCAGCATTCAACCTGTTGCTCGATTTCTCTGCAACCTCCAACTGTGGTTTTGCAGCAGATGTATCTCTTTGCCACAGCACTCGTTCAAACCTGCCCAAACACCAAATTTAAAAAAACAGAACCATGAGAAAAGCTGGTCAAAGGAGACAGTTTTTTTTTCTAAAATTGAGAAACAGCAAAGAAAACAAGGAACAAGGGCATCACAAAAAAACCCAATTTTATTTTTCTAAAATTGAGAAACAGCAAAGAGAACAAGGAATGAAGAGGATGCCAGGGAGTCATCAACACAATTGCAAAGGATGGATAGGGGCAGCCTCCCTATTCTCTGACCCATTTAGTTAGTTATTTAAATGATTGTTGAGCAAAGCTATCAATTATTTTTTTTCCTAATAACACTGGACAACAATTTTTTTTTTCAAAAGGTTTGATTCCTGAAAATAAATTGAGATGGATGATAGACAACTCCAAGCTGATCACAAAAATAATTTCAGATATGCTAGATCATGTAGTAAGTTGGAGAAACTTTAGATTAACTTTTATTGAATTTAGTATGCATAATTGTAAAATGACGCAGACACATTGTGTTAGTTCAACTGACCTAAAAATTTTTGTTTGTATTCGGCATCTCATGCCCCGGATGTCAACGCACAACCATAGTCTGCCAGTATTGATGGATTCCAGTTGCCCTGATATTGCTTTTTCATGGTCGCAATGTTCTGGTGAAATCTTTCACCAAGTTCGTCACTGGCTACACTACAATCAGCAGGGAAGAGGTCCAAGTGCAAATGTAGAAAATGAATTTACAATGACCCGTTATACTTCATGGTTTTGTATGTTTGAAACATGTTAAAATATGGCAGGGCATCACAGAAATAGGTTCTATCTAAAAACAATACATGATAGGAATATTTTAAGGTGAGATTTGTGGTCAGCAGCCCCAAAACCCATAAAATACACCCAGAAGTATTCAAGAAGCAAAGTCTTTGTTGTCCAGAGTAATCACAAAATCTTGTCTTTACATAACATTTTTAAAATAGAACATCATGAGCTGATTTTCTGAAGGCCAAGAAAGGGACTATTCTGAATTGGTAGGTTGATGGAAAAGTTGGTAGAAGGATGTACTTCCTACCTTTAATTATTTGATAATCCCCATCCCTCCGTCTTCTTTCCTCCAGCTCCCCACCCCCTTCCATTCACAAAATCATGCCCTGTTTACTGATATTCCCTGCCTCCTTGATCCACCTATTACCTCCTGTCTGGGGAATTATACTCCTCCTCTTGACCCCTCCCCCCACCATTTTGTTTGGGCACCTGCCTACATTTTGCTCATACCTTGATGAAGCCTGAAACGCTGTTTAAATCTTTGTTTGAACTGCTGAGTTTCTCCCGCATTGTGTTTTCACATGCTAACCAGGATGCCCATCTAATCCAATCCCACCCACCTGCATCTGGCATGTTTCCCTTTCATTCTTTCTTTTCCAATCTACCTACTTTGCAACTTCTCAAATGTCTCCAGTGACCAAGTGCAATGAACTAGCTCTCTGTCTGATGGAAAGGACAGACAGTAATCTCTCCAAGGTGCTTTGGAGCAAGAGACTGTTGAATGTGGAAAGAGAGGAAGGAAAGTAATATCTAGCATCTCACAGCTTGAATTTTTGGAAGAAAGAGCATCTACAAACTTTTAAACCATCCACTCCTGGGCATCCCCATTCTTCAGTGTTTCACTGATTAGATATGTGCTCATATTTCACCCAGGTAAATGATAACTCCCCTTTGCAAGGCTCAGGGTGGCCATCCCCTGTGGGTGCAGCCGGTCTCTCAGTGGTGCTGTGAATGCTGAGTGGACAATGACAATGTTGAACGAGAACACATCAAGAAATGGACATCTTCTTGCACTTCACTCAAAGCTGTGGAGGGATTGTCATGTGCAAAGTCATTGGTCACCAAAGCAGCAAACAACATGGGGGGGGGGGGAGGTGGGGAACACTAAAATAAGGCACTTTTACACATTGCTAAGAATCAAAAGTAGACCAAATAATTTCAGTACTGAATGATCATTTCGAACTTGAAAATCCATTAAATTCCAAATAATAATCTTTACATCTACTTGCAATGACATTTAAACCTAGCCTCCCTATCACTACTTATCTCACGTTATCAGTTTCCATCTCTCTGAGAAACATAATAAAAAAACATTTTTTTCAAGCAGGTCATTTCAAATGAAAATACTGATTAAAAATTGTGAGCTGCCTTTAATATCTTTAACCAGCTTCAGCCTGAACACCACCACCCCCCCCCCCCCCGCCCCCCCACCCACCTTGGGAACAAGGCAAGAATCAAAATTAGTACGCAGTGCAGCATTGAGATTCCGGGGTTTTATTTATGTGTGTGCGTGTGCACCCCCTCCCCCTACACACACACACACCCCCCCCTATATTTTGACTGGCTGAAGGGAAAACATTCTAGTTCTGCTGAACTCAGTTTTTCATGTACAATCAGAATCTGTCTTGCATGTGCAGACATGTTGAATTCTGTTTCACATCCATATTTAGAATGCTTTTAGGTTCAGCCTTTATTTTACAAGATCTTTTCTGCTTTTTTTTAAGATTTGTTTCCAATTTACAATATATGGAAAAACCACATCAACAACCATTGCAAAGCTCCCTACAGAGAAACAATCTGCAATAAAATACTGAGACACGAAACACATTAACACAGCCTATTTCAAATTAACAATTCACATTTTACCAATCAATTCTTGTCCATCTCTGATATTGATTGGGATTTGATCTGAAAACATAGAACAAGTGAGCAGCAAGCATAGAAATGTGCCCTTTAGCACAGAATGTCTCTGCATAAACACGATACCAAGTTAAACTCTAACCTTTGCAGCTAACACACAACCCGCACATTCATGGGTTTATCTAGACGCCTCTTAAACGCTACCTCGTACTCTTTAGCTGTGCAAACCCACAATATAAAGAGGAGTGATCCAGTAATTAAGCAATCAAGGACCTGTATATGTGTGCAGCAAGGGGTGAAAATACTCTTCAATGAGCCTAGGACTGGGCAGAAATAGCAGCATAGAGTTTTACAGCTTGTCTGAGTCCTATTTGTCTACGTTTTGACCTAGATCCCTCTGAACCATTCCAATCCATGAAACAGTCCAAATGTCTTTCTGTTGTAACTGAATCTGCCCCAGCTCTTCCGCTAGCAGCTCATTACACAATTCTGCCACTCGCTGTATGAAAACAAGGTCCTTTTAACATGTCCCTTCTCATCTTTAACCTACAACCTGACATTTACACTCCCATTTTGTTGATGCTCAGATAAACTCAAAATTTCAAGCTGCGATTGGTATATTCCTGTAATTTCCCAGATGTCCCTTTGCCTTCTAACCGCATCTCCCAATCAACAGCAATTGGCACAACAACTGCAGTTAAAGGAGCAATGGGGGTGTTGGGGGGGGGGGGGGGAGCTGGTGAATGAATTGACTTGCTGTTCTGGGGCTTCGTTCTATTGGATGTATTGATCATGAAGAGTAGGAGGTTGCTGCATCCCCGCTAAACCCCCGAGAAAATGTCATGTATCGTCATTCTAGTGCACCAGAATTTAAATATGGGAGAACCTCAAGAAGTACTGGCCATTTTTTGGAGCCACGAGATCACAAGCTAAAGGAATAGAAGTAGGCCATTCGGCTCAGCGAATCTGCTCCACAACTCCACTCTGAGCGAAACTGTTCTCACATCTAGTCTTTACTTTTACAAATGTGATGTCTGTTTTTTGTTTAAAAAAGAGGTGAATGTTTTTCTAAAAACACAATGCTGGAGAAACTCAGCAAGTCAAACAATGCTCTTTATATAGCAAAGAGAATGTACATGACCAACGTTTCAGGCTTCAGCCCTTTATCAAGGTGTAGACAAAATGTAGTCAGGTGCCCGAATAAAATGGTGGGATGAGGGAGGAGCAGAGACCCACAGGCAAAAGGTAATAGGTGGATAAGGGAGGGAGGACACCCAGAAAGTAGGAGGAGGGGGGGAGATAGCTCTGTAAATGGAGAGGGAAAGGGGTGGAGAGCAGGAGGAAAGAAGACAGAATGATGGAGAAGAGAAGGAGAATGGTGAGGGGCTAGTAGAAACTGGAGAAGTCATTGTTCATGCCATCTGGTCGGAGAGTGCCCAATGGAAAATTAGGTAATGCTCCTCCAATTTACAGGTGGTCTTGGTTCAACAGCATGAGGCCATGGACAGACACGGAGAGAAAATTTTCATTACTTCTTCTGTTGGGAATTTATTTCACAGCTCAGTACCTATTCTCAATGCATGTTTTGTCATTGCATTCCATATCCTGTCTTCCATTTGCTGGATCAGATTGTGTGTGTTCATTAACAATTATGTAAACAGATTGGTGAAGAGCACAGTTACTTGTCCTGTTAAACCTTCTCCCTGCAGTAGTTTGGCTCAGATTGGGTACATATCCTGACAAAGCATAGATGTTCTATTCCCAGCCCAGCTTATTACATAAACCAGGTCAGAATGATTTACTTCACATTAACACACATTTGAGATCCAACACCACCCTCTGGAGCAATTCAGTGGGTTAAGCAGCATCAAGGGGAGAAAAAGAATGGCCAATGTTTTGAGCCAGAACCCTTCATCAAGACTTGGAATTTAAAGAAGAGAAAATATTGTTAAGAGGACAGGATGGGAGATGTTGGGCATGACCTCATGTAGGATTGGAGAACCAGGGAGAGGTTAAATATGATGGACAAAGGCAGTAGATTGGCAGATGCCAGAAGGAGGAAGAGAGAAGCAAGAAAAATGAAGGGCAGATGGAGGAAGATGAGTTACACAGGGTGGAGAGGGTGATTAAAAGAAAATGGCATCAGTGCTGGAATCTGATAAGAAGAGAAGAGCATGTTTGAATTTCTTTTTATTTACAACAGAACAGGTGAAGTATGATTTAGATTAGGGTCAGTTTGGCTGTATGCATGGATTTGTGTTCTGGTTGGGTTTTAATTTAACTCCAGGAAGACTTTCATCTGCTGACCCCCTGCATGTCATTTATCTCCATTTGAGTCAAATGTGCATCAGCCATTCAGGGATCAGATTCTTCATAACCCAGTAAAATTATGGACAACTTTATAATAATGAACATGATCTTGGTGCAGCATTAGAATGTCAATTTCATAGTTTAAAAAAAAATATTATTTATGTATTTAAAGTCACAATATATTCATTCATTTTACAAGTATATAATTCAAATCCCAATACATGTGGTATATAAAAAAGAGAAAAAAAAGATAGAACTATAGATCTTCGCAGACCCCCATCCTCCTACATCCCATACTAACCCCCTACTGTTAGAAAGGGGTTTTTTCCGCGAAGCCAAGCCAAAGAAGAGATATATATATACATGTATATATAGACCTTAGAAGAAATAAAATATAAAAAATTCAATTAAATATTTAACCCACCTTTTGTAAATACGGGCTGCATATTTTCAAAAATATATAATATTTATCCTGTAAATGATACATTATTTTCTAAAGTGGTTTATAGCCGCCTTTCCATTCCCAAATTTATATCTGATTTCCAAGATACGGCTATGCATTTTCTTGCTATAGCTAATGCAATTTGCACAAATTTAACTTGATAAACATTCAGTTTTAACTTAAATCTAATTCCTTTAATATCTCCTAATAGAAATAACAGAGGATCCTGTGGGAATTTAATCCTGGTTATTTGTTCTAAAAAAAAATTACCCATTTTCAACCAAAAAGGTCTAACTTTATGATATTGGCAAGTAGAATGCAGAGAAGTATCAAATGTCAATTTCATAGTTTATTTCTTTACAGAATTTCCCCCACCTTTGGTTAATCCAGTGTTCCAATTCAATCACTGAGTCCACCGAGTTGTGATACTGGGCGCCATCCACTGTTTGAGTCTTGGTACTGCATCAGCAAAGACACAGCAAACAGGTCAACCAAAAACAGGCAAAATACTGCAGAAATTGGAAGGTAAATAAAGGGAAGGCGATCTTTTGTCTTTAGGATGTAGTTCAAGATTTAAAATTCCTTTATTGTCACGTAACAGTAAAGAAAATATAATATCATATAAAATTGTCTTCTGCCTGCCATAAGACAGACAAAGTTGCCATTAGTGTCAATCGCCAGCCCTTGCAGTAAGAGAGAAAGAGAAGCAGAAGAGAGTCCTTTGGAGTCACTAAGCATCCATGGATTCTCTTCAAGCACTCCTGCAGCCACATAGACTCCTGTTCGATCCACCGGCAGTCCAAGTTACAGATCACAGCCTCCGACCTGCTCAGGAAGCCTTCAGCATCTGAAGCCCTTCAAGAGCCCTTCTTGCCCTCAGCACCCTATTGAATCCTGGTTCCGATATCCAATTCCCAAGAGCCAATTTCCAGCAGCTGCAGCCTGTGCGGGACCCCCGAGCGCAAGTTGCCCAATAGTCTGCGTGGGTTCCTCATCCACTGAGCCCCTTGATGGTCTGCTGCTGTGGTCACCATCCTTTAGGGTTGTCTCCTCTGCTTCCCCATTTTTTGGAGCTCTGCACTAGCCCACTGCTCCTTTGGAGTCTGAAACCCACTCATGACTGAGCATAGACACTGCCATTTTGGTCACAGACCTTTGTGGTTGCAGAATTTTCCTTAAATAAACCGTCAACTCCTCTAACAGGCATTTAAAGTCTATATGGAGCGCTGCTGACATTAGGACTGGGTAGTTGAACCATTCAGAGCAGTGCTGTACCTCCACTCTCCAGGGTCTGCACCAACGACAGCACTGCTGTTGCAGCAGTTCTGGTTGTGCCACCATTTCTTTTTACATTAGGGAAGTGGGAGACATATTTGAATAGTTCACTCCACAGCAAGATCATGTTGCATAGGTCTGCAAGATAGGAAATACAATGGACAGCCAAAATGAGACAGAAAACAAGATTTCCAGGAAATGATCACATCCCACATGGAGAATAATGGGGAGAATACCTAGTTTGGCTACCAAAGAAACAAAGTCCTGGAACATCTGGACAGTAAAGATGCAGACAAAAGCGTGCTCTTTATCGAGTAGAGTTTGACACTTAACTCTATCACCTCCACAAAACTGATCAGCAAATTCCAAGACCTGGGAGTTAACATCCCATTCTGTAATTAGATCCTGGATTTCCTCACCTCCAGACCAGAATCAGTGAAGGTTGGTAAGAACTTCTCTTCCACAATCTCCATCAGTACCGGAGCACCACAGGACTGTGTTCTTAGCCCCCTGCTCTACTCACTTTACACCTACAACTGTGTGGCTCGGTACGACAATAACACCATCTACACATTTGCCGCCGATGCCACAATAATGGGTTGTATAAAGGAAGGGGATGAGTCTGGATACAGGATGGAGATTGAAAACTTGGATGAATGGTGCACCAACAAGAATCTTGTGCTCAATGTAACCAAAACTAAGGAGCTGATTGTTGACTTCAGGACAGGAAAGCCAGAGGTATCATTGGGGGATTAGAGGTGGACAGGGTGAGAAATTTAGGTTCTTTGGAGTTACTATTTCGGAGGATCTTTACTGGATCCAACACACCAATGACATCGTGAAGAAAGCACGTCAGCATCTCTACTTCTTCAGGAGCATGCAGAGGTTTGGTATGACACCAGAAACTGTGGCAAGTTTCTATAGAAGTGTGTTAACCAGCTGAATCATGGTCTGGTATGGGGACACCAAAACCCCTGAACGTAAAGCCCTGTAAAAGGTAATGGACATAGCCCAGCACATCACAGGCAAAACCTTCCCCACTACTGAGTACATCTACAGGAAATGCTGCCATTGGAGGGCAGCAGCAAAGACGCTCACCACCTAGCACAAGATCTGTTCTCGCTGCTGCCATCAGGAAAGATGCACAAGTGCCACAAGACTAACACCACCACATTCAGGAACAGCTGCTGCCCCTTCCCCATCAGACTCCTCAATGACAAACTCAATCAGAGACTCATTTAAGGACTCTTACTTGTGCACTTTATTAATTTTCTTTTGTTCTCTCTGTATTACACAGTTTGTTTACATGTTTACACTATGCACAGTTTATTTTTGCACTACTAATTAGTGGTAATTCTGCCACTCGTGCAGGGAAAAGTAATCTCAGGGTTGTATGTGAAGTCATGTATGTACTCTGACAATAAATCTGAAATCAGAATAAAGGCAGGCACAATGTAACAAAACCCCTGGAGCTGATAGCTTCCATTCCAAGCTTTCAAAGAAGCTAGGCAAGTCCACCTCAGATACTTTTCCTTGTATTCTCCAAAGTTCTCCAGGGATGGCAATCACCCCTTTAGATGAGAAAACTGTATATGCCATTCAGCCAGATGAAACATTTGAGTGGCGTAAATGTAGACCAGTTAATCCGAAATCTGTTGACATAAAATTAGTAGTGTCTGCCATTGAGAGAATTAGCAGCAATTTTCAGATGATGAGAGACCTGGGGTAAACTTGTAAAAGACAGGTCCAGTCTCATGAATTTTTGAAAGGAGAAAGTATATGATTATAGGGATTGCCAGAAAACAGTTGATTAAATTGTTTTTAAGATGTTGAGTTAAATTTGTAGCAGAATTGAAGGCAAATTGTTGAAACAAGCTAGGATATTGGTCTTCACAACAGCCAAGGGTGATTCGTGAAGATTTGCATTGGGGTCTCTACTGTTAATGAACATCTTAGAAGGAAGTCCATATTTGACAGTGGCACAAAATTAAGCAGCTTTACAATCAGAATGTATGGATTAGATTGATAGAATAAACAAATAAGCAATGGCAAACAATTGTAAAAATTGCAAAAGACTTGAAAGAGTGCTGTTTCAGAGAGAGAGAGAGAGACTCCATTTATATGGATCTTTACTTCATCATGGTCAGATACAAAAAAATGAGCAAACAAAATAAAGACATGTGAATGCATAGAAAAGAGAATATAAGGCAGCAAACAGTCCTGCGGCTGCATAAACATCCTCTTTAACCAAATCTGGTGCAATGGGCAGTTTTGGAGACAACTTCTCAGGAAGGATATATTGCCCTTGGATGAAATGAAATATAGTTCTAATGTTTAAATTCAGAGGGTGGTTGCAGAACCAAGGTAGTATATTCTGAAATTTAAAAAAAGTTAATGAATGGATTGTTCAAGGTTTCTATCATACAGAGCGGAACTGATAGAAGCAGCTGCAGAAGGTTATTTCCACTAGATGGGAAATCTAAGCAGGGGTGAAAACTAAAATTAAAGAACCAGGCTTCTTACTAGGTTTGAAAACACTTCCAAGCATAAAGACTGAGACTGTAATTCCCTCCCACAAATTTCAATTGATGCCAGGTTAACTGACAATTTTATAGATTTTTCTCAATCAAAGATGTAATGGGATATTGAGGTTAAGCAGATCTACGGACTTTAACGACTGAATGGCAGGACAGACTTGAGGGTCTGAATGGCTCTTAATTGTTTCTAAAATCCTCATGAACAATTATAAAGAGAATTTCATCAACAACACAACTCTCTCTCCTCCCTCCTCATAGTCCAGGTGGGAGCGTCTATTCATTACCAGGTTTTAGTGGCTCCTAACACAAGATGCAGACAAGATTCTGCAGTGGCTGCATGGGCTGGATGCTGTGAGGGAATAGCGAGCTGGGGGGGAGGGGTGGGGGGCATCATCCAGAAAGTGAAGTCAAAGGTGAGGAGGATGTTCTCTTTCAGTGGAAGATAAATCTTCAGAATTCTCTGCACCAGAGAACTGTGCGGGATCAGACAATGAATAGGTTTCAGGGAAAGATGGCTCTTTGGAGTTTGGGAGAGGGGTCCAAATGTTAGGGTTCAGGTAGGAAAGTAAAATTGATGGCAGGATTTGTACAACTGTGAAGCAAGCTCAAGCAAATATTTGGCAGCTCCTGCTCCACCTTCATTCTCATTTGCTTCAAATTATTTAAATGATTATTCAAATGTGTCTGGTTTTATTTTGTAATCTTAATTTTTTTTAAATTGAAAAGTTTTAATTGTGTTGTACGGTTTTGAGAAACACGCAAAATCATTCACTGTAGTTTGACAAGTTTACACAAGGAGACCATGCAAAGTAAGTCCAAACTTCATTCTTTGATAGCAACAAATATGAGCAGCCTACCATTGGCCTAGCATTAATCCACTTGGGGCACTCTGGCTTCCCAAATGCTATTATATGTGCCCGCAACATCATGCCTGCAGGACTCTCATCCTTCATCGACCAGAGTTTTTCCAAGGGTGATGCAAAAAGTTTCTCCGTTGAAAATAAATGACATTCTGATATGCAAATTTAAGTGGCTCACCCTTTCCAGCACTACTTTGCACCTTGAGTTAACTAAAAAAAACTTTACTTACTGGAGTCTGGAAGCAGCAGAAGATCTGTGTGAGGTATGGGTGGCTTTTAGCCAGCGACAGAATCCGTTTCTCAGTCATTGTGCACTCTACATCATCGTCCTGAAGAATCATGTCTTTCTTCAGTACTTTCACAGCATACACATCTTCTGTGCCCTTCAATTCTGCCAGCATTACCTGGGAACAGAGAGTGGGCCTTGGATAATGCAGAACAAAGAAGCAAGGGCATAATTACCTTGAAGATCGAGGCGAGAAGAGAGGTTTTTGCTCTGATTTAGCATTGCAATTTTAAAAATGTAGTTTCAAAAGATCAGTCCTTTTGATATACAGAAAATGAACCCTCTGACTTTGACAGATGCCCCATTTAGTTACATAGAAAGGCAGCACGAATCAAAAAGTGATACAACTTATCCTGGATCTGTAGTTGATCCATTCCATAAAAATTGTCTTCCTCAAGATCGGTAGTTGGTATGCTCATTATTAGTTTCCCTGACAGGAAGTTCAATATCTGCAGCAGGTTACAATCACCTGGTTCTCACAAGCCCATCAACTCTTCTATGGTCCTTTTGCCACTTACGTACACTTCAGGATAATTTACAATGAACCTATCAGCATGTCATTGGGATATAGGGAGAAACTAGAGCATGTGGCAAAAGTTCACGGAATTTAATTTTAACAATATAGCATGGTGAAAGGCCCTTCCAGCTCCTAAAAATTCATGCCACACAATTACATCCAATTAACCTACCAACCCCATATGATTTTGGATGGTGGAGGGAAACCAGAGCACCCGGGGAAAACCCATGCAGGTCACAGGGAGAATGTACAAACTCCTTACAGGCAATGGCAGATTTGAACCTGGGTTGTCAGCGCTCTAATTGTGTTGCGCTAACATCTACGCTACAAGTGCTCCCTGCAGATCACAGGGAGGATGTGCATTGACAGCGTCTGAGGTCAAAGACAAGAGCTGTGAGATAGTAGCATGAATTGTTGAGCCACTGTTACACCTTAAACTCAGCTCAGAGAGGACTACACCTGTGGCTTCTTCTCAGCACAACTCAAATCGGCAAATATACCCAAACACCAGGATCAAGCACCTCCTGGACTACATAAAACACAGCTGGTGGAAGGATGAGAGAAAAGAGATGTGACAATTATCTGCACCAGGTTCAGGAATAGTTGCTACCCCTCAACCATCACACCCCCGAACAATAGACTCATTTAAGGACCCATACTTTGCTCATTATTTATTTCTGAATATTTATTTTTCTCCATTTGCATGTTTTGTTTATATTTCTCTTTTTTGTATTCATGTCTTTCTTCTTGAGAACAGCTTACAGTTACCAACATGTAAGATGGTTTATAATATGAATGTTTGCTCTGTGATGCTCCTACAAAACACCGAATTTCATGACTTGTTCATGACAATAAATTCTGTAGTAGAAATTCTGCCGTGCCTGCAAGAAAAAGAATCTGAGTTGTATGTGATGTCATGTATGTACTGTGATGATAAATTTGAACTATGACTTACTAGAAGGACATTATAAAACTTGCCAGTGTTAAAATAATTCTCCAAGTTTTCCAATCCTTTAATTTGCACGCATTTCCTCTTTCCACTATTTTTATAAAAATGTTTACATATCATTCCTGAATTACATTCTTATGATTTGTAACAAAAGAAGAATGTATCAGAACTTTATTAGTCCGAGATTTAAAATGTTATTTTAAGGACAAAAAGGTCAAGAGTCACTGGGGACCTACATACTGTTTTCAGATGATTGCCAGAAATAAATCTGAATTTCTTTATGCATATAATAGATGTGCCCATCAATAATGGGGAATCAGTAACCAGGAGTGCAGTCAGACTGTCTTTACATCCTAATCAAAGCTGTTAGTCACTTGCTGTGTGGCAATGTAGGGCACTACACAGCAGGGCAATAATGCCGATCACTCCTCAAGCATCTTTCTAGGTTCTGGTACTGAGCAACTTACCTTCCCAAAGCTGCCTTTCCCCAGAACACTGATGAAAGTGAAATCGTCAATGCTTAGTTTGCGTTCCACCAGCTGGCTGTCCTTGTCATTACTGTAAGGTGTATCGCACATGGCCTGGTCTTCTTTGTGGTTTTTATGACTTTGCCTCTTTTTCCAGGTGAAAGAATATGGAGATAATTAATGCAGGGCACAAGAAATTTAAAAATTAACACCAGCCAGTAAACAATCCCATTGTTTCACTCTTTCAATGAAGCAGCAATGTCCCAGGATTTCCGTTAATGATGTAGAGACTTCATCCACCTCAATGACAAATTTTACCCAACACCCAATTGTTAAACACAACAGGATCAATTGCATATAAACAGCCCATATCCACAAATTCAACATGATATTTACTTCATAGGCATGACAAACACACATGTATAGCAGCCACTCAGCATGCACATTTCAACATTAATTGAGTAAAAGGCCTGTTGGTGGTTTGAACCACTCATGCTGAGGTGTGCTTCAAGTGGAGAGCACAGCCCTGCTTCAGTGTTAGTTAAAGAAGCCTTAAATTAGTTTGAGTGTTTGTTTGAATCCTGATGTGTGTGTTACCTTCCACAACAGTCTCCCTTTAGGCAATCTCCAACTCGTTTTCTTGATATTCCCCATTCCATTCATTTTCCGGCATGCCTGTTTATGGTCTCTTGCATGGCCAGACTAAGACCACCCGCAAATTGGAGGAACAACACCTCATCTTCCATCTGGGCACCCTCCAACTGGATGGCATTAACATGGACTTCTCTAGTTTCTATTAAATCTCCCTCCCCTTCTTCTTCCCCTGTCGTCTTTCCCCATCTCTCTCTCTTCTCTGATCCCTCTGTCTCCTTTCATAGAGCCAAAATCAATCTTTCCTCTTATTATATCCAATTAACACTCTTTAACTGTTGGTCTGGACTCCTACCCTTTTCCATTCTTCAGTTTTTAATTCCAAGGCTTTCCTGTTTTTTGCTTATACCTTAAAGAAGGGATCAGGCCAAAAACATCTTCTGCAGACGCTGCCAGACTGGCCGAGTTCCTTCAGCATTTATGTTGTTTTTAATGACAATCACAGCATCTGCAGACTTTCATATTTTATTTCCTTGACATTCATTCCCACCTCTCCCTTTCTATCAACATCCTTCAGCCTCTCAACCCTGCACCTGTCCAAGCTCCTTGTAATCCCTACCCCCTTCCACACCAGACCCAGCATGTCCAACACTCTTCAACCAGAAAAGGAGGTCTGTAAGCTGCAGATCCAATCCCCAATTCATTACTATCCCCTTACATCTGAAGCTCCATTCCTTGATACCAACCCCACCTCCTTTCCAGGACAAATCCTTCCTCCTCACTTACCCTGTCCACTGCCACATAGCCCACTTCCACTTCTCCACTCCTCTGCTCAATTGCTTCCCCCCCCCCCACTAGCCTCTTTCTTCCTTCTACCTCCCAGCTGTATCCACCTATGACTTATTTCCCATTAGCCTGTGCTCCTCTCCCTTCTTTCATCCCTTCTCACCACACCTTTTGATTCAAGGATCAGGGCTCGGCCCAAAACGTTAGTCACCCTTTACTTCCTGTAGGTGCTGCGTGGCCTACCCAGTTTCTTCAGCACATTTGTGTATTGCACTCGACCTCAGCAACTGCAGAATTTCTTGTTTAACACCACTGTGCTCTTTCCTGCTGGCAGATGGTGTTCTGCATTAATCTAGTATTAAACTTGTCAAAGAAGTACAACTACTACATGGGTCAAACACAAATTATTTTCTATCTTTAAGGACGTCATTTCTCTGAAGGAACTGTCAATTCCATTGCCCTCTACTTCTGTACAGCCATGCCTTTTAATTTAGTGTTTTAAATTTAGACATACAGCACAGTAACAGGTCATTTCAGCCCAGGTGCACGTGCCGCCCGATTACACCCAACTGACCTACACCTCCAGTACGTTTTTGAATGGTGGGAGGAAACCGGAGCTCCCGGGGAAAACCCACAGAGACACCAGGAGAATGTACAGATTGCGCCAGATTTGAACCCAGGTCCTGATTACTGGCGCTGTAACAGCACTGTGCTAACTGCTACGCTAACCGTGCCACCCCGAACAATCAATATATTTTATGTTAATTAACCCAATTTGTGATACCAACACAAGTTACATCTCTATAGGCAATGGATAAGTCTGCAATAGCGTAAAGCACAACAAAAGGGAGAAAACTAAGACGTATCGAGGATTTTTGTTTGTAGATCCCTGAAACTAGAGAAAATATATAGGTTAGTACCCTTTATTGACCATGATACAATGAGGGATCAGGCTGTAGAATGGAGTGACAAAACTACAGGAATGTTTTGCCAAACCGTTTAGAGTACTGATTAATTCACAGGTAGAATACTATGCTCTCTTTTGTTCAAAACATTGCAAGAGAGATAAGATTGCAGTGGAGAGATTATCTGAAATTTGCAAGGGAATTTGCTGGGCATGACGAATTTTGTTAATTTTGAACAGAAATCATTTGGTTAAGGATAGATGAAAATGAGGGAGATAATTAACTGAGTGTGGTGATAGGCATTTGCATAGATGCATGGGCTGGCCAGTCCGAACCTCCTTGACCTTCCCTAACCCCTCCCTTGGCTCCTCCCCAGATTTCCCAATAAAAGATGGCGAGCCTGGACTTTCCCCCACTTGCTGCTGTACCTGGAACCTGGCCAAGTGGTGTATCAATAATGCTCAGGTTTTTGGCCGTTTAATCACTCCATTATGCCAAAGTGATTACTGTATGCACCACACTGAGGTGTATACAATTCAGAGGGGTCTCGGACCAATGGGTAGGAATAACCTATTTCCCTTTGCAGAGAGGTCAGGGGTCATTGCTTAGAGCAGTGGTTCTCAACTATTTTTTCCCCCCAGTCATATAGGATGCCAAGGGGTGCTCTGTGGTAACCCAACACCCAACCCCAACCAACCAATTTTTCCCTGCAACCGTGTCTGCCTGTCCCGCATCGGACTTGTCAGCCACAAACGAGCCTGCAGCTGACGTGGACTTTTTACCCCCTCCATAAATCTTCGTCCGCGAAGCCAAGCCAAAGAAAGAAGACTTAGGGTAGTGTGTGAATGGAAAATAAAGGTTGAGAATCACTGGGTTAGAGTAATTAGTAGAAGGTACTTTTTACCATAAGTACTGAAACCGTTTGGGCTTGGAATTGAAAGTTGACAAGCAGGATTTGTCAAATTTGTTTTTTTTTAGATGCCATCCACACAATGCATCATACGCTCTTCTCCTCTGCCATATGGATTTTGATGTGTTGTTTGACGTGTGTTGGAAACACTCCAGTCAAGGCAAGCCTCCAGCACTGGCAGTGTTCTCTTTCAGAATGCAAACTCTCAGCAATCCACAGCTCTGCCAGTGGCAGGCATCCTTACCGTCTGCCTCCTCTTCAGAGTGGCTATGCTCCCTGCGCTGAGTCCCATCTCTGCCAGCTTTCTGGCAAGTTCCACAGAGTTCACTCCACAGCTTGGGGCCACGTTGTTCTCACAGCGAAGGTGAATGTTAATTTTGCAAACTGTCAAGATGAGGGAAAATGATTCTGCATCAGTGTCTCATGGTGCACACATCCTTGTCAGTTTGTCAGCCACTTGATGCTGCCATTTGAAAATAAAACTTCCCTGCTCAATGCTACATGCCCAGCACACCATGCCACGTATTCACTTCCACCTCCTGGTAGGTATGCGGAGAATAGAACAACCTCTGCCAGAACCTCCGACTCTGAAAAAATACTTCAGCCGCCTTGACAAAGCAGCCTGTGTGACCCCAGTTACTGTACTGATGAAGCACCAATTAACCTACATAATTGAAAGACCACACTGTGCACAACATCTTTACTTGGAAGGGGGAAGGGCACATGACAAGCTTTCTGGAGTTTATGAATTATTGTTTTTTGTTGGCTTTTATCAGAGGACTCAAACTTTGAGTTGTATAATGGCAGATTCCTACACTCAATCGCCTGCAGTCGTTCAGTTACCATGGTGACAACTGGCTAACCAAAGGAGTTTTATTTCAGTTGGATTTATGGGTGGTAACGACAAGTTAAAAAAAAATCTCAAAGGAAGTCAGTTTGTCACAAATATTGCTGCATAAAGCGTGCTTTTTGATGGCACCGCCTGACTAACTGCAACAGAGTGAAGCTTGGCTCGGCGGAAGCTCTTTGCCTTCCAATGTCCAGTGAACATAGAAGCAGTCCCTCGTATCAAAGAGGTAAACGATGACTGTACGGCCATTGCTAAGTATTGCAGAGTTTACACATTGGATGGAGATGTGTGCTTGCAATGAGAGAAAATATTTGCTGCCTACTGTGTCAGAAAACCAAAGGTGTGTGGAGGTTTACCATCAGGGCCTAACCTTGCCATATGCACTGGGAATCAAGGAACAAAACTGACATTTCCCTCTTCTGATTAAGGGATGAGTATCAACCTCAGCTCCTTGCCAACAGCATTCATTCTTGAGCGTTATTGAAACGCTATCTTAAAAAAAATGTAGTGAATCAACAATACAGCGTGATTGTACTGGATGTTCTTGGGTGGATTTCACATTATTGTGGTCAAGTAATTTGTATCAGTGATTCCCAAACACAAACTGTACACTATTCTGCGCTGTATTTCTTTCATCTGCAATCCTCATCACCCCCGTCCCCCACCACACTTGTCATTCTAATACTGTGAAACCTCATTAGAACGCGATTCGTTAATCCGTGAAATCATTTATAGTGCAGGTGTCTGTGGACCCCAAATTTTATAAATGACAGGACTTGACCTGCTGATTTTCACCAGCTTTGTGTTTTTACTTCAACCACGATATCTGCAGTTTTACTACATGGAGGCTAGACTGGGTATGAATTGTTCCTGAACTGATGAGGCAGTAAAGACGGAAACCACTTTGGTGGGTCTCCAGCCACATGTATGCATCTGTTCCGCGACTCGGCCGTAAAGCGGTATGAAATCTTGGACCCCAACTGCTGTATTTGGTCACGGCACCAGCCGTTCATGCCACACATTGGTCCCCCTACCCAGAGCACATGGGGACACGCAGCAGATGAATGTCTCATTCTTCCTGCCTATGCTATCTCCCCATGCTCACACAAAATTTAATTCAGGAACTAAAAGAAGGGAGCCAATTACCTTTACATTGTTTTCCTTGTCCCATTAGCCCATAAAGCAGAGAGCCACAATGGTCACAGAAAGTAGGCTTCTTGTAGTTGTGGACGTGGAACTGATGGCGCACATTGATGCTGAATCTCTGTTCACATACCTGCTGAGTAGAATCAGCAATCATTTAATAGATAAACAAAGAGACAATTGTTCCCCATTTGGTGCCATTTGAAGCCCTGAAGGCCTCACTTGCCTTTCCCACAAGGGATCGAACCTGCTAACCATTGGAATCACTGATTTGTGGCTGGAAGTTTCTACCTTGGACATTAAACAGACAACATCCTATTAGCATGAAACCAAATTCTGTAGATTGGAGTAAAAAACACAGAAATGCTAGAGGAGCTCCGCTGGTCTTAAAGATAAACTGTATAAGTTTAATTCCAGCCCAGAGCCCTTCTTCAAAGTAAAAAGCAGACAAGCACCTGAAGCCGGGGAGAAGAAAAGGCAGAACCGGGGTGGTGGGGTGGGGGGGGGGTGATTGGGTAGCACAGACCATCAGACAAAGAATGGTAATTGGGCATACATAGGACGGCAGGAGAGGAAAAGTGAGAATTTATCGGGGGAGGGTGGCTCTGTGAATGCAGAGATGGTGGAAAGGGAAAGGGAAATGGGGATGGTGAGGTCAATGGAAACCGGAGAAGTTGACGTCAATGTCAACTGGTTTGACTGCTGCTGTGGTCTCCTTTGCGGGTGGGGGAGAACTGACTGCAGTCTGGGGGTACCTTGGTTCTGTCCACTTCAATAGTGAGGATTTCCCAGTGACAACTCATTTCAATTCCCTGCTCCATTCCCTTGCTGACACGCCCGTTCACGATCTCATGCACTGCCAGACCGAGGTCGCCCACAGACTGGAGGAAACAATACCTCATATTCCTTCTGGGCCCCCTCCAACTGGATGGCATTGATATTAACTTCAACCTATTTCTGATGCCCTCCCCTTTCTATCACAATTTCTCTTCAAGACCTTCTGAGTTCCTCCAGCATTTCTGTGGGTTTTTTTTTACAACAGATTGCTGGCCACCAATTCCCACAATCTTACTTATACATTTTGACATAGATAATGGTTGCTCAGCCCTCATCTTAAAAAAGACAAGTTAATTGAGAAAGAAAACCAGACACGAGTTTTGAACTGGAGTGATCAGGGACCCATTTGCCAAGTGAGGCTCTTTGCCAAGTGCCAGGCATCTGTAAACTGAGCTCAAGGAACTCAAGTGAATGGAGCTGTACAGATATGGACATCAATATTTTCCAACACCAGGGGGCACATTTGTTTCACTTATCTGACTGATCCAACAGTCAGATTAACTGGAAGCCACACAATAGAGGATGCAGCAGGATAATTGAGGATCTGAAAATTGTTCACTCCACAACCAAAAATAAAATGCAACTCCTTGAAAGAATCCAGTTTTGTCAAGGGTAATTTTGGATAGGGAAAAACATATTAGTCTGGTGTGGATTCTTATCTGGTACAGATTGATGAAATAGCCACTCCAAATTGGCCCTTGTATACAGGGGAGAGAGAAACTCTGCTGTTGGGACTATGCAGATAATAGATTAAAGGGGAAATTAGTGGATGGATTGCTCTTGTCACCTGGCACAGATTAGGTGGGCTGAAATTTTGTAAAGAATTAACATAATACAATATTGCATATTGAATTTGAGATCATGATTAGTATTGTCTCATTCGCTAGGATTGATTTCCCAATTTTCTTTAAAATAGTGCAAAGGGATGCACCATCCAAATGACAACATCGCCCATTGGGTTTTATCGCTGGAAACTCCTGTGGTCTGACCAAAACCCTCCAAGTCCATCAGGCCAGTATGCAGTCACACTTAATGAAGACTGTTTCCTGCTGCTATAAAAATAACTAATTAGTCTTATTTCCCACATTTCAGAATAACTTGGCCACTGAAGACAAAATCCTTTCATTTTGAGCATCTGAGATCAGAGTAAATATAGATTAAAATGGTGCAATGTTCCCATTGTGTGTGTGTTACAGAGAAGCGGGTTTCAGGCACAGAGTTCGTTGTGATCTTACTGAATGCCACAGCAAATTCTGGGACTCAGGGGCCTACTCACACTATTATTTTTCTTGAGCAGAGAATTCCAGAGATTCACTACCCTCTGGGTTTAGAGAATTCTCCTCATCTCTATCCTGAACGGCTTATTTTAAGATTGTAACCCTGATTCTAAATATCCAACATCTGTCCAATCAAAGCCCTCAGAACATTGTCTGTTTCAAAGAAGTGGACACTGTTGGCAAGGCCAATGTAAATTGACAATCCCCTAAACTGACCAACAGTTCACATTTCAACACATTTGTGGTTCTAGAGTCCTGTGAGGATGGTATCTGTTCAAGGAACGCAGCAGGTCAAGCAGTGTCTTTGAAGGCAAAGGACTGATTGACATTTCAGCTCACTCTCAGTCCTGATGCAGCATCTCAACCTAAAATGTCGACCATCCCTCTGCCTTCAAAGATGATGTTGGACCGGCTGAGCTCCACCTGCAGTTGGTTTTATTTTTGGTTTAGCATCTGCCCTCTCGTGTCTCCAGATTTTTCCCCTCTAGGATATTAGTGAGCCAGATGGGATATTAATTAATTAGCAAATTAAAATAGTATTTTTCTATATTTACCTTAACGTTGTTATATTCCAAGTTTATTTACCTTCTTAAAATTACCCTTTCTGTTAGTGTGCAGGAATTCAGTGTCTTAGCATCACTGTTTTTGGCTTTTGTACATTTAATGCTACCAGTGAGAGTACTACACATGCATTCAGACCCTGAGCAAATTTCACTGACCACAGAGACTCAGTCCTATTCCTACCTCTCCTTTCTTGTCCTTCTTTATTCTAGGGCATGCTGTGACAATGAGCTGGTGGCAGCGTTTGTGAACAACACACGTACACACTGTGAAACAAACAGGAGCCAAAGTTAATAAAGCACACAGGCTCTTCAACCACAACACTGTGGAGCAAAATTTAGAACAATCTGAAAACACCATCTTTTTTGTATTTTTAAAAAATAATCGCATCTCAGCCATCTGGGAATGAGCATAGTGTGTGTTTGTTTGTTCCTCTGGATTTGGTTTTTGTGATAAGTTACAAGTCAACCGTCAAACACCTGATGAAACACTGTCACCATAATCTGCTAGTTAGAGATTTAACATGCAAGCAATTTTAGATGAAAAAGGGAATTAATTCAATCAATTGACTTTTGTCCAAATAGACTGCAGATGTTTTTTAACTCTCGAGCAATTCTTCACAATGATTGGTCCCATTCAGTCCAGTTGGTTAAGTGGCAGTGATTAAGTTGATTCATTGCACTTGTCTCTACCGCAATCTAGTGCCACATGATTGTCTCTTTTGCCTGATTAAGTGGCAGATCCAGTTAATGAGTGGTCTTCAGACCTGCTGCTTGAATTCAGGAGAAAAGGATCCAGCCAGTAAAAAAATGGACGTGAATTCAGATTCATCTGGCATGGTCAAATTAGGATTAGCTATTTTTCAGATTTGGCAGTAATGTTGACTAAGATATCTGCATGGATGCAGGTTAACACCCATGTGTTTTCCACTCCCTGTCCCTATGTCCCCAGTTGTGACTATCTATGGTAATATGGGATCAATTTGTTTCCTGTTACGTGAAACTCCTGTCAGTCTCCTCCATAAGGAATATCTGTCGTGACCTGTGAAACCTCCTCTTATGCAGTCCCTTGGGATCAAGGTTGACTTGCTTCTATTCTAGTTCTGTGGGGTCTGAGATGGTTGAAGTCATTGTGGGAACTCATACTCCACCACAGTTAAGATGCGATTCTCTTTCTGCTTCTCATTGTCTCTGTGACTTGGCTGGTGAACCCAAGGTTCTGAGGGCCATCTTATATTTTGAGTAGTTGTTGGTGAGGAATTCCCAGAAGTTAGTGGGACTGTTACAATTTCTCAAGGAGGCTATGAGGACATCTTTGTTCCCTCTATCCACCTAACAAAACCTTTCTGTCACAGACCAGGTTAGCCCATGTCTAGGAACTCTGTAGAGAGCTGGTATCTGGTGGACCATGAGTTTTTAATTAATTTAGAAATACAGAACAATAACAGGCCTTTCTGGCCCACAAGCCCACACTGCCCAAATAGGCATCTGTGGCTAATTAACCTACTAACCTTGTTCATCTTTGGAATATGAGAGGAAACCAGAGCACCTGCCCAGATGAAATGAAGGGTTTAGATACAGCAGCTGTGGACGTGGGGAAGCATCTGTTCTGCAGTTGAGTGACTGAATAATGTAATTGCACGGCAGAGAATGGTGGATAGAAAGCTGTGCTGTGGTCGGCAGGGGAGTCTATGCATCATACTTGGCTGGCTGTACATTGTGGTGTTGCGGGTGGGGGGTAGTATATTGCTGCGGGGAGAAGGAGTTGTGTGTAGTGATTGAGTGTTTGTACTGTGGTAAGATGATTGTGAACCACATTTTGTAGGTTGAGTCTTATGTGCGGAATATGAATCAAAGCTGGTGGACTGCGTAGCAAAGTTTGGAAAGTTGGGTACTGGGTCCATGTCTGAGGTTACAGCAGTTTGAAAGCCATAGCATAATTTTTGAGCCATAAAACCCCACTGGGGTAACTGTGTACCAAGGTTAGGAGGCAGTGGGGCACAGTTATGGCACTTTTTTTTATTGGGACTGGGCTGCTGAGGCCAGACTCAGTGGCCTCTGTGCAACAACTGGGGCATGTATTGCGGATGGGAAGAGGGCGCCCCATGGTTATGGCACCATGTATCAGTGCTGAGGGCTGATGTGTAAATACAGCTAGGTGGGCTGTCCACTGTGTTGTGTATTGTGGTGGGATGACCAGTGTAGCACAGTTGTGGGGCTATATATAGAAGCTGGGGGTTGTGTACCATGGTTGTGTGCTGTGTTTGGTGTCTGGGTTTTGAAGTTAGGGGGCTGTGTTTCTGAGACGTTCTCTTGCCTGGACCATTGCAATTTAGCCTAACTGTCTGATAAGATTACAATATAACTGATTACCTTGACATTGGTATCCTTGTTTGCCAAAGATTCCCCTGTGGAGGAAATGGAAATAGCTGGTTAGGCTGGGATGATGATGTTGGTTAGTTCACTTCTCCTCATATCTCCACTACCCTCACACAAGACACAGCTTTATCAGCATCGGGCTTCCTCCTATCAATCACCATGTACACCAATCTGCTCACATACACTAAATAAAGAACTAATTCCTGATATGTTATCTCTTGCCTGCCACAATACCTTGGCACCTCCCCTCCCCCCCACCCCCCCCCCCCCCCCCACCATGTTGTAGCTTTTATCTGTCAGACTGTGGAGGAGATGCATTTTATTTTAATTAAGTCTCAATATTAAGTACTCGGTTGTTTAAACTGCTTGCAGAAGACTAACTCCTTTTGCTTTCCAAAGCTGCAACAACAGGGCTCTCCTTGCCACAGAAGTGCATGAAGTAGTAAATGAAGGCTACAGTTGTACATAAAATAAAACAAACTTTTAATTTTATTGTGAAAAGGTGTCTCGATGTGCAATTTTAACACCTAAATAAAAGTCATGTGAACCTTTATCACCAATAATCTAACACAGGAGCTTCTTACCAGATGAATTCCCTGCAGTGGGAGCAGTAGGTGGGCTGTCGCAGATAAGTGGCCATGAATTTATGGTCGTTGACCTGGTGAATCTTTCGCCGCATTGCACCTTGTCGTTTCCTGGAAACCATGCGTTCCTTGAATGCCCTTTCAGAAACATTGTTTTTCACTTGTTCTTCAGTGTCTAAGAAATAGAAATAACAAAAAAAAAATGAATCCTCCCAGATCAAGAGCAACTTTGTGGCCAGCAACATGGGTTTGGTTACGCCAGACCAAGAGACAGCTTTAAATCAGAGCTGCTGCCCCATTATTGCTGCTGAGTATAAGGTCACCCTGCAGACCGTGCAAATTATCTGGCTTAAACCTGCCGCAGCTTCCAACAAGGACAAGAGCAGCTTTTCCTCCTCAAGTCTTAAAACCTTCCTGACTTGGAAATATATAGCTCTTCTGCCATCTTAGCTGGGTCCAAATCCTGGAAGCCTCTCTCTAAAAAAGCTATGGGAGATCTTCCATCGGGGGAACTGAACCCACAGGCAGTGAGAACACTGAACAACCAAAGGAATTGCTCACACTAACTATCTTCTTTCTTCTTTGGCTTGGCTTCGCGGACAAAGATTTATGGAGGGGGTAAATGTCCACGTCAGCTGCAGGCTCATTTGTGGCTGACAAGTCCGATGCGGGACAGGCAGACACGGTTGCAGCGGTTGCAGGGGAAAATTGGTTGGTTGGGGTTGGGTGTTGGGTTTTTCCTCCTTTGCTTTTTGTCTATACAAGACTCTCATATGCACAAAACAATATTTATTTAAATAATGATCTATATCCTGCATATGGATTGTCTATGTGTGTTATATCTGGTTGTGTGTCTGCATGTTTCACACTGAAGAATGGAGAATGCTGCTTTTTCATCAGGTTGAACTTGTATAAGATGATAATAAACTTGACTTGACCTGAAGCAAAAAGGTGGGTCACCACCACCACTCTAGGGCAATGATGGATGGACAATAACTGCTGGCAAAGTTTGTCAATGATGCTCACGTCGAGACACACACCAAAAACAAAATCAGCACTGGGCATATTTCCTCAGATGTTCCATTTATTCATTTTTCTGATTGTAATATATTAACCTTCTCAAAGAATGACTCAGGCAATTTTAATGGTCCATGAATAGTATTTCAAGTTCAGGAAATAGAAAGTTCCAAGTTTCCTCAAGGGACCTTTTAAAATGCTTGGAAATATTTGGTTTTCATGGAAATTTATTTCACCTAACAATTGTTGGACAAGTCAAAATAATATGTGCTTCGTTTTCCTATTCTCCATACCCTCAGTAATCATAAAAATGATGCACAAAGACAGTTTATAACGTTCACTTGAATTTTGCTAGCTTAAAGATTTACCAATCCAGTTACTATTGTCTTCCAATCCTCTGGACACAGCAGCCTCACTCTTGTTTCAAACATAAGAAATAGGAGTAAGGGAGGGATTAGGTCATTGAACACTTTGAGCTGGCTGGTGTATCTCTGCATTTCCTGGACTGAAAAAGAAAGGAAACAGTTGTCATGGCAACAGGGCTATCCCAGCATTCAAGAGAGGTGTTAAGGTAAACCTTTAATAGGAAACTTTAAACATCACTGTGTGGCATTGCCAACCAGGAAACTCAGATATGGATTTGAGCAGTAGAAGCCTGAAATCGCAAGAAAAATAACAGAGTAACAGCTCTGACTGAAGGCATTAAAGAGAAAGGCACAGCAACTAAACATATTTGATCTAATTCCTTTGCTGGAGTTTCAGAAATTTGAACTGATATTTGAACACCGCTTTCCACTCTTCCAGTTCATTTGTGAGAAAAGCACAAATTTCACATGTGACCCCCCAAAAAAGAATTAATTAGCATAGGATGCCATAGGTGCTCTGTGGTTAGTAAGGGATTACTTAAGATGCCTAAAGAAAGCTCTTGGTGCCTGCCACATTGACCACTGCCAGTGGGCTGATATCGCCTCAAACCGTGCATCTTGGCGCCTCACAGTTCGGCGGGCAGCAACCTCCTTTGAAGAAGACCGCAGAGCCCACCTCACTGTCAAAAGACAAAGGATCCCAACCCCAATCAACCAATTTTCCCCTGCAACTGCTGCAACCGTGTCTGCCTGTCCCGCATCGGACTTGTCAGCCACAAACGAGCCTGCAGCTGACGTGGACTTTACCCCTCCATAAATCTTCGTCCGCGAAGCCAAGCCAAAGAAGAAAGACTTAACATGACATAGGAGTGGAGAAAAAAAGGTTGAGAATCACTGAACTAGAGGAATCTAATTTACAGAGCTTTCACATTTATTCACTAAAATTTCCTAAATTCTTTTGAGTGCATTCTTGTTCACAAGGGTGAAAATGGAGAAATTCTTGCTATTCAGCAATCATGGAAGAAAAACATGTAGAAATAATGACATTTTCCTCATCTGATCTGCAAAAATGCTGAGAAAGCTACAACTATTAGCTTAACCTTGGCTCTCCCAGGAGTCCCCGGGAATGGATGGGATTTTCAGATCCTCTGTTTTAAAACCCTTGACAATTTTATTTCTTATTTTTATTGCCACGTCTACCCCTCTGCAGTACAAAGGGCAAAGACATTAGACGCTATGCACAAAATCCATATGGGTCAGTAGAACACTCACAAAGCTTTAAAAGCCATCTATTTATATATATATATATATATATAATATATATATCCCTCACAATATTTGGACACCAGTAGTAACAGAATAGCTGCCTGGAGTAAACCTGAGGATCCTTATTAATACTGGATCCACAGAATTGTGTCAAAATAAAAAGCCTACACACCACTAGTGTGAATCTTCACACACTGCAAATCCTGTATTTGGAACTTTCATCCAAATAATGTCATTTACACTTCAATTGCAGTTCTAAACATGATGACTAAAGCACTCATTCTGCAGGAAATTACTGAGGTATATTAGGCGAGACTTGAGGTTAATTTCTTTGCACCCTAATCTGCCAATTCTTTGCAAGCTCATAGCAACTACTTGGCTCAATTCTAAAACTTCTGTTCCAGTTAATGCACAAACAAGGATTTCAGGCACCAAGTGAAGCCTACATACTTTCTCCAGAATTTGCAATGATGTGAAAAACAAAGCATCCTTGCTTGGATTGTTTCCTGTTTAAAGCAGTTAACATGTTGTGGTAAACCACTGTTATGCTATGATTGGCTGCTGACAACTGGACACACCTCCTGAGACCAATCCTACCCATAACCCTTTGCATGCTCCCCATTTTACTCTGCCTTGATTAGTCAATGAGGTTGACGACTGTTCCAGTCTATAGTTAATAAAAGCCAGTCAATGTCACAACTTCAGTCATTTGTGATTATTGATGGTGCTTCACATGTTTTAACCACAGATCAAGTCAGAAAGAACGCAAGAGAAACAAAAAAGGGAAAGCAATTCATAAGATGCCATATATTTTATTGGCATGCAAATCCCCCTTCTTTAACTTCTACTTTCCCTCCTAGAACAATTAAACAAACTTTCAGCACAGGAGATCTGGGATTGCCAATCTTGTGTGGCAAGGATTTTTCATTTTTAAATGCAAACTACCAATGTAAATTTTCTTTGGTGACATTTTGAAGCCTTGCAGTGCCCATCATGCCATGCAGGAAGAGGTTTCTAACATTAATTTATTCTTTTTTGATCCAGATATGTGTGGGGAGATGCAAAGATTCACATTAACTGTG
This sequence comes from Narcine bancroftii, assembly GCF_036971445.1. Classification (NCBI taxonomy): domain Eukaryota; kingdom Metazoa; phylum Chordata; class Chondrichthyes; order Torpediniformes; family Narcinidae; genus Narcine; species Narcine bancroftii. The sequence goes on from NC_091470.1 coordinate 35,677,137, forward strand.
GTGCCCACACAATAGTGAAGGACATGGAAAATTCCAAAATTTCAACAATTATAAGAGGATTTTAATATGAAAGGCTTATATTAGAACATTGGATTAAATTTAAGGCCCATTAATTAGAGCGGAACTCGAGCAACTCAATCAGTGATTAATCAAACACAGTCTTACTGTGGCTACTTACTGTATTGGATTCAAACCCATTGTTGGACTGTGCTGCAGACGACAGGTAGAATTACCCTTTGTTGGGATATAATGATATCCACTTGAAAGCGAAACAAGATTATGCAGAGGGATCAAGGGTAGTCAATGGAACAATATCTTCAGAGCTGGATGAAAAGTCGATGTGAGTGAGCCTTCTTGTTTAGCAGACTGACCTCATATTGATTACATTGGACAACGAAGATTTTTCTTGCTTTCTTTTTAAAATATCTTTACTGAGTTTTAAAAAAATACACACATATTGATTCAATACATAGATTGAAAGATAAAAGACTAACAATTTGTACTTCTCCAATAATACTGAAATAATACGTATGAAAATTGTGAGTACTCCTCTCGATCAAACTCCTTTTACAAAATACCTCAAAATAAAAAAAAAGGAAATTTCGACCCCCCCCACCCCCCATTAATCAAACCCCTCCCTCTAAACAAGGTTTTCTTGTATATCTAAATTACTTAGGAAATGAAAGACAACATTCAGAAGCCAGACAACGTTGTTCAGGAGCATCATACACCCTAATTCGTTAAGTTATGGCAATAGTCCATGATTGGGCCTCACGTCTTGTAAAAATTCATTTTGAGATCTTTAATGTTGCAAATAATTTTCTTTTCCAAACTTAGGAATGTCATGACCCTGTAGCCATTGAATAAGAGTAGGTGGAGTGCTGTCTTTCCATATCATACCTATCAATGAGGTAAACACTAAAATTCGCCTCTGAGATGAAGTCAATACTATTTCCTCTCCTTGAGAAAGTCCAAATAGAGGAATTAAGGGGCATGGTTCTAATTTGAGCCTAAAAAGAACTGATATATTTTGAAAATAATTTCCTGAACACTTTGGGGCGCATTTTATGGATTTTGAGCTGCTGATCACAAAATTTAATTTAAAATTTTGCAATCATGTGTTGTTTTTTTAGATATGATCTATTGTTGTGATTTCCTGTCATATTGTAAGTCCACTTCATGAAGTGGAACATGTCACTGAAAATTCATGTTCTGCATTCGCACTTGGTCTTCATCCCTGCTGATCTTGGTGCCGTCAGTGACAAGCACGTTGAAAGGTTTCACCAGGACATTGCTATGATTGAAAAGCAGTAACAAGGCAATTGCGATCCATCAGTGTTGGCCAACTATTGTACAAATGAACATAAGCAGCAAAATATTTTTAGGTCAGTCGAACTAACGCAACGTGTCTGCATCATTATGTGGTTAAACGTGCTAAATTCAATACAAGCTAATTTATTGTTTCTCCAACTTCCTACACAATACAGCAAATCTGAAATGATCTTTTGCATTCATTTTGAAGTTGTCTATCATAATCCCCAATTTATTTTAAGAAAGCAAACCTTTTGAAAAAAAAATGTCATCTAGTGTACTGGGTAATTAGTGCCAGCAGAGATGAGAAAATGCTCAAATTATTCCCTTTACAAGTCTATTCTCAAATCCACCAGTACAATAACTCAGAATCCAAGAGAAAGATTTCCTTCCCACGTAAGTGACAGGTTATAATGAGTTGGAGGCAAAATCATCTTGTGCCTCAGGAGCAACAGGGCTTACTTGCCCTGTTAAAATGAGCTTTACAGACCCTTGGCAGTTCAAATGACCAAAGCAGAAAAATGTTACCACACTCGAGTGCACATTGGTCGAGCAAGAAGCATTCCTTCTGTTGTCTTCATTCACTGTGCCATTGGTTTGATATTCACAGTCACTGTGAGATTCTTCACACCTCAAAAAGGGTGCTTATGAAAGGCAGAAAACTGATTAATCTTCTGTCACATGAGTCTGCTAGGTTTTTAGTTCACCCATTTTAGTATGTACGACTTTTACATTCCAGAGATTTAGACTGAGTAAAGTGGTGAAATTGTGGAAAATGGAACCTTGAATCTGCCGCCTCAGATCCTGCTTTAATATTGTGCATTAATCAGTCAAATAGAGGCTGAAAATAATTGATAGAACATACAGTATTGTTTAATTAATTTTCCCACCATATGATATACAATTTGATTTCAATCCTGGTCCAATCACAATCAGAATTCATTCAAAAACGTACCGGGGGTGTAGGTTAATGGGGTGTAAGTTGGACTCGTGGGCCGAAATGGCCTGTTACTGTGCTAAGTTGACATAATGGTGAATGGTTTCTACCAGTTTGACCTTGGTAAGTTTTCTGTCTTTGTTTAGAGTTTATTCTATCTGAAATAACTTACTTGCAAAACATAATTTATCCTCTATACTTTATATTGGGTGAGTCTGGCATCCATATGAATGCAAATATTGTAAAAAGGCTCACCCATTTCAGGATATACAAATAAGCCCCTGCCTCATCCCACCTCACACCAAAACTCTCATCTATGCCTCTGTCACCTACAGACTCGGGAATTACATTTTTTTCCCCCTCCTCGGCCTATAACCATAATATTCATCTTACCCTAAATTTTCATACTAGAACTCTATTCTTCAACATTTAAATAACTAACTACTCTTGGCCTTGCTAATGTATATAATAGCAACTAGCCTCCTAACAACATCAAAATTAAAAAGGTCCCACTGAGGCCTTGCTCACTATAAACCATGTTACAGCCAACCTTAGGCCTTTTCCTTTCTTCACAAGGCAGACATCTCATGCGCTGGACACCACGCCACAAACACACAAAATTATCAAATCTTCAGCTCACCCCAAGTTCTCACTTTTCCTCTTCAAACTGCCTCTGTGAATCAGATGAGCTTTCACAAGAATCCAGAGTTTTTCTGGTTATCTTCACTGAGATGTGAACTGAATTTAAAATTTAAATTTAGATATACAGCATGGTTACAGGCCATTTCAGCCCACAAGCCCATGCCACCCAATTAAACCCAAGTGACCTAACCACAAGCAGGCTTGACAAAGGATATGCAGTGGATGCTGTATATTTGGATTTTCAAAAGGCCTTTGACAATGTGCTGCATATGAGGATGCTTAATAAGATGAGAGCTGATAGAAGGAAAGATACTTGCATGGGTAGAGCATTGGCTAAATGGCAGGAAACAGAGTGGGAATAACTGGCTAATGATAGAAAACCACTCATCGTTTACTTAATGCCATCAATAAAACAAAATGGCTGAAAAGTTTAATTCAAGAGTTTAATGCAAATATGGCGAAGGCAATGGGCCAAATTTGTTGGGTAGTCACTTTGCAGTTTCCCTGAATGTTTTTGACTCCTTCATGAAGGAAGGAGTTCCAGATTTGCTTGTTCTTCTTTGCTAGGGTTTTATTCACTGATCTTGTAAGAACCAAGTGGAGAATAGCCTTGCTGCAATGCTTCCACACTAAACAATCGGCAATCAGCCTGTGCACCCGTGCCAGGTTAGTCCTGGCACTGAAGCAGTGATTGCAATTTCAAAGGAGAGGACCAGCTGCCAAAGACATTGGTAAATATTATACTTATAATCACAAATTGAATCAAATATAATGAGTAGTATTTATTTAAATGTTGATTGTACACCTATTCACCATCAAAATTCTCTGAGCAACAGTTTAAAGGTGAACTCAGAATCCAAATTTATTATCATGAACAAGTCATGAAATTCGTTGTTTTGCATCAGCGTCACAGTGCAAACATTTATATAAGCCACCTTACAAAAATAAATAAAAATAATGCATGAAAAGTCAAATTAAGTTAATGTCTTTGGTTCACTGATCATTCTTGAATATGATACCAGTAGGGCAGCTGTCCTTGTGCCATTAAGTGCTAGTCTTCTGGCTTCTGTACCTTTTTCTCGATGATAACAGAGTGAAGAGGGCATGGCCTGGGTTGTGGGAATCCTTGAGGATAGAAGCAGCTGTCTTAAGACACTGCCTCTTGCAGATGTCCTCAATGGAGTGAAGTCTGGCGCCTGTGATGTCAACACAGTACACTTGTGTAAGTTTTCAAAGGTCTTCAGTGACGTTCCGAATCTCCTCAAACACCTCACAAAGTATAGCCACTGGTGAGCTTTCTTCTTGATTGCATCCACATGGAGGCTCCAGGACAGATCCCAGAGTGTAGACTCTGGAACTTGAAGTTCTTGACCCTCTCCACTACTGAGCCCCCGATGAGGTTTGTGTTCTCCTGATATCCATAATCATCTCCTTGTAACCGGCAAATTTGTAAATAGCGTTGGAATTGTGCCTGGGTGCCTAGTGAACAGAGTAGTGGGCTAAGCATGCATGCTTGAGGCTGATAGTTAGTGAGGAGGAGACATTGTTTCCAATTTTTACTGATTGCCGTATTCCGATGACGAAGTGAAGGATCCAGTTGCAGAAACTCACAAAGTCTCAAATTCTTGTATCTCTGTGCTCCCAGAAAACTCTATCTACTCTGGTCAGTTGGTATCAAATAAACATGAAGCACCAGAGAGTGCTCCCATTTTCTGGGCCACAAGTTTGTTAAGTTGTATTGTTGCCCATTCCATACCTTGGTTAACAACTGGCACTTGTTCTCATGGTACAAAAGTATTACATTTTATTATTTAAAAATCCCTGATGCCATATCTCCTGAAGAATGTTCCTCAAGCAACTTCACAATGTCTCCAGCTGAGCTGCATGTCAGAGATTATATTTTATTATTTTTTTTCATTGCATTCATTAATATAAAAATAATAAAGAAAATATATTTTATGCTGATTAATAAAGCCCCCTCATTTACTTCACCCACTTTAACTTTTTTTCATATCTATTAATATGAGAGCATTTTTATAGACCAATTAGTTATTAAAGAGTTGAGTAAGAACTTGAAAATGCTTTTTAAAAATATGTAAACTATAATTTTGTCTTTAAATTCCACTGCACAAGGTAAGTGATGATATAGTGGGATAGCATTTGTTTTTCTTATCTGCAATGTTGATATAATCACATGTGGCTGGTTTTGCCTTCACTTTTTCCCTGAGGCGAACATGCTGTTCAAGTCACACCTGGTCCAATCTGGAATCTACTGCTATTGGGATTAATTGATATTTATCTGAAGTATTTCTGTACTTGTGGGAACTTGCACCAACTTGAATCCAATTTATGGACATAGTCTTTTTTTTTAATTTTCAAAAATTTTTCACACTGTGAACCATATCAATCAAAATACATACAAACATTTCTCTCTCAAATAATAAACAAAATTGTGTCATCTACTTTTACACACTGGGTCAGTTCAATTCATCTTCTTCTCATTCTATTATTTTAGGGGGTGGAGGTCCGCGGTAGGCCCTCTCTGTTGTGTTCCATGTACGATTCCCAAATTTTTTCGAATAATGTGACTTTATTTTTAAAAATTATATGTTACTTTTTCCAATGGAATACATTTATTCATTTCTATGTACTCTCAGGCTCTCTTCTGATTTCCAGGTTGACATAATACATTTTTTTGCTACAGCTAAGGCTATCATAATAAACCTTTTTTGTGCTCCATCCAAATCGAGTCCAAGTTCTTTACTTCTTATATTACTTAGAAGAAAGATCTCTGGATTTTTTGGTATGTTGCTTTTTGTGATTTTATTTAATACCTGATTTAGATCTTCCCAAAACTTTTCCACTTTCTCACATGCCCAAATTGCATATACTGTTGTTCCCGTTTCCTTCTTACAGCAAAAACATCTATCTGATACTGTTGGGTCCCATTTATTTAACTTTTGGGGCGTGATGTATAGCCTGTGTAACCAATTATATTGTATCATGTGTAACCTCGTGTTTATTGTATTTCTCATAGTTTTGGATCATAGCTTTTCCCATATTTCATTTTTTAATCTTTATGTTTAGATCTTGTTCCCACTTTTGTTTGGGTTTACAGCTTATTTCATCATTCTCTTTCTCTTGCAGTTTGATGTACATGTTTGTTATAAATCTTTTAATTATCATTGTGTCTGTAATCACATATTCAAAGCTGCTTCTTTCTGGTAACCTCAGACTGTTTCCCAATTTGTCCTTCAAGTAGGTTTTCAGTTGGTGGTATGCAAACATTGTACCGTGAGTTATTCCATATTTGTACTTCATTTGGTCAAAAGATAATAAATTATTTCCCAAAAAACAATGTTCTATTCTTTTAATCCCTTTTCTCTCCCATTCTCTAAAGGACAGGTTATCTATTGTGAAAGGGATTAGTTGATTTTGTGTCAATAATAATTTTGGTAGTTGGTAATTTGTTTTTTTTTTCTACATGAATCTTCCAAATGTTGAGCAGATGGTGCAGTACTGGAGAACTTCTATATTGCACCAGTTTTTCATCCCACTTGTAAAGTATATGTTCTGGTACCTTCTCCCCTATTTTATCTAGCTCTAATCTGGTCCGATCTAGTTTTTTCCTTGTTTGATAAAACTCTGATAGATATCTTAATTATGCTGCTCTATAATAATTCTTAAAGTTTGGTAGCAGTAAGCCCCCTTGTTTGTACCATTCTGTTAATTTATCTAGCGCTATCCTCGGTTTTCCCCCTTTCCATAAGAATTTCCTTATTATTTTCTTTAGCTCATTGAAGAATTTCTCAGTTAAGGGAATTGGTAACGATTGAAATAGGTATTGCATCCTTGGGATGGACATACAGTCTTGACTACATTAATAATATCTCAGCCATTCTGAACCCTACTAAACAAGTAAATTTATGTATATTCACTACAATCTTCTTTAAATTTATGCCTACAGCACAGTAACAGGCTCTTCTGGCCTATGAGCCCGTGCTGCACAATTATACCCAAATGACTTACAACCATGGTACGTTTTCAATGGTGGGAGGAAACCAGAGCCCCCCAGGAGAACGTACAAACTCCTTACAGACAGCGCTGGATTCGAACCAAGGTTGCTAGCGGTGTAACAGCATTGCACTAACCCGAAGCTAACCGTACCTTCCCTCTTAATTGTTGATCCCTCACCTCAACCCCCATTGCAATTTTTTGGCTTTTATCATTGCAAATGTTATGTTTGGGTTGCTGTTGACCGTTTGACTGAATGACTGGAGAGATCATTTTGCCTTGCTTGCTTGTGCTATGTGGATGCTCGAATCACAGCATCAAAATGTCTCAAAATTAAAAAAGAAATCTCTTAAATTTTCCCTTAGCCTTTTCTGCCACAAGGGTAGATACAAATCTTTCCTCTAAACTGTAAACTACAGGAATGATATGCAGAAGGATTATGAGGGAGCAGAGAAGTATGGCAAATTGTTCACAAAGTGGAAACAGTGAAGTGGAGGTGTGAATGGAAAAAAAACAATCATTTGTACAGGAGTAAAGTACAGGCCACAACTTCTGCAGCTTTAGAGACACATTTATTGTAATGGAGAGGCAGCATCCACCACCTGGTGGCGCCGCTGCGCTCCTGCTCGGAGGACACACTGCCTGCTAATCAAGGTCAAAGACTCACCCCAAGCCATCAAGGTGACCCTTGCAATTGGCCCACCTAAAACACCAGGTGCTGCAGTCCAGGCAGCTCACCCAGACTCAGCCCTGACCTTCACGCAATTGGCCCAGGAAAATTACCTCGGCTGACCCCTGCTGAGCCCCTGCACTTGGCTTTGAGCCTTTGGCCATCAGACTGCCCCGAATGATTGGCCCCCCCCAGTACTGCCTGCAGAACTATAAAAGGCCACATACCCCTTTGTTCTGCCTCTTTGAACTCCTTGTGGCACATAGGTAGCATTTTTCACAATGGGTTGGGGTGAGTCGCGAGGCCAGGTAGCAAGAGCCATGTCCGTACCGGTCAAGGGGTGGGGGCATGTAGTATCACCTTGATCTTGATTGTTGAATGTGTATGTTCATGTAATTTCCTCCAGTCTCTGTCAGTTTCTCCCTCGTTATCCGAAGTGTATATTTATCCCCTGTGTATTGTGGGGGTGTGTGTGTGTGTGTGTGTGTGTGTGTGTGTGTGTGTGTGTGTGTGTGTGTGTGTGTGTGTGTGTGTGTGTGTGTGTGTGTGTGTGTGTATATATATATCTATATATAAATATATATAGATAGATATATAAATATCTATATATTATATAGATATTTATATATCTATATATAGAGGTTTACCTAACATATCGGCCCTGTTGTCCAGTTTCCACCCCTGAAATAAACGTGTGCTTTGTACCTCAACTTTGGTCTGGTTCATAACCTGTGGGACCCACACGAACCCAAACAACATTTACTCACACAATGCATTGAGGGCAAATGCATAGATATCAATAAGACAATGTGCATAAGCATATCAAGACACAAGTGTAAAAGGGCAAATTTTGAACAGCCAAACACACGTAGAGTTTGGGACCTCGGGAGTATGGGTTGAATCAGGACACTGGTAATGTGGCAGGAAGGAAGGGAAGGAGGCCAGTTTATACAGGAGGTAGGTGGTAGTTGTGTCAGCTTTAGGATAGGAGAAGCTGTCACATGTTGTGTTTGTGTTTGGAAATGCTTTTGGTCTGCCCCAGTGAGGGAGGAGGAGCCTTAAGGTTAATTACAAGGAAAAACTTGAAAGGTGTCTTGTTTACATGAATGTTGTCTCAAAGAGTCAAATGGCATAGAAAGGCCCTTCAGCCTAAGTCATCCATGCCAACCAAGTTCTGGGCTAGTTCCATTTGCCTCCATTTGAACTTTGTCCTTTTAAGCCCTTCTTATCCATACATCTATCCAAGTGTCTTTTGAATGTCAAAATTATGCCCACACTTAGAGTTTCCTCTGACAGCTCATTCCTGATGTGGACCACCAGAGTGAAAACATTGCTCATCAGGTTCCTCTTAAATTTCTCTCCTTAAACCTCAACACTGTGGTTTCAGAATTTATCCATGCCCCTCATTTTATAAATCTCTGTAAGATCACCCCTCAGCCACCTATCATCTAAGGAATTAAAAGGCACAGCCCGTCCCTCTCCCTAAATTCAAACTCTCTCAACTAGCATAATCCTGATCATTCTCCTCTGCACCCCTGCCAATTTATAGATGTCCAACCTATAGCTAAGCAACTATAACTGTTCTTTCATCTGAGACAATTGGTATAATGGAATCATGAGCTTCAAAATTTTGTACTCAATATCCTCACTGTTACAGAGTCCAGAGGACCCCAAAAACCAGTAGCAATAGATGTGCACCACAACACAAAGGGGTACTTAAACAAAAGTAGTTTTTAATTATATTTGAACATGAAAACAGAATTAAACTTTAACTTATTAGAATCAACATATTTAACCTACTTAACCCCCCCCCCCAATACTACAAACAGGTGCGTGCAATGTGTATATAGGCTTAGAAAAGTTCTTTGGATAACAGTCCAATCTCACTGGTCGCAGGCAATTCTTGTATTGTGCAAAGAAGTTAGCATTAACAAAGTTCATAGGAACATAGGGAGTAGGAACAGGAGTAGGCCAAAAATGGCCCATCAAGCCTGCTCCGCTATTCAATAAGATCATGGCTGATCTAATTTATGACCTAACTCCACCTACTCGCCTTCTCCCCATATCCCCTAATTCCTCTATTATGTAAAAATTTATCTAACTGAATTTTAAATATGTTTAATGAGGCAGCCTCAACCACTTCCCTGCTTAGAGAATTCCAAACATTTACTACTCTCTGGGAAAAACTATTTTTTCTCACCTCTTGTCCTAAATCTACTCCCCCGAATCTTGAGACTGTGTCCTCTCGTTTTAGTTTTCCCGGCCAGCTCAAAAAACCTTCCTACATCTATCCTATCCATACCCTTCATAATCCTATATGTTTCTATAAGATCTTCTCTCATTCTTCTGAACTCGAGCAAATACAATCCTAGATGATTTAATCTTTCATCACGTCAACCCCTTCATCCCAGGGATCAACCTAGTAAAGCTCCTCTGGACCGTCTCCAAAGCCAGTATATCCTTCGTCAAATAAGGAGACCAGAACTGGACACAGTACTCCAGGTGCGGTCTCACCAGTACCTTATACAGTTCACCAGTCTTTAGTGCTTAACAGCCAAATAATTACCACTCAGGAGGGTTCTTGTTGGTTTTCTGAGAGAGATTCCTTTTGTTCCAGGACATCCGCAATTGATTCCTTCTCAATCATTCGTGCTGGTGAAAGTTGTCCCCTTCAGGATTCTCCAGATGATCCTCTTTCTTTCAGGTCACCTTTCAGACAGCTAGTCTTCTCCTTTGACCAGGCAGTCTTCCAAAGTTTGCCAGCTTGTCCCTCTGGAACTGATTTCTGTGACTCTCCTTCTCTCTTTGCTTCCTCCCTCTCTGAGAGCAAAGCTGTTCTCCCTTGCCTCCAAAGATTATATACTCTCCCAGACATGCTGCTGAATGTTGCTTCTTTGTTGCATTTTTGCAAATAGCATTCTGCAAAAGTCCTGCATAAATTCTGTGTTTTAAAATGTTTCTGTGCAAGCTGCTCAAACAATTCCTCCCAAGCCACCTCTAAATACTCTGTCACACTGCCCAATAGCTTCTTCAACACTTAGTCCATCTGAGTTGCCACTTTTAAAGAACTATACACCTGTACCTCTCCCCTGTTCTACACACTCTCCATGGCTTTGTAATTTATTGTGCAAGTCCTTTCCTGGGTTGACTTTTCAAGTGTAACATCTCACACTTGTCAGAGTTAAATTCCATTTGCCACTCCTTGACCTATAATGTCATTTGCATTGCTGTGCACAAAAGCATGCAACAAGTTTAGAGCTACAAACAAACATTCTTTTTGGAAGATAGTCAACTCTCATCTAACAGCAACGGCTGGCACAATAGGTATCAAAAGTTATAGCATATGGTGCACAGACTTTTTGATGTTACAAGTAGTCACATTGCTCCCTCGTAAAGTCATGCAATTCACAAGAGGATTTAAATTACACCAGTTGTTAACTACTGGGTAGACTTTGTCCGCTGAGACTGGGAGGGATGCAAACCGGAGGACTTGGGTTGGGGAGGAGGGGAACATTGGAGGGGAGCTTCTTCACACAGGGGGTGGTAGGAGTGTGGAACGAGGTGAAATGGTGAATTTCAACTCAATTTTAACATTTAGGGGGAGATGGGCAGGTGTATGATGTGAGGGGCATGGAGGAATTATGGATTGGGTGCAGGTCGGTGGGATTAGGTAGAGTGGTAGGTCAGTGCAGACTGGAGGGGCCGAAGGGCCTGTTTTCTCTGCTGTTATGCTCTGTGGTTCTATCTGAATCTAAATGCAATCTGCTTGACAATTAGGGAAGGATGAGAGGAATAGGTAAATGTTTTGAATCAAATTCCTTTATCAAAATTGGTGAATTTGGACAGAAGCTGTTGCATTGAAGGAAGGGTAGGCCAGTGGGACCGGGATTCACATGGTGAATAAGGAAGATTTAAAAGGATGCTGTCTGGAATGGAGATGATGCCTTGTGAGGAGAAGTTGAGTGAACTTTCATCTTTCTTGCGATGGAAGATGAGGAGTGACCTGATAGAGGTATACAAGATTATGACAGGCATTAAGGGAGTTGATGGCCAGAGGCTTTTTACATAGTAAATAAACCTCCTCAACAATCTAACCCTTCCCTACCTCATTACCCTCTTGTCTTATTTTATCTATCTGCTGTCTAAGAGTCTCTTAGATGTTCCAATTATACCAGCCTCCATCACCGCTCATAGCAATGCATCTCAACACTTAGCGCAACACTGTTGCAGCACTAGCGACCGGAGTTCAAATCCGGTGCCGTCTGTAAGGTGTTTGTAGGTCCTCCCTATGTCTGTGTAGGTTTCTTCTGGGTGCTCCGGTTTCCTCCCACCATACAAAACATACCGTGGGTTGTAGGTCAATTGGATGTAATTGGGCGGCACAGGCTGAGGGCTGGAAGGACCTGTTACCATGGTGTATATCCAAATTCATAGCTGTTAAATTATAAATCTAATCTCTAAATGAAACACACCGTCTCCTTCATGGGTCTAAGTACTATTCATATATCAGTTCTCCAAATAAGCTTTGTACATAATCAATCTGTACCCTGCAACACAGTTACTACTTTAAGTATGCCTAACTATAAGGACATGATATATTTTATAAACATTAACTATAATGACTAAACATACAGTCTGGGAACATTTATTAACTACTACAGCAATTACAATGTATTTGTAATGACACTGTTATCAATTAATTATTAAGAATTATAAAAATGTAATCACATTATTTTCTACTTGATAATCATCTTTTTTGCCCCATCTTGGGACGCCTCCTCCTAAAGATAATATAAGTTCTCTTTATCCTGTTATCCCGAGTGAGGTAGGTACTCATCACCTCAGACTTACAAATCATTTCCAAAGGCACCAATCCAGCCACAACTGTTTCCATTATCTTTGGCTACACTGTACAGAGCTGAACGAATCCAGGCCTCAAATAACTTCTTTCATTACTTCCATAAACACAAACCCTGTAGACATCAAATGATGTTGCTGCAGTGGACAATACTGATTAAAAAAAAATTGACATACAGAACAGTAACAGGCCATTTCAGCCCATGAGTCAGTGCCACACAATTTCCACACCCCCCCCCCACCCCCAGAATGTATTGAATGGTGGGGGGAAACCAGAGAACCTGGAGAAAACTCACGCAGACATGGAGAGAATGTACAAACTCTTTACAGTCAGCACAGGATTCGAACCCGGTCCGGTCCCAATTGCTGGCGCTGTAAAGGTATTGCGCTAACCATTATGCCATCCAACCTTCCGCCATAACTGAATCCTTGTAATGGCACATCTGTAATCCTGAACCAACTGACTCTTACTATACAACAGATGAGTACTGCCCAACTTCCATTAGTCTGAAATAACGGAGCCTGTGTCCAGATAATACTCAGAACTACATGCTCAGAATGGACTGCACCTCCCTTTGGGACACATCACTAAGATGTAATTTTTTTTACTTTCTCTTCTTATTTTGCTCCACTGACACTTCAATAACAGGGAACTTCTGCTCAAGTGTATCTTACTGCCTTTGTAATCCACTTCTGTAGTTTTGTTTTACATGCTGTCCCGCAGCTGAACTAAATATGTGTTTAGCTCCTGTTGGACAGACGAGCACCAAACAACACAAGACTATGACTTTCAAATGTCCTTATGACCAAAAAGATTAATTCACATTACCAAGTCATGTAACAACCTGGCTTCTGGGAATAATCATCTTTCCACACACTATCATGCAATTTCACTGTAGCCCCTGGCTCTGTAAAACATTAAACTTTTATTGATCCCTTTGGCTCACAACCATTGAATAAATGGTGTAACTTTTCTGGATGCCTCATCTCTTGTGTAAAGTTGATGAGCTCATCTTTACTGAAGACTCATACTCCTCTGTAGATATGCTGTCATCTTCATGAGCAATGCTTCACTCTCTTGATCACACACACATATAGAGAAAGCTTCCATCTTCACCAGACTCTGACAAGTTATGTGTTTTCTTGCCTTTTCACTTGCCATGATTACTGTGTTGGAGTTACAGTTGGTGACTTTTATCTTAGTGTCTGTCAAACCCACTCAGTGCACCTGAAACTCGAGTAGTTCCTGGTTCTTCTCTTCCCAATACAGTGATTCTCTCAAACATATGTCCATTCTAATGATAAATAACTGGGCTTACCTGTCATCGACATCCCAACTAACTGTTCATTTCCCCAATAAACATTCTGTGTACATGCCCCACTTTATTTTACTCTAAAAAGTTTTGAGGTATTTCCAATATGCACAATGGTTTAAAACAGAGTAATTTACAGTAATATCAATGCACGTAGTTCATTGAACAAAGTGACTTTGAATGTACCATCATTATCCTGTTTTTCAGGTCTGCACAAAACTTGATTTACGATATTCATTTCCACCTTTTCATGCCTGTGTAAATGATACCTCAGTAGCACAGATGTACTCGAGATGGCAGAGGTCGACAGCATCGAGTCCACGCTGCTGAAGATCCAGCTGCGCTGGGTGGGTCACGTCTCCAGAATGGAGGACCATCGCCTTCCCAAGATCGTGTTATATGGCGAGCTCTCCACTGGCCACCATGACAGAGGTGCACCAAAGAAGAGGTACAAGGACTGCCTAAAGAAATCTCTTGGTGCCTGCCACATTGACCACCGCCAGTGGGCTGATATCGCCTCAAACCGTGCATCTTGGCGCCTCACAGTTTGGCGGGCAGCAACCTCCTTTGAAGAAGACCGCAGAGCCCACCTCACTGACAAAAGGCAAAGGAGGAAAAACCCAACACCCAACCCCAACCAACCAATTTTCCCCTGCAGCCGCTGCAACCGTGTCTGCCTGTCCCGCATCGGACTTGTCAGCCACAAACGAGCCTGCAGCTGACGTGGACTTTTACCCCCTCCATAAATCTTCGTCCGCGAAGCCAAGCCAAAGAAAGAAGCACAGATATAGAAACACAGAAAGGTAGATGGAGATAGAACGAAAGCAATAAATATGGATTTTCAACATTGGAGAGAACAAATTCACACAGTGATATCGAGAACCCAAGGACAGAAAGTGATTTGATCTATTGTACCTGGGATCACCCCGTTTCATGTGTTTGCAAAGGTGCTCATGCTCACAGGTGAGAAAATTTAAAAAAAGACATTTTGCTATAAAGTTTTCCAACAAAGTCAAGAATATTCTCCATTTGGAAACTTAAAGTTAGCACTTTAGGGCTATTCAGCTGGGTCATAAATTAACAAGTGCCCAGTGATTTGGAAATAACCTGCTCATTTCCAATTAAATTGAAAAAAAAATGATGCAAATCTGAAATGAAAATAGAAATGTTGAAAACACCCAGCAGGACAGGTAGCATGTGGCAAGAGAAACTAAGCTAACACTTTAGGTCAAAGATTCTTCATCAGAATTGGAAAAACACATCAGATTTTAAAAGTTAAAAGCCTGAGATCTGGAGGACAGATTTCTAACCTTGAGTTCCAGCAGTAATGAGTTAGCTAATTTGGAAACAAATGGATGTGACACCTGGGCTTACTATTCCCAAATCCCATCAAGCAATAGTGAGGGCTTAGGGACATCTGGTGCAGTCAGTAATGGATTGCAGAGCTTCTAATACAGAAATATTAAGGCATTCACATCTAGTATATTCAATCACTGGTGGGGTTTGTATATGTGCAAATGCCATCTGGTCATGGTACTGCAGGAACTGGCAGTTCAGTCTGTACACTGTAATGTATTCTGTGAAAGATATAAGTAGAGGTCCTTTTTGTCTTCGCTGTTTAGACATTCAAATAGCAGGGTGGATTGCCCGACCAACATATAAGCCACCAAAGCTTTTAAAAAAACTGTTTTTTGTAATATGAACAAACCACCAATTGTTTGCAGTGTTCATGGCACAGCAAAAATAACCCCAAGTGACTTCAGGAGACAAAGTTTACAAAGGAGAGGCTTGATAGAATGGAGTGGTGTGCTAAAAAGGAAATTGCAACTTTTTTTTCACCTAATTGAGGAAATAGCAAGGATTGTATTCGCTCGAGTTTAGGATTGTATTCGCTCGAGTTCAGAAGAATGAGAGGAGATCTTATAGAAACATATAGGATTATGAAGGGTATGGATAGGATAGATGTAGGAAGGTTTTTTGAGCTGGCCGGGGAAACTAAAATGAGAGGACACAGTCTCAAGATTCGGGGGAGTAGATTTAGGACAGAGATGAGGAAAAATAGTTTTTCCCAGAGAGTGGTGAATGTTCGGAATTCTCTAAGCAGGGAAGTGGTTGAGGCTGCCTCATTAAACATATTTAAAATTCTGTTAGGTAAATTTTTACATGATAGAAGAATTAGGGGATATGGGGAGAAGGCAGGTAGGTGGAGTTAGGTCATAAATTAGATCAGCCATGATCTTATTGAATAGCGGAGCAGGCTCGATGGGCCATTTTTGGCCTACTCCTGTTCCTACTTCCTATGTTCTATGTTCACACTGTAATATTGTTATCATAACTGAGATGTGCTCTGAATAACAAGTGGAGTGATAGAATTAGAAAATACATTAACCTACAAGATCGCTGAAGCTAAACAATGAAAGAGATTGGTCAACTTAACAACAACATTTTATTGAAAGACTGAAGGATCCACAATACCTCATATTTCTCTTGCTGAAGACTTACTTTCCCTTTAGGTTTGGGATTAACTACTTGATATTTCTTAAGGGACTCTTATTTGCTACTCTTCTTTGTTTTAAATAATATGTCATGCTGCAAACAAAATTTGGTGCAAACAGTAAAAAGAATATTGTGCGTCTTATGTACATGACAGTAAATTGAATCTTGAACCAGGCTTTTGGAACAATTACAATTATGTCTTTAAGGTGGCTAATTTAAAAGAACTCATGGCATATCAAATGATCACTTTATTCAATAGCATTAAATTAGTTCTGGAGAATTTTCATATTGTGAACAATTGATCATTCGGTAACCTTGTTTTGGTTGTAAACTTCAGGAGTTTCCTGGGCCAAGCATGTGATGAGGTTGCTCAGAGTGAATAAGGACACAAACAAATCTCTCTCTCTCACTCTTATATGGAAGTTCTAAAGCAATGAGGGACTCAAAATTCAAAGTTCAGGTTTATTGTCAGTACATACATGGCATCACATGCCACCTTGTGATTCTTTTTCCTGCAGTGCAAAAAAAACTGTACTCAAGGAAAAATACGTATACAAAAGAGAGAAGTGTAAACAAAGAAAGAAATGCAATAAAGAAAATAAATATCCAATAATAAATAGTGTGAAAATGAGTCTCTGAATTAATTTGTTGTTTAGGAGTCTAATGATGGAGGGGTAGCAATTGTTTCTGATCCTGGCAGTACAAATCTTGTGGCACCTATACCTCTTTCCTGATGGTAGCAGAGAGAACAGGGCATGTCCTGGTTCCTTGATAATTGTTGCTGCTCCGACGCCAGGCTCCATGAAGATTTTCTTGATGGTCAGGAGAGTTTTACCTGTGATATACGGGGTTGTGTCCACTACCTTTTGCAGGGCTTTCCACTCAGAGGTATTGGTGCCCCTGTACATTGTATTCTATCTTTGTACAGACCTTTTATGAACAACAAAATAGGTCAACGAGCAATGAAGTGAACAGTTAATTACAGCTACTAATTTCAATGAATTGAAAGTAATGTCTGTTGGTCATCGGAATACTGATTGAAATGCTAATTTATTTTCTGCATTATTTTGGAGTCTCAATTTTTGGAGAGCCGTACGTTTCAAATGACCAAAAGATATTTAAGGCAGCGCATGTCGCATGGCCTTGTCATTTATTTGATTCAGATTAGAGGCAGGTGACAGGATGGGAGGGCATGGATTTTCTGCTGACATTTTGCTCAATACACCCAACCATTATCAGCACCAAATTCTGTTGGCAGCATGACATAATAAATACAGTAGGGAATTTAGATGAAACTTGTTTACACAGAGAAGAATTAGCATCTGGAAATGATTGTCAAATTGATACGTTGAAAGAGTAGCATCACTGTGCTCAAGAGGAAGAAAACTAGAAAGAACGTGCTCCTCGTGGATTGTTGCAAAAGGCTCAGGTGGAGCATAAATAATCATTGATCAGATGGGCTATGTGGTTTAATCTGCACTTGAGTTCAAATACATTGTTCCCCTGAAGTGTTAGATCACTTGGACCATAACAACTCTTGTTTCAAGCTGTTGTTCATTGACTAGGGTCAGCATTTAGCACTATTCTACCAGCAAAACTCAGATCTGGGGCTCTGTTGCTTTTTAAAAAAAAAATCTTATTTTGTGGAGGCATGCCACTAGGCAGGCGAACCGGCCCCGCTTGTAATCCACGCGGCGGGGCAGCCAGCCAAAATGGCGGCATCGGGGGTTTCCCCTTCTTCTCAGCACCGGGCTCAGAAGCCTGCGATGGGGCACCACGCCCGAGTGATGTCGGCGCCCCCCAGCACGGTTCTCAGCCAGGTCCAGGCTGGGAGTATAGGTCCAGCCCTGCAGCCAGCAATAAACCAGTTTTCTGCTCACTGAGCTCAACCTGTCTGGTTGTGTGTGTTCTTTCAGTAGCAGTGTAGCTGCCACTACAATTGGTGACCCCGACTGCGTCAAACGACTTTGAACCCAACATGAGCGAACCTGGGATCAGTGCTACAGCTGTCAAGCTGCCTGACTTCTGGGTTCTGCAGCCAGAGACCTGGTTCGGCCACGCGGAGGCTCAGTTTCACCTCCGCCAGATTTCGTCCAACATGACCAAATTCTACCATGTAGTCGCTGCCCTGGACCAGGCCACTGCCAAAGGTGTGCTGCACCTCGTTCAGCACCCGCCCGCCGAAGACAAATACGGGACCATCAAGCGAGTGCTCACTTGTTCCCTCGGACTATCCAGGCATCAGTGTGCCACTTGGATGCTGCACCTCGACGCCTTGGGGGACAGGTCCCCGGTGGAACTGATGGACGAAATGCTCGCATTCATGGGTGATCACACCAACTGCCCGCTCTTTGAGCGAATTTTCCACGATCATCTATCCGATGACATCTGGCCGTTACTGGCCCAAGAGAGCTTTACTGACCCGAGGAAGGCCCAAGTGCTATGGGTTGAGTGATTCCCAGAGTCTCGGCGGTCCAGCAGATCATGAGGCATGGGCATGGCCATGCCAAGCCTACCCCTAGCGCTGTGGTAGAACACCCGGCCCCTGCAGGGGCCACCAAGAGCATAACCAGGGGTACAGCATCTACTCCGGGCCTCTGCTTCTACCACCAGCGCTGGCTCGGAAGTGTCGTTCCAGGGAAACAAGCAGGCCGGCTGCTGTTAATGGTTGCGGCGGCTGGCCAAGGACACAGCCTCCTCTACCTGCAGGACTCAATCAGCGGCCGGTGCTTCCTCGTTGACACTGGGGCCAAGATCAGCGTCATCCCGGCCATGGCCATTGAGTCCAGGAACTGACCTCGACGACCTCCCCTCCGTGCGGCCAACCCAAAAGAGATCCGGACGTATGGGAACAAGACAGACCACTTCCAGATCGGCCGGCGAAAGTTCTTGTGGAGGTTCACTGTCTTGTCCCTTCCAACCGCCATCCTGGGTGTCAACTTCCTCCTCACCCATGGCTCCTGGTGGACATTCGAGGTAGGCGCCTGGTAGACGCCCAGACTTTCCAGGCCATTCGCCTCGATGCCTCCCACACAGAGCAGCCACAGATGGCCATGATCAGCACGCCCAGAGACAAGTTCCAGCGAATCCTGGACAAGTTCCCAGCCCTCCTCAGGCCACAGTTGTCCGCTGCCTCACTGCGCCACGGGGGTGTTCCACCACATCCCCACCCAAGGTCCACCAGTTCATGCCAAAGCATGCCGACTCCCGCCCGACAAGTTCCAGGTGGTGAAGGAAGAGCTTTCGCATCTGCTGGAGCTGGGGATAATTCGGTGCTCTGATAGTCCATGGGCCTCTCCACTCCACCTGGTCCCGAAAGCCTCCGGTGGCTGGTACCCCTGAGGAGACTATCGAAGGCTCAATGAGGCAACAGTTCCTGACCATTACTCCATCCCTCACATCCAGGACTTTACAGCCAACCTGCATGGTGCGAAGGTTTTCTCCAATGTTGACCTGGTGTGTGGGTATCACCAAATCCTGGTGCACCCTGAGGACATACCCAAGATGGCCATCATCACCCCCTTCAGTTTGTACGAATTCCTTCGCATACCGTTTAGGCTAAAGAATTCCGCTCAGACCTTCCAGCGCCTCATGGACTCAGTGGGCATGGACCTGGATTTCATCTTCATTTATTTGGACGACATCCTCATTGCCAGCAGGGAACGGGCGCAACACAAGGCCCTCATGCGCACCCTCTTCTCCTGGCTGGCCGACTTCGGCTTCACCATCAACCTAGCCAAGTGCCAGTTTGGGAAAGAGTCCATGCAGTTCCTAGGCCATACTATCTCGGTCGAAGGTGCTATGCCCGCCGCTACGAAGGTCGCCGCTCTCAGGGAGATCCCACGCCTGGACAACCTCAAGGGGCTGCAGGAGTTCGCGGGTATGGGCAACTTCTATAACCGATTCGTCCCAGGAGCCGTGCACATCATGCAGCCGCTATTTGCCCTCATCACAGCCAAGCACAAAATGCTCACCTGGATCCCAGAGGCCTGCAGTGCATTCGAGGCCACAAAGGGCGCCCTCGTGAAGGCTACCATGCTCGTCCACCCACACACCGACCTGCATATGGCACCCTCCTTTGATGCCTCTGCCACAGTTGTCAGTGCTGTCCTGAAGCAGCAGGTAAATGAACAATGGAAGTCGCTGGCATTCTTCAGCTGGCTTCTCCATCCACCTGAGCGCAAGTATAGCACCTTCGACCATGAGTTACTGGGCATATACCTGGCGGTACGGCATTTCCGCTATTTCTTGGAGGGGAGGACTTTTACCATCTTCACTGACCATAAACCCCTCACTCAGGCGCTTGCAATAGCAAAGGATCCCTGGTTGGCCCGCCAGCAGCGACAACTCTCCTTCGTGTTGGAGTTTACCACCGACATTTGGCACAAGGCGGGCAAGGACAATGTGTTCGCCGATTCACTTTCACGACTGGCCATCTGTGCGCTGATTCTGGCCTGGACTTCGACTAGCTTCCCTGGGACCAGAAGTCCAACGAGGAGACGCGAGCCTTCAGGACTGCCATCATGGGCCTGAGTTTCTGAGACCTAGCAGTGAAGGCACCATCCTATGTGATGTCCCCATGTGCACCCCGCGGCCAGTGGTTCCCCAGCAGTGCTGCAGGCACATCCATCACATCCACGACCTTTTGCACCTGTCTATCAGGTCCACGGTCCATATGGTGGCAGAGCGGTTCGTCTGGCATGGGCTGCGGAAGGAGATCGCGGGCTGGGCCAGAACATGCACCTATTGCCAGATGTCCAAGGCACACAGGCACACCAGGGCGCCCGTGCAAGAGTTTGAGCACGTCCGGGAACGGTTCAGCCACATTCACATGGACATATTCGGGCCCTTACCAGTTTTCCAGGGCAACCGTTACCTGTTCACGGAGGTAGACTGCACCACTCGTTGGCCTGAGGCAATCCCAATGCTGGATGCCTCCATTGACTCCTGCTCCAGAGCGCTGTTGCACGGTTGGGTCACCCGGTTCGGCGTTCTGAATCACCTCACCAATGATCAGGGTGCCTAGTTCACCTCTGCGCTCTGGGCACAGCTCCCCAACAGGTTGGGGATAGAGATACACTGCACCGCCGCCTATCACCTGCAGGCCAATGGGCTGGTCAAGCGTCTGCACTGCCACCTGACTGGGTGGATGAACTGCCTTGGGTGCTCCTGGGCATCCACTCCACACCCAAGGAGGATCTGCAGGCATCATCAGCTGAGCTGGTCTATGGTGCACCGCTGGCACTGCCCGGTGAGTTCATCAACGCACCTCACAATCCCCAGCGCTTGCCGCACAAGCTACTTCCCCACCTCCGGGCGCACTTGGAATCCTTCACACCCCCACCATTGCCCAGTCACGTCACACGGCCATCTTACGTCCCCAGCAAGCTGCACTCCGCAGAGTACATTTTTATTTGGCAGGGCCCACCCGCGGCACCTCTGCAGAGACCTTATGAGGGGCTGTAAAGGGTTGACCAGTTTTCAGGATCTATGTTCATGCTGGACATCGGTGGCTGTTTACTGTGGACAGGCTGAAGCCAGCTCAACGCGACCCCACCGAACCAGTGATTGTGGCCTAGCCCAAGAAGCGAGGCTGCCCAGCTAAAAAGGACATTAGCCCCATTTCTGGGGGGGGGGGGGGCAGTGTGGCGGCATGCCACTAGGCAGGCTAACCGGCCCCACTTGAAATCCACGTGGCGGGGCAGCCAGCCAAAATGGCGGCGTCGGGGGGGTTTCCCCTTCTTCTCAGCATCGGACTCAGAAGCCCATGCTGGGGGACCACATGACGCCCGAGTGACGTCGGCGCCCTCCCCAGTGCGATTCTCAGCCAGGTCTGGGCTGGGAGTATAAGTCCAGCCTGGCAGCCACCAATAAACCAGTTTTCTGCTCACTGAGCTCAACCCATCTGTTGTGTGTTCTTTCAGTAGCAGTGTAGCTGCCACTACAATATTTTATTTTTCATAAAAATAAAATTAATCAAATTAACGATTATAAAATTTTAACAATATTAAATTTTATATAAAGAAAAAAGGCACACATACAAAAAAAATCCCTAACTCTACCCCCTTTTATTCCCTCATTCCCTTTGTTAAATATTCTTTTGTACACTGTCGGAGCTCTCAGTTTAAATTAACCTCAGAATTTAGGGAGATTTTACTTTTGATTGAAGCAGCATTTTGAAGTTGAGCACCAACATAGTTCAAGTACGGTTGCCATATTTTCAAAAATCTATTGTTCTTGTTCCTTAAATTGTATGTTAATTTTTTTCCATTGGTACACAACTATCCATCTCTGCTATCCACCTCACCAAGGTAACAGAAGAGTCCAACTTCCACATGACTGCAAAATACTTTTTGGCCACTGCCAGTGCAATTTTAACAAACAAAATTTGAAATTGTGTGAGATGTTTGCTTATATCTATAAAATTGCCTAATAAATAAAGTTTCTGGATCCCATGGATCCAGTAAAATAAACAAAGAGGTGAAATAAATTATTTTTATACAACTTCAATCACATGAGGACATTGCACAGTTGGTGTAACATTGGGAATAGCAGCAGAGTAGTTTTCTTCCCTTTGTTAGTTCCTCAGATTTTTTAAAAATTTTTTATTTTTCACACTATAAACCATATTGACCAAGATACATACAGACATTTTTTTTCTTGAATATATAGTGTCATTTTCTCCCCCTTCCCTCCCTCCCTCACCTCCTTTCCCATTTATTTGAAGTTCAATCGATAAGATACATTAAACCCGTTAAACAATGTTGTCACTTAATAAAAATAAACAAGAAATTTTACTGAGTCAGTTCTTTTCATTGTCTTCTCCTTCTGTCATTTTAGGTGGTGGAAGTCCATGGTAGGATTTCTCTATTGTATTTCATTTATGGCTCCCATATTTGTTCGAATATTGTGATGTTATTCCTTAAATTATATGTTATTTTTTCTAATGGAATACATTTATTCATTTCTATGTACCATTGTTGTATTCTCAAGTTGTCTTCTAATTTCCAGGTTGACATAATACATTTTTTTTTGCTACAGCTAGGGCTATCCTAACAAATCTTTTTTGAGCTCCATCCAAATCGAGTCCAAATTCTTTATTTCTTATATTACTTAGGAGGAAGATCTCTGGGTTGTTTGGTATATTGGTTTTTGTGATTTTATTTAATATCTGGTTTAGATCTTCCCAAAATTGTTCCACTTTCTCATATGTCCAAATTGCATGAATTGTTGTTCCCGTTTCCTTTTTACAGCGAAAACATCTGTCTGATACTGTTGGATCCCATTTATTTAACTTTTGAGGTGTGATGTATAGCCTGTGTATCCAGTTATATTGTATCATGCGTAACCTTGTGTTTATTATATTTCTCATAGTTCCAGAGCATAGCTTTTCCCATGTTTCATTCTTTATCTTTATGTTTAGATCTTGTTCCCATTTTTGTTTAGGTTTACCATTTGTTTCCTCGTTCTCCTTTTCTTGCAGTTTGATGTACATGTTTGTTACAAATTTTTTAATTATCATTGTGTCTGTAATCACATATTCAAAATTGCTTCCTTCTGGTACCCTCAGACTGTTTCCCAATTTGTCCTTCAAGTAGGTTTTCAGTTGGTGGTATGCAAACATTGTATCGTGAGTTATATTATATTTATATAAACAGAGGAACCACTGACATGGTCTTTGCCCTCAGACAGCTCCAAGAAAAGTGCAGAGAACAAAACAAAGGACTCTACATCACCTTTGTTGACCTCACCAAAGCCTTCGACACCGTGAGCAGGAAAGGGCTTTGGCAAATACTAGAGCGCATCGGATGTCCCCCAAAGTTCCTCAACATGATTATCCAACTGCACGAAAACCAACAAGGTCGGGTCAGATACAGCAATGAGCTCTCTGAACCCTTCTCCATTAACAATGGCGTGAAGCAAGGCTGTGTTCTGGCACCAACCCTCTTTTCAATCTTCTTCAGCATGATGCTGAACCAAGCCATGAAAGACCCCAACAATGAAGACGCTGTTTACATCCGGTACCGCACGGATGGCAGTCTCTTCAATCTGAGGCGCCTGCAAGCTCACACCAAGACACAAGAGAAACTTGTCCGTGAACTACTCTTTGCAGATGATGCCGCTTTAGTTGCCCATTCAGAGCCAGCTCTTCAGCGCTTGACGTCCTGCTTTGCGGAAACTGCCAAAATGTTTGGCCTGGAAGTCAGCCTGAAGAAAACTGAGGTCCTCCATCAGCCAGCTCCCCACCATGACTACCAGCCCCCCCACATCTCCATCGGGCACACAAAACTCAAAACGGTCAACCAGTTTACCTATCTCGGCTGCACCATTTCATCAGATGCAAGGATCGACAATGAGATAGACAACAGACTCGCCAAGGCAAATAGCGCCTTTGGAAGACTACACAAAAGAGTCTGGAAAAACAACCAACTGAAAAACCTCACAAAGATAAGCGTATACAGAGCCGTTGTCATACCCACACTCCTGTTCGGCTCCGAATCATGGGTCCTCTACCGGCACCACCTACGGCTCCTAGAATGCTTCCACCAGCGTTGTCTCCGCTCCATCCTCAACATCCATTGGAGCGCTTACACCCCTAACGTCGAAGTACTCGAGATGGCAGAGGTCGACAGCATCGAGTCCACGCTTATGAAGATCCAGCTGCGCTGGATGGGTCACGTCTCCAGAATGGAGGACCATTGCCTTCCCAAGATCGTATTATATGGCGAGCTCTCCACTGGCCACCGTGACAGAGGTGCACCAAAGAAAAGGTACAAGGACTGCCTAAAGAAATCTCTTGGTGCCTGCCACATTGACCACCGCCAGTGGGCTGATAACGCCTCAAACCGTGCATCTTGGCGCCTCACAGTTTGGTGGGCAGCAACCTCCTTTGAAGAAGACCGCAGAGCCCACCTCACTGACAAAAGGCAAAGGAGGAAAAACCCAACACCCAACCCCAACCAACCAATTTTCCCTTGCAACCGCTGCAATCGTGTCTGCCTGTCCCGCATCGGACTTGTCAGCCACAAACGAGCCTGCAGCTGACGTGGACTTTTTTACCCCCTCCATAAATCTTCGTCCGCGAAGCCAAGCCAAAGAAATCCTTCATTTGTTCAAAGGATAGTAATTTATTTCCTGAAAAACAATTTTCTATTCTTTTGATCCCTTTTCTCTCCCATTCTCAATAGGAAAGGTTATCTATTGTGAAAGGGATTAGTTGATTTTGCGTCAATATTAGTTTTGGTTGTTGGTAATTTGTCTTATTCCTTTCTACATGAATCTTCTTCCAAATATTGAGAAGATGATGCAATACCGGTGAATTCCTATGTTGCACCAATTTTTCATCCCATTTATATAGTATATGTTCAGGTATCTTCTCCCCTATTTTATCTAGTTCTAATCTGGTCCAATCTGGTTTTTACCTTGTTTGATAAAAATCTGATAGGTATCTTAATTGTGCGGCTCTATAATAATTCTTAAAGTTTGGTAGTTGTAAGCCTCCTTGTTTGTACCATTCTGTTAAGTTATCTAGTGCTATCCTCGGTTTCCCCCCTTTCCATAAGAATTTCCTTATTATTTTCTTTAACTCCTTGAAGAATTTCTCTGTTAGGTGAATTGGTAATGACTGAAATAGGTATTGTATCCTTGGGAAAATGTTCATTTTAATACAGTTTATCCTTCCTATCAGTGTTAGTGGTAAGTCTTTCCAATGCTCTAAGTCGTCTTGTAATTTTTTCATTAATGGATGATAATTTAGTTTATATAGATGGCCGAGATTTTTATTTAGTTGTATACCTAGG
The DNA here is from genome assembly GCF_036971445.1 of Narcine bancroftii. NCBI lineage: Eukaryota > Metazoa > Chordata > Chondrichthyes > Torpediniformes > Narcinidae > Narcine > Narcine bancroftii. Next base: position 35,703,177 of record NC_091470.1, read on the forward strand.
TATCGCATTCCTTGTGTTTGCCATCTAAATGGTGATTCTTTCTTGAACTTTGTGAAATCCGCATTATTCATTGGCATTGCTTCACTTTTATTTCCGTTGATCTTGTACCCCGATACTTCTACATATTCCTTCAATTTCCTATGTAATTCTTTTATTGATATTTCTGGTTCTGCTAAGTATATTATAACGTCATCTGCAAATAGACTGATTTTATATTCCTTCTCTTTTATTTTTATCCCTCTTATTTTATTTTCTGTTCTTATCAGTTCTGCTAGTGGTTCTATAGCTAACGTGAACAGTGAGGGAGATAGTGGACATCCCTGCCTTGTTGATCTGCTTAAGTTAAATTGTTTTGATATATATCCATTTACTGTCACTTTCACCAATGGCCCCTATATAATGCTTTAATCCAATTAATATATTTCTCTGGTAGGCTGAATTTGTGTAGTACTTTGAATAAATAATTCCATTCTACTCTGTCAAAGGCCTTCTCTGCGTCTAAAGCAACTGCTTCTGTTGGAGTTTTATTTCCTTCTACTGCATGAATTAAGTTAATAAATTTATAGATATTGTCCGCTGTTCGTCTTTTTTTAATAAATCCAGTTTGGTCTAGATTTGCCATTTTTGGTACATAGTCAGCCAATCTGTTTGCTAATAGTTTAGCTATTATCTTATAATCTGTGTTAAGTAGAGATATTGGTCTATATGACGCTGGTGCTAGTGGATCTTTCCCTGTCTTTGGTATTACTGTAATTATTGCTGTTTTGCATGAATCTGGTATGTTTTGTGTTTTATCAATCTGGTTGATTACTTCCAGGAGGGGAGGAATTAATAAGTCTTTAAATGTTTTATAGAATTTTATTGGGAATCCATCCTCTCCTGGTGTTTTATTGTTTGGTAGTTTTTTTAATATTTCCTGTAATTCTTCTATTTCAAATGGTTTTATTAATTTATTTTGCTCCTCTGTTTGTAATTTCGGTAGTTCAATTTTAGTTAGAAATTCATCTATTTTGTCTTCTTTCCCTTTGTTTTCAGTTTGATATAGTTGCTCGTAGAATTCCCTGAAGTTTTCATTGATCTCCGTTGGATTATATGTAATTTGTTTGTCCTTTTTCCTTAATGCCAATGCCATTCTTTTAGTTTGTTCTGTCTTAAGCTGCCACGCTAGAATTTTGTGCATTTTTTCTCCTAGCTCATAATATTTCTGTTTTGTCTTCATTATGTTCTTCTCCACCTTATATGTTTGTAGTGTTTCATATTTTATTTTTTTTGTCTGCCAATTCTCTTCTTTTAGTTGTATCTTCCTTTATTGCTAATTCTTTTTCTATATTTGTTATTTCCCTTTCCAACTGTTCAGTTTCCCTTCTTCATCTTAGTTACATAACTTATTATTTGCCCTCTGATGAATGCTTTCATTGCGTCCCATAGTATAAACTTATCTTTCACTGATTCCGTATTTATTTCAAAGTACATTTTAATTTGTCGTTCAATGAATTCTCTAAAATCCTGTCTTTTAAGTAGCATGGAGTTTAATCTCCATCTATACATTCTTGGTGGGATGTCCTCTAACTCTATTGCCAATAACAGGGGTGAGTGATCCAATAATAGTCTAGCTTTATATTCCGTTTTCTTAACTCTCCCTTGAATGTGGGCTGATAACAGGAATAGGTCTATCCTTGAGTATGTTTTGTGTCTACCCGAATAATATGAATATTCCTTTTCCTTTGGGTGTTGTTTCCTCCATATATCCAAAAGTTGAATTTCTTGCATCAATTTAATTATAAATTTGGTTACTTTGTTCTTTCTGTTAGTTTTTTTTCCAGTTTTATCCATGTTTGAGTCCAAATTAAGGTTAAAATCCCCTCCTATTAGTATGTTCCCTTGCGTATCTGCTATCTTCAAAAAGATATCTTGCATAAATTTTTGATCTTCTTCATTAGGTGAGTATACATTGAGTAAATTCCAAAATTCTGAATATATCTGACATTTTATCATTACATATCTCCCTGCTGGATATATTATTTCTTCTTCTATTTTGATTGGTACATTTTTATTGATTAATATACCTAATCCTCTGGCTTTTGAATTATATGATGCTGCTGTTACATGTCCTATCCAATCTCTCTTTAATTTCTTGTGTTCCACTTCAGTTAGATGTGTTTCTTGTATGAATGCTATATCAATTTTTTTCTTTTTTCAGTAAATATAACAGTTTCTTCCTTTTGATTTGGTTATGTATTCCATTAATATTTAAAGTCGTATAGTTCAACATAGTCATTTCATACTTTGTTTATCTTTCCTTTCTGTTTCCTCATCACCACCTTCCCTTCTTATCCATTTCTGCTTTCTTTTTTGGAACACATTATAAGATAACATTTCTAAAATATAAAATATTTCCACTATTCTCATATCTAAAATTCCTTTAACCCCAATAGTCCCTCCCCTTTCTGAGTTGCCCTTTGTCCCTTGTCGGGCAACCACATCTCCCCTTTCCATTTGGATTTGCGAATCCGCTCGCAAGCATCAACTGATTTCACAGTGACGGTTATTCTTCCCCACCCAGCCCCCCCAGAAAAGATTTTAATCTTCATATATAACAAAGGTCACTCTCTTAATTCCCTCCTTACTTCCTTTCTTCCCTTTCTTTCCCTTCTTAGTTCTTACCTATACTCTATTTTAGATATATGTATATATATATATATATATATATTTATATATACACATACATATATATATATATATATATATATATATATATACATACATACACACATAGTTTGTTGTCATTTTTGTTCTTGTTATATCTCTTCATCTCTCTGTCTGTTTTGTAGTTGTTCTGCAAATTTTCGTGCTTCTTCCGGATCCGAGAATAGTTTGCTTTGCTGCCCCGGGATAACTATTTTAAGTACCGCTGGGTATTTTAACATAAATTTATAACCTTTTTTCCATAGGGTCGTTTTTGCTGCATTGAACTCCTTCCTCTTCTTCAGGAGTTCAAAACTTATATCTGGATAGAAAAAATTTTTTTGACCCTTGTATTCCAGTCGTTTTTTGTCTTCTCTTATTTTTTTCATTGCCTTCTCCAATATATTTTCTCTTGTTGTATATCTTAGGAATTTTACTAGAATGGATCTTGGTTTTGGTTTAGGGGCTAATGTTCTGTGTGTCCTTTCTATTTCAATTTCTTCCTGTAATTCTGGTCTTCCTAGGACCCTGGGGATCCATTCTTTTATAAATTCTTTCATATTTTTGCCTTCTTCATCTTCCTTAAGGCCTACTATCTTTATATTGTTTCTTCTATTATAATTTTCCATTATATCTATCTTCTGAGCTAACAGCTCCTGTGTTTCTTTAACTTTTTTATCAGATTCTTCTAATTTCTTTTTTAAGTCATCTACTTCCATTTCTATGGCTGTTTCTCGTTCTTCCACCTTATCTACTCTTTTTCCTATATCTGTCATGATCATCTCTAATCTATTCACTTTTTCTTCTGTACTTTTTATTCTTCTTTTTATTTCACTGAATTCTTGTGTCAGTCATTCTTTTACTGTTTCCATATGTTCTTTAAAAAAATATATCCATGTACTTGCCCTTCCCTTCATCTTCCATTTCTCTGTGTTCTTCCTCTTCTTCTGAGTCCACTCCAGGATCTGTGTCTTTTACCTCTGTCTCTTCTGATTTTCTTGTTGGGTTGTTTATTTTATTTTGTTAGGTATTTTCTTCTTATTTTTATTAAAAGTGTCTTGGTGTTGATCTTCTTCCTCTGGGTTGGTCATCTGTTGTTTCTTTGATTTCTTATTTGTATTCTCTTCCTTCTTGTTCTCTTTATTTTCTATGTTTTCCTCTTGCTGTTGTGTTGTACTTGTCTGTTTCAGCTGTGGAGATTTACTCCTCAGCTGGTCCCCCCTCCCGTCAGTGTTATTTTTGTCTTGCGCATCCACGCATGAGCGAATCCTCGCGCATGCGCAGTTGCGCACTTTTGTTTGGCTTCGTGAGCCATCTTTGTAGTCCTGAGTTCGGGGTTTCCACTGACCTCAGGGAGCGGGCTTCTCTCTCCACGGCGGGCCTTCTCGTACCGGTAAGGCCTTCACCTTCCTCCTCCGACGTCCTTTCTTCTTCTTTTCTTCCCGTTGTTTTTGATTTTTCTTTCTTTGCTGCCATTTTCTCCACACTTTCACTTTCAATTTGTTATGGTTTCTGTGTTAGTGCCTTTGTTTTTTCTCTACCTTTTTCTGACTTTTCTGGAGAGGGCTGGAGTTCCCCTACCGGCCACTACTCCATCACGTGACTCCTCCAGTTCCTTAGATTCAAGGAAAACTCGTTTCTGCTCGAATGTTTTGGGTTGACTAATAAGGCCAATGCAGAATCCACAAACTCCACTACAAAGGAACATGAGTGCTTGAGGCTAGTTGGAGGCCTGGGATATTGCCTCCATTGCTCATGCAAGGCTTTTGTGTCCACCTGTCGCACGGACTCAGGACATCATCATCATCATCTTGGATGTTCCTGCACTTTGAAATAGCATGGGCCAGAGATTCTCACAAAGTCACTAGGAACGTACAGATTTTCCTGGAGGGTTCAAACATCTTACCTACTTTAGGGCTTGATTAAGAGATGTGTTAGGCATTGGAAAAAACTCCTCAACTCTCTTTCAAATAGTGCCACTTGAGAGGGCGGTCACTGCTTCAATGTCTCATGTGAACAAAGACACTGAACCCTCTCCCAAAATGGAGCAGTGAAATGTCAAGCCAGAATATGGACTGGATTCTCATGAGGTTTGCATTCATTCTCACAAGCAAAAGGCTATCCACTGGAATGAAGCACATTTTATTTGAGGTTGTCACTTTTTTGAAAAAAAACATCCTATTTATAATTTTACTCTCAAATAATACAGAATAAATTTGCCCAAAGGCTTGAAAAAAAACCGAAATATCTTCCTGCAGTGACACTATTTGATATCATAAAAGATCCTTATTAAATTTGTTTAGTTGGTATATTACAAAAGATGATTAAACAAGAGTGTGGAACATTTGTGTTATAATTGCACACAAAGATTTCTATGATTAATTTTCATGATGTTTCACAAGTACATCTTTCTTTTCTTCTTTGGCTTGGCTTCGCGGACGAAGATTTATGGAGGGGGTAAAAGTCCACGTCAGCTGCAGGCTCGTTTGTGGCTGACAAGTCCGATGCGGGACAGGCAGACACGGTTGCAGCGGTTGCAGGGGAAAATTGGTGGGTTGGGGTTGGGTGTTGGGTTTTTCCTCCTTTGCCTTTTGTCAGTGAGGTGGGCTCTGCGGTCTTCTTCAAAGGAGGCTGCTGCCCGCCAAACTGTGAGGCGCCAAGATGCACGGTTTGAGGCGTTATCAGCCCACTGGCGGTGGTCAATTTAATCACTTTAATCCATCTCTCTGCATTGTGTTTTATTCTGCTGTTTTTAGGGTTAGACCTGCTTGATAGTACGCAAAACAAGCCTTGGTACATATGACAATAAATATAAACATGGACTTGAAATTGAATTTGGAACAGCACTTTATTTCAACTAGAATTTTGGAGGTGCTATGGTCTGATGCCCTTATATGACACATCACACTTTAAGGTTCGAGGGTCAGAGAGTAATTAGACATTTAGAGGTGATGTTCACAGCAGTTACTCGGATTGTAGCTGTCCTTTCTGAGGCCTGTGGTTAATGAATGCAGCAAAAATGCTATTTATTTTTTTGAAGTGGTTTTGTGACAGGAAATTGAAGCTTAAACATTTCTACAAGCGCTATAAACAAAATGTCAAGTGTGTTCCACATACTGCACGACTTTCAGTGCAGAAAATGTTCTCGTCCAGAATTGGGCCAGTGGTGTTTTGTCAACCTTAGCTTGTCACATCTTAACTAAGCCCTGGTATTTCCAATTTCAATAAACCGAAAGACCAGTTTTCTCCCCTGGTCATTTCCTAAAGTTGATGGCTTCTGCACCAGTGTGACTTTTCTTTTGATGTGGTAAAAGATAGAGTCAATGACAGCTATTGGAGTTCATGTGGCATTCATGGCTTTTGAAAAGACGCAACAGGAGAGGATTATGAACAAAGTTCAAGCAGGTGGCACAGAAGGGACATTAATGGCATGGATATGACATTGGCAAAGTGACTGGCACCAGAAGTCATGGCAAGCGTTTGTTTCTCAGATTAGAGAAAGATAAATAGTGTTCCAGAGGGATCAATCTTGCTTTTTTGATGATCAACACAAGGGGCTTGGAAGCCATATTTCTAAATTTGTGGATGACAGAAAATTTGAGAATGTTGTAAACCACAAATAAGATATGGATACATTGCAGTAGATACAAAAGCTCCATTGATCTATACATTTCATTCACAGGCTCCCTTTCACTGTCTGATTCCATATGCCCTTCCCCAATAGCTCCCTTTATCACTTTCTTTACTTTGCATTGGGAAACTTTGTTCCCACTTATCTCCCTCCAGCAGCTGTCTCTGCCTTAACCCTACCCTCTCTTCCCCCTTCCCCCCAAAAAAACTGGTTTAATCTGCCTTTTGTTCTCTTTCAACACATCAACCACCTGCCTCTGTCTCCTAACTCCATCCTTTCTCCCCCCCCCACCCCCCATGTCGACATCTATCTATCATCCTTCAATCTTCCTTAGTCCCCTTATCACTTACTGCCTCCTGTCTCTTTCCTCCCCCCTTTCTTTATACCATCTATCTTCACTCTCCTGGAGCAGAACCTCAGCCAGAAGAGGCAACACTATATATTGCAGCAGGATGCCAACAGGCTGGTGAAAAGTGCAAATGCATGACAGAAGTTTAATGTAGAGAAATGTGTGGTAAGAAGAGGGGAGATGATATAGAATAAAAGACCGTGTTCCAAAATGGGTGCAGGAGCATTGATCAGGGATGGGGGATGGGGCGGGACTACATTTTAAATGACTGATTGAAGAGACTGGAACTATTTTCTTTGGAGAAGGCTGAAAGGAGACTCTACAGAACTTGACAGCATGGTTAGCACAACTTAATTCTCACACTAGTGACCCACATTCGAATCTGAAGCCATTCGCAATGAATTTGTTTGTTCTCCCCTTGAGTGCTTGGGTTCCTACGTGTGCTCCAGCTTCCTCCCACGTTCCAAAGATGATCTGGGGTTAGAAGGTTAATTGGTCACATGGGTGCATTTGGAAAGTGCTGGTTGTGGGCCAGAAGGACCTGTTATCATGCTTTGTTTCCAAATTAAAAATAAAAGGTAAATAAAATATTGATGGATCTGGACATATAAAATAACAAATGGGAAATTGCTGCCACTGGTGGAGGGATCAAGGGCTAGAGATCACAGGTTTAAAATGACAGAAAAAAGAATTAAGAATGACATGAGGAAAATCTTTCTTACACAGCCTGAGGTTGGAATTCAGAATGCACTGAATGAAGATGTGTAGGCAGCACTACTGTGGTCTTCAAGAGAGAATTATAGTGAAGAAAAATTTTCAGATAAAGGGTCAGTGTTCGGAACTAGGTGACAGCGGTGGTAGAGAAACATCACAGACACCACGGCCTCCTCTGTGCCGTAACAATTTTGAGATTCTATTATTGTTCTAGTCTTGTTAAAACTGAACTTTAGAGGATTTTAAGTGGTTGGCAAAGAGTATAAAATACCTGCTGACCACGGTACCTCTTTCATCGTACCCTTCCTCTGGAATCATTTGCAGGATTCTCTCATTGGTCGGATGTGAAGTGCTCAAAACAGATGTGGATGCCTGATTCTGGTGAACCTGACTGCTGGCTCCATGCTGAGTAATGCATGTCGAATATTTGGTTAAGGAGAGGAATTAAACTAATAATCATTCAACTTCAACCATTCAGAATGTTCTTTCCTGACCAAAACCCAATGGCTCCAAGGGGAAAGCACAGATATGCAAGGGAGGTAAAGAGCTGATGGCAGTAAATGGAGAAGGGCTCTGCCCATCAGCAGTGCTATTTGTAGCTGAATGGCAGCCTCCTGAAATAAGAACCAGTAACCTACTATTCGTAAAATTGGACCAGAACAAAAGTTATTAATGATAGAATTGTAAAGGGGGAGAAAAGTGGGGGATTAAAATGTTTTTCCACCTTTTTTTTAAGGGGGGAGACATCTGCAACTGATTCTATTTGTAGGTTTGAAACTCACTCAAAATGTTGAGCATGTTATGTATTACAGTGATAGGCGGTGTGGCCAGTCACAGTTTGCCAACTGACTTCAGGGATTCTGTGCGCTGGACTTGAAGAACTGGCATTTCTAGGAAATGTTCTAGCAATATGCCCTCTTCAGGTAAGAATAAAAAAAACTGTTTTCATCTCATTAATACCAAATAGAAATTCTGACCAAAAAAAATCCCAATTTCAATTCATAAACTGTCCATCACTCCTGCATTCATTGATTGAGATTGGCTTCCATTTCACTTTGACTCAATTTTAAACATCACATTCTTATTCAAGTCCTTCCACGGCTTCAGCTCAGCCCACCTTTCCCACCCCTATAATAATACAAGATTTCTGCATCCCTCCAATCCAGGGGTTTGTGCGCATTCCTGCCACTGCCTTCAAAGCTTGATCTTAAAACTCTGAATACCATTTCCTCTCTCATCTCCTTTAAGGTGCTGATTAAAATTTACCTGCACTTACTCCCCATTTCCTACACTTCGTGCGAATAAACCATGCTCTGCACTTTATGACTGCCTGTAATTCTAGCATACTTTAGTGTGCTTTTATTATTGCATTAGAATGGGTTGACTTGCACCGACACAGTTTAAAACAATGCTTTCCACTGCAGTTTGGTACATATGACAATTAAATCAATCAATTCAATTACTGCTGGTCCATAAGTTGCCTTTATTGTAAGTGAGTGGTAGAAAAATTAAGGGCTGAAATAGAAGAGGTTGCAGAAGAATGTGATGGGATGGAATTGATGGAATTGTTCTTCAAGTCGTCAATGGTCTTCTTGTATATTGTGAGAAAATAGAAACAACTTGTGCATCTTGGTGTCGAATTTTGGTGCCCATGAGACATTTTCTTGCTTGTGTTAAAGCGCGTTGTTGGTGGAACCATGAAAAGTTTCTGAATAACCGGATAAGCTATTAAATAAGTGAGAGGCTATCATATACATGTTTAATTAATGCCACTTGTAATTCCACTCTGCCCTTCAGAAAGAATGCATGTACTCAAAAGCACTGAGCCTGGTTTCCAAATCAGGAACTCTTAATTTAATGCCCCCCCCACACACTCCACCATAAATACACCAGACTTTACTTATAATATCTGGATAATGTGAAAAGAAATTCCTCTGAACAAAGAAAATTAAACATGTTCGACTGGCTATAATTCATCATTTTTCCCAGTCAACAAGAAGTTATTTGCTATTTGTCCTCCGATGTATTTTACATTAGATTGGACAATTGCTGAGTACCCAAGGGTGCATTTTCAAGGATTCAGAATCACATGCTCCACATGGTCAATGATTCCTTGGCTTTACAAGCATCAGTCAAATCTGCTCAAACCATCTGCTCAAGCACAAAACACTTGAAGCAGCACAGGTTGGAGGGTGATGCTGACCAGAGAAAAACTTTCAAGTGAAACCATCGATCATCAATCATATGGGCACATATAAAAGGAGGAGCAGGTTGTTTTTTAATGATCCAAGTATCATAAAGCATTCAGCTTATTTCCACATGTAACAGCCTTAAGTGCAGTTAAGAGAAAAATTTATCACATCATTATAGTCATGAACGTTGTCTCCGCTCCATCCTCAACGTTCATTGGAGCGACTTCATCTCCAACATCGAAGTACTCGAGATGACAGAGGCCGACAGCATGGAATCCACGCTGCTGAAGATCCAACTGCGCTGGGAAGGTCACGTCTCCAGAATGGAGGACCATCGCCTTCCCAAGATCGTGTTGTATGGCGAGCTCGCCACTGGCCACCGTGACAGAGGTGCACCAAAGAAGAGGTACAAGGACTGCCTAAAGAAAGCTCTTGGTGCCTGCCCCATTGACCGCCGCCAGTGGGCTGATCTCGCCTCCAACCACGCATCTTGGCGCCTCACAGTTCGGCGGGCAGCAACCTCCTTTGAAGAAGACCGCAGAGCCCACCTCGCTGACAAAAGACAAAGGAGGAAGAACCCAACACCCAACCCCAACCCACCAACTTTCCCCTGCAACCGCTGCAACCGTGTCTGCCTGTCCCGCATCGGACTTGTCAGCCACCAACGAGCCTGCAGCTGACGTGGACATTACTCCTCCATAAATCTTCGTCCGCGAAGCCAAGCCAAAGAAGAAGTCATGAAAAGAACAAATTACAGCAAAGGTGCAGGGGCAATTCTCCCGCTGTTTTCCTGTGACCAGCAGTTGACAGGATTCTGATAACTATTCAGACTCCTGCTCTGGGTGCAGTTCCTTGGTCCATGTGTTGTGGCAACAAGTTTTCATTAACGTGCTCACTTCAGTGCTCCTGGTTCTCTATTAAGATACAGAGATGCTGAAGGAACTCAGCAGGTCTCGCAGCATCCACAGGAGGTAAAGATATACATAACCTGAGCCCTTCTTCAAGCATACCTGTCGGTTATATATCTTTACCTCCTGCGGAGGCTGCTAGACCTACTGACTTCTTACAGTACTACTGTGTTTTTACTACAATCATAGCATCTGCAGACATTCATGTTTTTATTTATTAAATACATCTATGTACTCTTAACGGCAAAGGAAAACTAGCATGAAACTATAACAAATGGTGTAGTTTGTGGGTGATAAATCTCAATTGAAATGGAATAAAAAGACTGAGGAAAAAGTGTCTCTGAAATCTTATCAATTTCCTCTTTTCAGAAACTGTTGTGCATTCCTTGGCTAAAATATTCATCTATACCCTATCCAACCCTCTGAACGTTGACCTGCTCGTGGAAGTGCTGGAGGTGGTAAGTTAAGAGTTAATATGGATGTTAAAGTGAGAAAATCCAATGGTGCTGAGTTACCATATGGACATAAAATTTCTATTTTGAACAGGTGGTAAATGTATCAGGCAGGAAAGATTGAAAAGCATATGCAATCCTTGATGTGCACCTCTATCCAATCAGCAGAGCTGATAAAAAGAACTCAGATTGCATAGAATTGCCTGTGATAGGGTTTCTATTTTCTGTAAATGCAAGAAAGCAATTAATGTTGGTTATATATCTTTAGCTCCTATTGATGCTGCATGACCCACTGAGCTCCTCCAGCAGTTTTGGACTTTTTAAACTACAATCACAGCATCTGCAGACTTTCAGGTTTTACTCAATTTCAGCCTTTAAATCAACTTCTTCAAACTGTTGTTTCCGATCAATGAGATTTTGTAACTAACAGACGAAGTCACTTGCTCTGCCAAGATAAGCTAAAATGAATTTCACCATCTTGGTCTCTGAACCTTTGCTGTATTATTTACCCTTTGTGCACCTAAACAATGCAACAATCTTGTGGTAAACCAATGTTATACTGTGATTGGCTACTCCTGGTTGGACATGCCTCCAGGGACTGAACCTCTTTTGCATGTTCCCCATTCACCCTGCCATGATCATTGAAGAGGCTAGTTGCTGCTCCAGTCTATAGTCTAGTGGTTCTCAACCTTTTTCTTTCCATTCACATACCACTTTAAGTATTCCCTATGCCATAGGTGCTCTGTGTTTGGTAAGGGACTACTTAAGGTGGTATGTGGGTGAAAAGACAACGGTAGAAAACCATTGTTTTAATCGTATCTAATTGACTCATTATGTGCACGATTTTATAACTCCAAAGGAAATGGGCCAATGACAATTTTGCTCAAGCAAAATATTTCAGTAACAATTGGATCCAGAGCAGTGATTCTCAACCTTCCCTTCCCACTCACATACCACCTTAAGCAATCCCTTACGAATCACAGAGCACTAATGGCATAGGGACTACTTAAAGTAATATGTGAGTGGAAAGAAAAAGGTTGAGAACCTCTGCTAGAGTCAATAAAAGCCTATCACTTCCAACAACCTCATTCTTTTGAGGTAATTGATGGTGCATCAATTTTATTGACTATAATTTTTCTAGAAAATGGAGCAATATCTGAAACCCACGAGACTCAACATAAACGCTTGATCGTTTGACGTCCAAACACATTCAAACTCTGGCTACACTGCTTCAAGAACTTCCTGATGGTGACCACGAATGTTGTTAACATGGATGAGGACAGACTGAAGCTCTTCTTCTCACGAGTCAGACACCTGGTCTTCCCAATGATCAATTATGCCAAATTGTATGTGGAGGCCATGGGTATACAGAAGGTCCAGTAACGCAGAAGGGTGAACGAGGTCTACACAAGGCACCTCCTGCCCCAGGAAACAGTGACCTGGAGAGTCGAGCACTGAGAACCTACAGGCCATCTGCAGAATGCGGAGGGTCTCATCCAGGATGCCTATGTGGCTGGTATCCCCTCCGGATACATAAGACAGCAACTTGTGACAGATTACGTTGTGTTTGTATTGTATATAGATATGTTTTGGGGAGATAAATTGGGGTGGGATTTTTAATGAGATCACATACAAATACTTCAAAACAGAACTCATTTAAAATACTGGAGCTCTGCTCAAGCCAGACAGGGCGGCTCCTGGGGGCCTTTGCAAAATCTTTTGGGGTTGCCCAAGAGACTTCATTAATGGATTGTTGTTTTGAAAAGCACCAGATGAAAGAGATCGGAGGTGTTCAGAATTGCAGGCTGTCTCGGAGTGCAGCTTGCTGTTCTAAGAAGGTCGTGTGTTTTTTTGTAAGCAGAGAGAGTCAAACAGGCTTTTTCTCTGAGAGAGGGAGATCAGTGCTACAGTCAGCAGCAGCAGCAGCTGGGACTGGAACAGGACAAGCTGGCAAGCTTGGGGAAAACCCCATTTGGAAGATGGGTTGTGAGTGCTCAGTTCATCCTGGTCAAAGCCCTTGTGGTTCATGCAAGAGGAGAGGACTGGCTGCATAATGTTTCACTTGAAATAAGAGAGAGAAAAAAAAGGAACTCTGTGGTGACCTGAAAGAAAGAAGTCATCATCTGGAAAACCCTGATGGGGCAAGTTTCTTCAGCTGAAGTGGCTGATTACAAGGGATCAGTTTCTGTGTGTCCAGGAACAAAAAATCTCCCTCTGAAAACTGACAAGAACCTTCCTGAGTGGTAACCATTTATCTTTCAAGCACCAAAGCCTGGTGAACTTCATATATGTTGAGTTCTGTGCACAGTATAAGAATTGCCTGCAACCAGTAAACTTGGAGGAATGAGAAGTGAGCTTGGGCTGTGAATCAAAGAACTTTTCTGAACTCACATACATATGTACTTAGAATTAGAAGGGGATAAAGTTAGGTTAGTTAAGTGAATAGTGATAAGTTAAAGTGTGATCCTGTTTTCATGTTTAAAGATAATTAAAAGCAACTTTTGCTTAAGTAACCATTTGTCGGTGAATATCTATTGCTGCTGGGTTTTGGGGTCCTCTGGGCTTATAACATAATCCTGGAGCAGAAGGTACTTGACCCACAGAGACGCTAGTGGTGACCTTCCACTATCTTTGGACAGGAGATCATCCCAAACTGTGAGCAACTGGTCACAGGCATCATCACCCTCCTCTAGCAATCTGACCTCGACCTCCATGGTAGGTGATCACCTCAAAATGCTACTTCTGTGGGCAGGGCAAGCACCCTAGGAAACGCTAAGGAGGTGGTATGCGCTAGGTGTGGGGGGACAAAATAACATTATGCAAAAGTCTGCCAATCTATACTGCCTGCGAAACCTAGCACTGCTGCCTTCAGACAGCCATCACCCTGGGCAGCACAATCGGCACCATGTCCTCTGTGGACCAACGACACCATCTGCGAGTCTTGGGGGGCCACCATTTTGGACCACGCAGCCAGCGCTATTTTCTCGGACGGGCCTGCAGCACCATGTGGGGGGGGGGGGGGAGAAAAGCAAAGGCAGCCATCTTGGGAACTCAGGCCCTCATCGGCCTTGGACAGCAAATCTATATTGGCCTCCATCACCCTGAACCAAAAGGAACCATACAAACTCTCCAGAAACACAATGAACGTCCAGATAAATGGGCGCGCAATGGACAGATTGTTTGATAACAAGAGTATGGAAAGCTTTATCCACCCTCATACCGCTAAGCACCTATCCCTCAAAGTACGGCCATTCAACCATAAGATATCACTCACATTCAAATCCCATACAGCAGGCGTTGACGGATCCTCTGTAGTGACTTTGACCATGGGAGGCACAGTTTAAAAACTCTTTAGGCTCATCATGCGGCAGCTCTGTGACCCCCTTGCTACTGGGGGTTGGACTTTGTTACATTGGAGTTCAATAGGCCCCATCCCCCCTCGCCATTTGCAATGAGCAATTCCTAGACAACTTCTGCGCATGGCTCTCAAGCCTCAAGGTCACTGCTCCGTCGCTATTTGCGAACAAACCTCACCCCCCCACCACCCGATTGCAAGCCAGTATCCACCAGGAGCAGACAATACTACGCTGCAGACAAGGCATTCATCAAGTCAGAGGTTCCGTGTTTGTCGGACGAGGGCATCATTGAGGTCAGCAATAGTCCCTGGAGGGCTCAGGTGGTCATAGTAAAGAAGGGGGAAAGGAACAGAACGGTCATAGATTGCAGCCAGACCATTAACCGGTGCACTTGGCTCAAAGTGTACTCTCTTCCCTGCATATCTGATATGGTTAATCAGATTGTGGAATATTGTATATTCTTCACAATTCATCTGAAGTCAGCTTATCCTGATCTGCCCAGAGGACTGCCAGTATACTATATTCGAGGCGGATGGTCATCTCTACCACTTCCTCCCGATGGGGTCTCCGTTTTCCAGTGGGAGATGGACCGTATGGTGGACCACGATAAACTGCAGACCACCTTCTCATACCTCAATAATGTGACCATCTGCAGCCATGACCTGCAGGACCACGATGCCAATCTTCAAAAATTCCTCCAGGCCACAAAATTCCAGAACCTTCCTTATAACATGGTGAAATATGTGTTCCGGTCAACCCGACTGGCCATTCTCAGCTGCATGATCGAAAACAAAGTCATTGGTCCCACCCCAATAGCATGTACCCTCTACTGGAGCTACCCCTTCCCCATACCCTCAGAGCTTTAAAGAGATGCCGGAGTTTCTTCTCGGACTACGCTCAATGGGTCCTCAACTATGCGAACAAGGCTCACCCATCGGTCGGCATACACCCGTGCAGCTTTTGGCTACATTAAGGGCGACATTGCAAAGGCAGCGATGCATGCCATAGATGTGTCCACACTGTTCCAGGTGAAAAGCAACACATCTGATTTTGCCCTGGCTGCCACACTCAACCAAGAGGGTAGACCCATTGCCTTCTTCTCATGCAGTCACCATTCCTCAGTTGAAAAGGAGGACCAAACCATCGCAGAGGCAGTATGCAACTGGAGTTACTACCTTGCGGGCAAAAGATTCACCCTCCTCACGGACCAGCGGGCGGTTGCCCTTCATGTTCAATAATAAGCAGAGGGGTAAAATCAAGAATGATAAAATTCTCAGGTGGAGAATCAAACCATCCACCTATAATTAAGATATCCTATACTGACCTGTCAAACTTAATGAGCCCTCAGACGCCCTATCCCACAGACTTGTGTCAGTATCCAAATGGACAAATTGCAGACCCTCAACAACAACCTCTACCACTCCAGAGTGACTATGTTCTTCCATTTCATCAGAAGAATGACTAAATCTGCCAGGTCTGTGCTGAGTGCAAACTGCACTTCTACCATCCCGACAAGGTGCACCTGAAAGCTACCCACCCTTTTGGGTGCCTGAGCATCAACTTCAAGGAGCCACTCACTTCGTCGAATTGGAGCATCTATTTGCTTACCATCATCGATGAATACTCTCACTTCCCTTTTGCCATCCCCTGCCCGGATGTGACCACGGCTACAGTCATCAAGGCTCTCCACAATGTCTTCATGCTCTTTGGGTACCCCTGCTTCATCCACAGCAACCGGAGGACCTCATTCATGAGGGACAAGCTGCAGCGGTACCTGGTGGCCAGGCGCATCGCCATGAGTGAGGACCAAAAGCTACAATTCCAGAGGGAATGAGCAATTGGAAAGGGAGAATACCACGGTCTGAAAAACCAAACTCCTGGAACTAAGGTCATGCGGCCTCCCCCTTTCCCACTGGCAAGAGGTCCTCTCAGATGCACTCCACATGTCTTATGTACAGCCACTAACAACACGCCTCATGAAGGTATGTTTGTCTTCCCTAGGAAAACAATGTCAGAGACTACACTGCCTGCCTGGCTGGCCTCCCTGGGACCGGTCCTGGATCTGAAGCACACCAGGAAATCTAAGACTAACCCACTGGTTGAGAGAGTCTATCTCCTCCACGCAAACCCCCCAGTGTGCCTATGTGGCCTTCCCTGATGGGCACGAGGACATGGTCTCAATCCGGGATTTGGCACCATCAACCAACGACAGACACTTTCCCCCATTGCCATCTTGGGGGTCCCTGAACCTGCTGCCAACCACACTCCACCCCCAGCAACTGTTGTCACCCATGATGCACCAGCACCACAATCCTTCATCCCTTCACTTGCCCCATCCCCCAGGGAACTGTAAAAGGTGACGAAAGACCGAGCCCACAGGCTGCTTAAGGCGCCACAGCTGCACCTTAATTATTACCATGTTGTTTGCTGCAGCAGGGGAGACCCCCTGACAGACCTGACCTGTAAAATATATATATGTATATATATTTGCTTTATTTTCTCTTTTTTCTCACCCTGCAGGATTTTTCTTAAAAAGGAAGGGTGAATGTGGTAAACCACTGTTATACTGTGATTGGCTACTGCTGGCTGGACACGCCTCCCAAGACCAATCCTACCCATAACCCCTTTGCATGCTCCCCATTCTCCCTGCCATGATCAGTTGATGAGGTTGGTTGCTGCGGCAATCAATAGTCAATAAAAGCCTATCAATTTCAGTCTTTTGTGGTAATTTAAAGTGCATCAAATCTTTTAACTATTTGCTCTGGTGAAGCTTTCCAAATTCCAACAATTCTTTCCCCTCACACTCTTGTGCATTTAAATTTATGGTTCATGTCACTCACCCTTTACTGCCCGTATCAATGAATGAAATTGACCATCCCAAAAGTGTACTTTCTTCTAGCTTTACCATTTCAATCAAAATATCTTCAAGTACCATAAAATAAAGTTTATCATACTTCAAAGTGTCCTTTCAGTAGTGAACTGTAGTCTACGTTCATTTCATTGAAGAGGAGACTTAAGCCATCTGGGAACAACATACAAAATGCTGGAGGAACTTAGCAGATTAGGCAGCTTCTATGTGAGGCAAAAGATGTCAACGTTTATGGGCTTCATCAGGACTGCTCTGAGCAGCCAAAGACTGTTCTTGCATTCCAGTTCCTTTAATAGCTAGCTTCCCTTTCCATTAAAGCAACACACACACACACACACACACACACACACACACACACACACACACACACACACACACACACATCCTCTGAATTTAGAACAATACTGAACAAGTTTCGTGTAAAATATGATCTTTCTATTTTTCAGCCAAAAACTCATGGAGGAAATAAGACGAGGAATTTCAGCCATCAGTGAAATAATTGTGAGCAGAATTTGATCATGGAAAATCTTGTATTTTTAAACTGATATAAGATTGTCTAAGGTTTATGGGCCAACAAATGATAAGACTAACCCACTGGCCAACAAACACGACACTTTGATGTTTCCAGTAATCACCAACATTCAACATTCATCATCTTCTACGAGAGTAAATTGATTGCCATGTAATAAAATACAATCTTCACAGAAGTGGATGACTCAACAAACATAGCATAACATGACAAAATAGTTGCTTAAATGACAAGAAGGGAGGGGAAGAGATTGGTTCTTACCTTCATAAGTCACTTCCTTCATGTCTATCACGATGTAAATCTTACCCTCAGGTTCCAAATCAACCTGTCAAAAAGAATGCATAAAATATGAGGACATACAAGAAACAAAATAACTTCAATCATATCTAAACTGCCACTTCACCTTGACAACAGCCAAATCACAGCAAAATACTACAACTGCTGGGAATCAACAAAATTGTGGATTCTCCATTTTTATTTCAGATTTTCAGCTTATGTCGGTCAGGCAGCATCAATGGAGAGAGAAGCAGAGTTAATGTTTGAGGTCAATGATCGTTTCCCCAGGTGTCTTGTTGAAAACTATGCAGGATGATTATGGATGCTAGTCTCGAGAAGGGCAAGGGAAAGGAGAGCCCTTATTCTGGGTGGAAGGAGGACGTTAGGGAGTGGACATGAGAAAATGAAAGAGCCATGTTCTTTGTGTCATGGTGGAGCAGAAATGAAAGAATGTAATGGAATTCATATAGGAAACACGATGAAAGGAAGTGAAATTTGGCCTGCAGTGGATTGCAGTGAATTTTAACAACCAGAAACATGAACTCAGTTGGTCTACATATACTGCCCGATTTGCCGAGTATTTCTGCTTTTATTTTTGCACATAATAAGAGATTGCTAAGATCAAGTTAGGTGATGCCCTAAAGTCACTGTAACTGCAGTGGAAAGTGGAACAAGTCAAAGGGGGCAGTGTGAGCAACAGAGAATTATCTAAAGGATCCCTCTCTCTCATCTCCTTCCATTACAAGTATACTGTATGTACACTTTCCATGATATACACCAGTCAGCTTCTCAGACACACTCCAATTAAAACAATTGCATAAATTAATAACTCTTTTACAAAAGAATTTTTAATTGTTTCCCTCATTCATTAAAATAGATTTCTGGTATCACCAATATTCTGACAACCAGGAGAAGAAAGGTTAAGTTTCCAGAGAGTTCTTTTGATTCCTGCCTTGGCAATGTAGCCCAGAAAATGAATGCGAACTCTATGTCATTCTTCTGGAGTTCCTAGAATAGTGTTGCCAAAGTTATTGTAAGTGAACAGGAAAATCTGGCTTTCCTATTATTTTCTTCTTTTTAGTCTCCTGTCTCTGATCTCATCTGTTGACCTTTGGTCCACAATCCCACAATATTTCTCAGGACCATATTCCCCAGAGTCTCTTTTCCCTTTTCATCTCATACGTATTCAATGTAATGCACTTGTTGGACAATTTCAATAATTTAGGAATTCCTCAACTAATCTGAAGCAGTAAGAAAATGATTGTTTCAAATATTTTTTGATCTTCTCCAGTCCATTTTTCAGTTACATAATTTAAGATTATCCTGGTTTTAGAACAAGAGAGTGAGAAAGATGGGACTTTTTCTTTCCCTTGATGAATGCATGCAACAGTTAATTCAGGTGCAGGGTTTGTATCCAATATATGCTGTCCTGTGGATGTGTGTGTGTGTGCATGCATAAATGTGTGTGTGTGTCACGTGAGGATCAAGAGAAAGAAAGACAGAAACTTAAGGCAACTGTGAATAGGTTGGGTTGCGGAACTGAAACTGCTGGATACACATTCAAGATTGAGAACATGACACATAAAAGTTGAGTCAGCAAATTGATTTACCATGACATCATAGTAAAATGTTTCCTCAGCATTAATAACAAGCAGATTAAGAGTTTTATAGATTTACACACATTCTGAAAAATATTTTCAGTCTTAACATGATCTCCCTTTGTTATGAGCCCAAAGGACCCCAAAACCCAGCAGCAATAGACATTCACCAAGACAAATGGCTTTCAAAAGTTATTTTTAATCAACTTCAAACATGAAAATAGAATCAAACTTTAACTTAAATCTATACTCTATAACAACCCAAATTACCCCCTTCTAAGTCTAAGCGCATGTGTATGTAATGTGTGTGTGTAAATTCAAGAAAAGTTCTTTGGTTCATATTTCAATCTCACTTCTCCTCCTTCTTCCAAGTTCTCTGCTTGCAGGCAATCCCCATACTGTGCACAGAATTTAACATGTATAAAGTTCACCAGGCTTGGTGCTTGAAAGGTAAATGTTTACCACTCAGGAAGGTTCTTGTAGGGTTTGCAGAGAGATATTTGTTGCTCCAGGATTTCCACAACTGAGGTGCCACCACTAGTCACCTCAGGGTCTCGCTGATGAAACTTGCCTTCTAGATGATAACCTCTTTCTTCAAGCTACCACAGAGTTCCATTCCTTCCTCTATTTCAAGAGAAACATCAGACAGATAGCACTTCCAGCCATCTACTGCTCTGGAACTTTCTTTCATCAGTTTTCCCTGGATTGCACTTTTCAGTTACTTGTCAGTGTCCTACACACTGTCTGACTGACTGAGCTGTTAACTCCTCTCTCTCTCTCTCTCTTCCAACTGAAACTCCAAAGAGAGCATGTGACTCATGTCTTGCAAAACTCCCACCTTCTCCAGCAAACAACAGGAGTTCTTTCTTCTGCTCCATCTGTTGTTATCTTAGGTAAACAATCCAGAATTGTCCTTTCTGTGAGCACTTGGCAGAAAGGGTACTGATAGACAGCATGACTCCAGCAAAACAAGGGTCAAGCATTTTATGTTGTCAGTTCAATTAACACCTATTTGTGAAAGGTGTTTACATTCTCCAAGAGATCCTGCAATGTGAATTCTTCAGTCTTTCAAATAAGATCTGTTTTAAATTGTGTGTATGTATGTGACCTACTCTAAATCTTATAAATTCTCCCCAAATAGTAATATTGTTACACCTTTAATGAATGGATGAATAATTAGGGCAGCCATGAATGCAGGTGTGGCGATCATAGTGTGGATTACATTGACCCATGTCAGATCATAGTGTGGATTACATTGACCCATGTCAGTAACCAAATATATTGTAGTTAACAACTGAAAGCCAGCTGAAGAGATGTGCTGTTGTAACTGGAGTAGATGCTGAGAAGCATTTTGTAAATGATTATAATAGGATGTACAGAAGAATGGGACCATATGGATGACAGCAGGTCCTGTGAGCTCCTTATATTGTATTGGAAGTCCTAAGGCCAGAAGTGGACAGAAAGAGGAACATTCTCTATTATGAAGGTCAAGAGATATTTCAGGCTGCAGTCCCAGACAGGTCAGATCAAAGGAGTTCTGATGGCCCTTCTGCTTGTTTCAAGTAAACAGGACAACATTGGTTGTAAAATGCGATTCTCAAAGCCTCATTGACCTCCACCACCCAGGCCATGCTCTCTTCACTATGCTACCATCGGGAAAAAGGTACAGGAGCCTGAAGACGAGCGCTCAATGGCACAAGGACAGTTTCTTCCCCGCTGCCATCAGATTCCTGAATGATCAATGAGCCAAACACAATTTCTTTGACTTTTTGTGCACTACTTTAATTTATTTTTGTTAGGTGGTTTATAAGAATGTTTGCACCATGATGCTGCCGCTAAATAATTAATTTTGTGACTTGTTCATGACAATAGATTCTGATCAAACCAATCTTATCAGATTCCGTCAACCGAATGACAGGACTCAACTGAACTGCCATGTCCTCAGTTTGAGCTCACATGTTCCTGTTTGAAATGCAAACACCAAAGGGACTGGAGCACATTCGTGAAATGAATCGTACCACATCAATTTGAATTACATATAATGACTGTACCCTATCCCCCGTTCATTTGTAAGTTTATGAAAACAAAGTGGCAAACCAATGATTTCCTTCATTAATGACATGTAACAGCAAAGAATTGAATTGGCCTTTCTACGCTACCTAACAATCTTCACTAAGTAATTTGCTTCATCCCATCTTTCTCAGATGCTGACTAGTGATTGCACAAAAAGAAAAGGTACTTATCCATTTCAGTGTTGGGAGTCGTAACCGGACTAATAAATGCTGAGATGATTCGGTGGCATTTTCCCTTTCTTCTAATTACTAAAATAAATATAGCATGAATACAACATAAACTATTTGATACAAATGTCAAGTATAAAATATAAAATATTTATATAAAAAGTATAAAATATCGTGTTATATGGCGAGCTCTCCACTGGCCACCGTGACAGAGGTGCACCAAAGAAGAGGTACAAGGACTGCCTAAAGAAATTTCTTGGTGCCTGCCACATTGACCACCGCCAGTGGGCTGATATCGCCTCAAACCGTGCATCTTGGCGCCTCACAGTTCGGCGGGCAGCAACCTCCTTTGAAGAAGACCGCAGACCTCACTGACAAAAGGCAAAGGAGGAAAAACCCAACACCCAACCCCAACCAACAAATTTTCCCCTGCAACCGCTGCAATCGTGTCTGCCTGTCCCGCATCGGACTTGTCAGCCACAATTGAGCCTGCAGCTGACGTGGACTTTTACCCCCTCCATAAATCTTCGTCCGCGAAGCCAAGCCAAAAATTATAAAATGGCATTGTCACTTATTCCATTTTTAAATTCAAGTCTAATGAAATTGTCTAGCTTCCCATGGAAAAAAACAAAGTGCAGCTATCATTCGAGACAAAAAGTTGTGAGGTAATTCAGAGGTATCATGTTTGGTGTCGATATCATGAGTCAAAGGGCCTGTTCCTGTTCTATGTTCCAATGAGAGAAGATTTCATTGAAACATACAATAGTCTTAAAGGACTTGAGAAAATTATTCCTCTGGCCGAGGGTTAGAAACTTAGAAAACATAGAAGATAGGAGCAGGAGTAGGTCATTCGACCCTTCGAGCCTGCTCCGCTATTCAACGAGATCACGGCTGATATTAAAGTTCAGTACCCCGTCCCCGCCTCCTCTCCATAACCTTTAATACCCTCATACTGAGGCAATTCAGAGGCCGAAGTCATTGGAGAATATTCTCTCATTGCATTTGGGATGAATAAAACAATAAAGAAGGATTTCTAAAAATTCAACCTCTACAGATGTTTTAGTGTACCATCAAAATGGAAAACTTATGCTCTTTCAACTTTTTAATGAACCTTTTACTTGCTCCATTTTGACACTAGATTTTACATCTCTCATATAGGAAGTCACAAATGGAGAAGGCTCAGGTGAAGCTGGTGCAGTCTGTATGCTTTTTGTTAAGTACAGAAAAATCCATGGTATCCAGCACCTTTGAGGATTGGAGGCTGCCAATAAGTATATTTTCCAGTTGCCTGTGACTTACTCTTACAAGGCCTAACTGATGCACCTGCATTAAGAATAAACAGTTTTAAAAACAAAAGATAAAAAAAATACTGTACTTACACTTAACAAACTTCACTTGCATGAATATTATTCAGTCACAGTATTTGAAAACATTTAACTGTCGCTGCACCTGCAGGTTATTCCCCCTTCAAAGAGCCACTCGAAAGATGAACAATTACATTTCCCCCCCTCCCCCACCCTTCAGCAAGTTTACAGATAAAGCCTCTGATATGAAGACACTTTAAGACAGTCATCTCAACGGCGAGCAGCATCAACCTGCTCCTCATCCTGGCCATTTCACACAACTTTATTCAAACAGCTGTTATGAGCAAAGCACAACCAAGGCACTCCACTAGCTGAAGATTTGCTCCCATCTTCACCGAAGGTTTGTGTGTTACTTCAGAGAACATTTATTTTTATAATTTTACATATTTACCTATTTTTACCTATTATTTTATTCTTATTTATTTTAATTTTTAACAATTATTTTCAAAGTTTTTTTTTGCTGGTTGCTTAAATTCAGGATTCCAGGGGTTTTGCTGTATTCATTCGAAAGGAGGAAACGTTACTCTTTAATTAGCATGCTAATTATTGTGGTTTCTCTTCATTACTGAGGTGTTGTAGCCGTCTGCTACAAAGAAACACACACATGCAGTGTGGGAGGTTAAGCTCTGACTTTATTAAGGCTAGAAATGCTCCTTTTATATAGTTGGAGTTCCTGCCGTTTGGTTGATTGGCTGACATCAGCCGCATGAATAATAAAAACGGGATTCCCGCCCGCGGGAACATTCTTGCATCGGAATACCCTTCTTCCCTAGCCTGGTGTTGCTCTGTTAACCAGGCAGCCTGGCTAGCGCCATTTTAAGGCTGCTGGTCTTCTACTGCCCCAGCTTCTAACCGCATGGGTTCGCTATGCTAGGGATCGTGTTAGTGAGTTATGCCACTGTTTATTACTGTGCGTTGTGCCGGCCTGATCTCCACGGTTGCGGACCACCACATTGTGACATCTTCAGTGGCCCGAGCACTCATTAATGTCGTGATCTTGTCTAATGGTGCAAGTTTTAACAATGTTGTATTATATTTTCACCCATGAACAATGCTAATATTCAGTGAGCAACTCTGAAATATATAAACACATAGTTCAATGAGTTTACAGAAATGAGGTCTACAGAATAAGTTCTATTTGTACATTAAGATGATGCAGCGATATGAATTAGTGGGCTTCATGTTCATGTTTTCTTTTAACATTAAGGAACCCATCAAGTCTATGTCAACTCTAACAGCAAATCCATCACTTCCTCCACATTCTCCCATGACCTATTCTCTCACACACATCCATCAACTGCACTCTGGTTCTCCTTTCAGCCACCTATACCAGAAGTAATTTTCAATGGAAAATTAACCTAAGAACCTGTGAGAGGAAACCAGAGCATATAGGTGAAACCCACAATCACAGGAGAATGTGCAGATTCTACACAGGCAGAGGTTGAGATCAAATTACTGGAATGATAAAGCAGCAGGCCTACCTGCTGCATTACTTGCAGTACACAAAATTCTGGTTAAACTTAGGAGGTAATGAAGCATCCATGGAAAACAATAGGCTATTGGTGGTTTGGGATAGAGACCTTCTTCAGGTGTGCAGTCTTCTCAACATCAGCGAGACTGGAAGCAGACGAGGAGGTTATTTCATTGAGCACCTTCGCTACATTCACTGCAATAGAAGGGACCCCCCAGCAGCCAACCACTTTAATTCCACACACCAGGTCTGTCCATGGCCTCATGTACTGCCACAATGAGGCAATCCACAAACAGTACAAACACATTATTTTCTGTCTCGACCATCTCCAGACAGTTTGTATCAATATAGACCTCAAATTTCTGTCAAATCTCTTCCTGCTTTCGCTTTCCCTACCCCTGTCTCCCTACCCCTTCACTTTCTTCTCTTATCAGAGTTGCTCTTCTTTTCCTCAGCCTTCTTCCCCATCACTTCTCAGCCTCTTTCTCTTCTAATCCTCTCAGCTACACCCATCCATTACCTCTTGCCTCTTAGCTGTGCTCCTCCTCCTTCCCACCCCCTCCTTTTTATTCAGGCATGTACCTTCTTTTCTCTAGATTCCTGACAAAAGGCTCGACGTGAATTCTTGGTTTGCTATGGGCGCTGTGTGACCTGTTTAATTTTTGCTTAATGCACAGATGGCAAAGTTGAGAGGGTTAGAAGAGAAAGAATCTGATAAGTGACAGGGGGAGAGGGCGAAGAAGGGAAGCTCTCTGAAAGGAGAAAAGGAAAAGGGCAGGGAGCTGGAGGAAAGGAGACAGAGGGGTATGGAAAGAGAAAGACTGGGGAGGGGGGTTTAATGGAGATTTGAGGTCAATACTAATGGAGACTGTTGAGTTTTGGGTGGCCTCAATTCAGCAATACTTGAGACCATGGCAGACATTTTCACGTTGGAATGGTGTGTGGAATCAAAAATTTAATTAAATAAAAATTTAGACATACAGCACGGGTAATAGGCCATTTTGGCCCAATTTACACCCAATTAAACTATACCCCCGGCACGTTTCGAATAGTGGGAGGAAACCGAAGTCCCCGAGGAAAACCCACACAAACACGGGGAGAACGTACAAACTCCTTACAGACAGCACAGGATTTGAACCCAGTCCCAATCGCTGATGCTGTAAAGGTGTTGCGCTAAACACTATACCAATGGTAAAAGAAAATTAAAGTGGCTGGCCACTGTGAGAACCCTGTTATTGCAGCAGAAAGTGCAAAGGTGCTCAATGAAATATCTCCCATTCTGAAGGCAGCACCAATGTAGTCATCAATATACCGGAAAATGAGTTGAGTAGCCCTGTCTGCGCTGGTTTGCAGCACAAATTGCTCTAAATAGCAAATGAAAATTCAGGCAGAGCTGGGACCCAGAGGAGTACTCTTTGAGAGCAAGTACACATTCCTCCAGCCAGAGGTGGGTGGTAGTAGAAGGGGACTAGTTAGGTCTGTTAATAATAAGGGAGAAGCAGAGAACTTTGCGGCTTTCTTAAGAAGGATAGCAAGTATAGGGACTCGTTGTCTATGATTAAAATCAGGTGGTCCAGGACAGGAACGTAAAGCTGTCAACGTGATGGAGAGCATGTGAGATGTCCTGAATATAGGTGGGAAGAGTCTGGACCTCAGCGGGTAGGGGTAGAAAAAAAAATGGAGCTGAGGTATGATGCAGTGGGGCGGGAGCACGTAGAAACAATGGGACTAACAGACCAGTTGGGTTTGTGGATTTTGGGAAGGAAGAAAAGCTGGGCAGTGGGGTCAGGTGGGAAACAATGAGGTTAGAGGCTGGGGAAGGGAGATTACCGGAAGGGATAAAGTCAGTGATGGTGAAGGCGACTGTGTCCTGATACTTCTTGGTGGGGGCCTGTTCAAGGAGCAAGAGGAATTGTCTGAGAGCTGTCATCTGGCCTTGGCAAGGCAGAGATCGGTGCGCCAGACTATCACAACACCATCTGCTCAAGGGGTATTTAAGAGGAGGAGTCTCAGAGCTGTCATCTGAAGTAAATTGAACTGGTCTCAGCAGTTTCCAAGCAGATGGCATCGATACTAACCTCCAATTTCCAGTAACCCCCCCTCTTGCCATTTTCTCACTTTCCCTCATCCCTCTAACATCCTTCCTCTCACGCCCCAGCCTCTTCCCTTCCTTGCTCCTATCTGAGAGCATCTTTCTCAGCCCTCCCCCCCAATCATCCCTCAGCTCCTTTTTCCTCTTCATCTTCCCACTTGTATCTACCTATTACTTGCTAGCTTGTTCTTCTTCTCCTTCCCCATCCCCACCTTCCCCTGATTTTAAGCATGCATAAGGAAGGGCTCCGGTAAAGCGTTGACTGCCTATTGCTTTCCATTGATGCTGCATGACCTGCTGAGTTTTTCTAGCACTGGTGAGCAGCACTGGAACCCAGCGTCTACAGATTTCCTGTTTAGCTGGTGTGTTACGATAATCGTGTGAAGTAGACAACCTTGATGGTCTATTTCATTTGGTGAATTCCAGTACTATCAATTCTACAGAAGCAACATGGTTCTCTTCCATTTTAACACAACTATTGCAATTGTACATTTACTGTTTGCAAGCTGATTAATTGCGGAGAAGCTGACAGATCAATCATGTGCTAATCCTCTGGCTGTTGGGTATATTTACATTATATGGAATGTTCATCCATCATAACTGTAAATGCAACAATTAGAGATTTGTTTTTCTAAAAGCCTATGTCTGGTCTTGATTATAGATTTTCTAGCATTGTAGCCCCTGGGTTCAGTCTGCATTTATTAAATTTATAATGGTATTAAAACAAGATTTGATTTTAATAGTATGAAAAGTGTACTTGAGCTGCTTTTTATTGGACAGTATATTTTTCTAATTAAATTTGATCTCACTAATGGATTCAGTAACTGTCCCAAAAGCAGAGAGTGTACGCTGGACATCTGGTTGTGATCAATAACACACTCAGTTCAATCCCTGCAGGACATCAGTGATCTCAGCCCATGCAGCACAGGGTAATGAATGCCTGAAGTGCCAACGCATTAGGATTCATGCTCCTCAACAATACTACACCAAGCATCAAGTTCCAGTCTAACAACCTGATGGCAGGAACATCCAAGATTCATACACTCGGGCTCGGTGCCAGAGATTGATCTTTGCCCACTAACAGCACCAATATTTTTTTTTAAAAAAAAGAAATACTAGCTTTGGAGGCTCTTCAGATTGATTCCAGAGTTGAGGAGAGATCGAGTCGCCTGGGACTGTATTTGCTGGAATTCAGAAGAATTGGAGGGGCTCTTATAAAAACATACAAAATGATGAAAGAGATATATAGTACAAGATAATGGCAGGAAAGTTGCTTCCACTGGTAGATGAGAGTAAAACTAGGGGACCTTGCTTCAAGATTCAGTGGAGCTGATTTAGGATGGAGATGAAGAACTGTTTTTCCCTGGAGAGTAGCGAATCTGTGGAATCTCTGCCCAAGGAATTGGTAGAGGCTGCCTTATTAAATACATGTAAGACACAGTTAGATTTTTGCATGCAGGAGAATTAAGGCTTCAAGTTCAACTTTATTGTCAGAGTGCATGTATGTCATCACATGCAAACCTTAGATTCTTTTTCTTATGGGCCAGGCAGAATTTATTGAGTACAGTTTATAAGTAGAAATTCTGCCTGGCCCACAAGAAAAAGATAAGTATACAGAAGAGACATTTAAACTAAGAAATAAATGCAAACAACTGACTGTGTAAGTACAGAAAAAATATTTAGTAATAAGTAAAGTGCAAAGTGAGAGTACTTAAACAAGTCTTTGATTGATTCTGTTCAGGTATTTGATGGTGGTTCATGGATAAAAGGCTGGTATGTGGAGCTGAGTCCATGGCCACATCAGCCATAATCTTATTAAATGGCAAAGCAAGCACAGTGGCACATATGACCGACTCCTGCTCCTAATTCCTCTGTTTGAGGGATGAAGGGAAGGAGGAAATGGAAGAGGCAAAAGTAACTGGAGTCAAACACTATCTCTCAATGTCCAGCATTCCACAAGTCCTTCACTTGCACGGAACTCAAATCAAATGCAGCATCTGCTTTTTGCAATTAGAAAATTATATGTGCATTTGTAATAAAAGCGGCTCTCAAAACAGGTCAGACTTTAAACCCCAAATGAATGCTATTCTCAAATCTGTGTCAAAGGGTGGGGTGAGTGTCATCATTGATGATCATCAGTGGTGTCTGATCACCACTGGTCTATCTGTAGGTAAGTCACTCCATCAAAAAGTCAACTCATTTTGTGTTTCACTCACTTTGCACTGTACTGTGAGTTTGGAAGCTGCTATCTAATTGCCATTTTTTTCCTTATGAATGGTCATTGAGAAAACCTGCAATAAAACAGCTGGCAGTAAAATTCCTGGCTGTTTCAAATCACTCGTGCATGTCACAAATCTGGAGCCATTTTACAGCCTTTGCATGAAGCTTAATCTGTCGAATGCTTTCCATCCACAGATTAATATTACAAACTCATTAAACCATTGCACAGTTTGGCCATTTGGATTTCAATAGAACCCACATCATAATGCAGTCCCCGTGCTTAAATTGCCGACTTGTTGTTTGAACATTCCCATCCAAATTCTGGGGTAAACCACAGGCTTCCCCAACTAACAAAGGAATTAAAGCAATTGACCTTGAATACCACCACAAATCTCTTAGTTCTGGCTAAACCAGTGAACAAGAAGAGTTCTCAGTAATGAAATAGTCAATTCAGAACCTCAACTGAGCTGTGAGCCCTGACACTTGCTATTTCAAAAATTACCCACTTTAAGCTCACCAGCCCTCCACCAGAATCCATCTCCTGTTGGAATGGTCATTTCTCACCCCACAGACGTGACTATTTTTAACTTCTTAATGCAGGTCAACACATCCAAACCTGTACTGCCTAGATCCTATTACAGAGAAGGAAATGTATGAACATCACCCATATTTTGTTGGCTCTCAGACCACCAATATCACAACTGCCTGTCCCATCCTCACCTTTGGGAGCATCAACCAGAATCATTAAAAGATATACATCAGATGGTAGAACATGTTGAGTCATACCAAACGTTTTCCAAAAGAAGGGATGGACAAGAGAGAAAAAAATTCTCAGCAATGCAGAAAGAACCAGCCAGCTTTAAAATAATATTAATCTTTGGCTTGGCTTCACGGACGAAGATTTATGGAGGGGTAATATCCACGTCAGCTGCAGGCTCGTTTGTGGCTGACAAGTCCGATGCGGGACAGGCAGACACGGTTGCAGCGGTTGGAAGGGAAAATTGGTTGGTTGGGGTTGGGTGTTTGGTTTTTCCTCCTTTGTCTTTTGTCAGTGAGGTGGGCTTTGCGGTCTTCTTCAAAGGAGGTTGCTGCCCGCTGAAATGTGAGGCGCCAAGATGCACGGTTTGAGGCAATATCAGCCCACTGACGGTGGTCAATGTGGCAGGCACCAAGAGATTTCTTTAGGCAGTCCTTGTACCTCTTCTTTGGTGCACCTCTGTCACGGTGGCCAGTGGAGAGCTCGCCATATAACATGATCTTGAGAAGGCGATGGTCCTCCATTCTGGAGACGTGACCCACCCAGCGCAATTGGATCTTCAGCAGCGTGGATTCGATGCTGTCGGCCTCTGCCATCTCGAGTACTTCGATGTTAGGGATGAAGTCGCTCCAATGAATGTTGAGGATGGAGCGGAGACAACGCTTGTGGAAGCGTTCTAGGAGCCGTAGGTGATGCCGGTAGAGGACCCATGATTCGGAGCCAAACAGGAGTGTGGGTATGACAACGGCTCTGTATACGCTAATCTTTGTGAGGTTTTTCAGTTGGTTGTTTTTCCAGACTCTTTTGTGTAATCTTCCAAAGGCGTTATTTGCCTTGGCGAGTCTGTTGTCTATCTCGTTGTCGATCCTTGCATCAGATGAAATGGTGCAGCCGAGGTAGGTAAACTGGTTGACCATTTTGAGTTTTGTGTACCCGATGGAGATGTTGGGGGGCTGGTAGTCATGGTGGGGAGCTGGCTGATGGAGGACCTCAGTTTTCTTCAGGCTGACTTCCAGGCCAAACATTTTGGCAGTTTCCGCAAAACAGGACGTCAAGCGCTGAAGAGCTGGCTCTGAATGGGCAACTAAAGCGGCATCGTCTGCAAAGAGTAGTTCACGGACAAGTTCCTCTTGTGTCTTGGTGTAAGCTTGCAGGCGCCTCAGATTGAAGAGACTGCCATCCGTGCGGTACCGGATGTAAACAGCATCTTCATTGTTGAGGTCTTTCATGGCTTGTTTCAGCATCATGCTGAAGAAGATTGAAAAGAGGGCCCGGTCCGGGCAGAGGGTAGGCGGCAGCAGCCCCGATCCGGGCAAAAGCGAGGGGGAGGCGGCAGCCCCGGCCTCGGTAGAGTGAGGCAGGCAGAGGCCCCGGTCCAGGCAGAAGTGAGGGGGAGGCGGCAGCCCCGGCCTCGGTCGAGTGAGGCAGGTGGAGACCCCGGCCTGGGCAAAAGCGAAGGGGAGGTGGTGGCTCCGGCCTCGGCAGAGTGAAGCAGGCAGAGACCCCAGTCCAGGCAAAAAGAAGGAGACGGCGGCCCCAGTCTGGACAAAGGGAAAGCAGCGGCAGCCCCGGCTCCGGTCTGGGCAGAGGGTAGGCGGCGGCGGCCCCGATCCGGGCAAAAGCGAGGGGGAGGCAGCGGCCCCGGCCTCGGTAGAGTGAGGCAGGCGGAGGCCCCGGTCCGGGCAGAAGTGAGGGGGAGGCGGCAGCCCCGGCCTCGGTCGAGTGAGACAGGCGGAGGCCCCGGTCCGGGCAGAAGCGAGGGGGAGGCGGTGGCCCCGGCCTCGGCAGAGCGAAGCAGGCGGAGGCCCCGGTCCGGGCAGAAAGAAGGAGGCGGCGGCCCCGGTCCGGGCACAGGGAAAGCAGCGACGGCGCCGGCCCCAGTCCGGGCAGAGGGTAGGTGGCGGCGGCCCCGATCCAGGCAGAAGTGAGGGGGAGGCGGTGGCCCCGGCCTCGGCAGAACGAAGCAGGCGGAGGCCCCAGTCCGGGCAGAAAGAAGGAAGCGGCGGCCCCGGTTCAGGCACAGGGAAAGCAGTGGCGGCCCCGGCCCCGGTCCGGGCAGTATGGTCCGACCTAGGAGGGGAGGCAGGCCCCTCCAGCCTAGGTAAGAAACCTGCATAGGAGAAGGCCACTCCGATATAAAACCTACAACCCAAGGACCTCGCTGCCACATCCCAACTTGCTTGGCCATGGCACATGAACCAAATAATATTAATAACAAGTGTTCAAAGCCTAAATATGCATGTAGAAATCAAAGTCACCATCATTCATAAAAAAAGATCTACTTTACAACAAAACGACAGGCCCCTTTCATTTGCAACCTTCCTTTCCCTCATTGCACACAAATACCCATAAATAGGCAGACTTGTGATCTCTAAATATTTTAATACTCTCTTGAAAACAGTTTGCACTAATTTTTGGTCATGTGGCATTGAATTCTATGCAGGGTACTGCTCTATATTTAACCAGCATTTTTATTTTAATGGTATAACAGAGATTAGCAATTCAATAAGGATTCATAGTGTATTCTGCACTAACTTTCATCACATAATTAAATGTTTTGGTTATAACTTGTGGTCAACCCTACATTTTTATTAATTATTTTGTTTATCAATTTCAAGCAGTTTGACACATACTCTTCCAACCTTCAGGAAAAAAAATATTTAAGCACTTAAAGGTCATTTTTCCATGAGAACACACAATATTGAACTGAAGAGCATCAAGTTCAATATCATCTGACTGTACATAATGAACCAACTGAAACAGTTGTCGAGAGGAAAGAATCCTCTCCAAACCCCAAATAATAAAATCACATATAAACATAAAGAACTAAATATATATATATGGGCCACTGGAATCACACGGATTTACTCTTCATCTCCCATGCAACCTCTTAAAAGCCAAAATCACGGGTTCAACACGTGCTGACATCATCACACACTAATCTCACATGGCCGGTTCAATGCCTTCTGGGAGTTGTAGTGCCACCATAGCTCCACTGAACAGCACCTGTCACCCCCCCCCCCCACCCCACCCCACAGAACGGTCTGTCTTTTAGGTGGTCGAACTCTGCGACGGAGTGTTGGCTGCTGCAGTGGGGAAGACTTGTCCATATTAGCTGGTTTAAGTCTGTCAATAGTGAAAGACTGTGGCTTCCCTCCAACGTCCAAAATACAGGTCAACCTAGTTTGTCTGAGTATCCTATAAAGTCCTTCGCAGGCTGTCTGCAAAGTTGACCAAGTTTACCCCTATGGATACAGCAGCTATCGTCAAGGATCCACACCACCCAGTGCACACTCTATTCTCGCAGCTACCATCAGGAAAGAGGTATAGGGGCCACAACTAGTGGAGTTGTTCTAGTGAACCGGTGCAGACTCGAAAGGCCGACATGGCCTGTTTCTGCTCCGTAAATGGTTATATGGTTATATGGTTATATAGATGAAGACATAATCACAATTTTTGAGGTCTTCAGGCACAAAGGAAGAATGTTTTCCATGTGACGATGGTGGTATAGGGGTCCATTTTCCTACGATCTCCTTTAGCCTGCTCAACAGTTCCTTAGGATCATCAATGGAGTTGGAATGGTAGAAGATGATTTCCCCTGGAACCACCAATGGTGCGCCATACACGAGCTCCACCAATGAAGCTTGGAGTTGTATTAATCCCCATTAATACCCAAGACAGATCATCAGCCCAGTTTGGGCTCTAACAGAGCCATCAAGCAGACTTGAGATGTTAATGAAATCTTTCCACCATTCCACTGGCCTGGAAATGATGTGCATTCATATAATGAACTGTTGTACTGAGAAAGTGAGACAAGGCCGCCCACAGAGAGGAAGTAAATTGTGGTCTTCTATCCAAAGTAGTATACACCAGTTAACCAAATCGAGACACCCAGAAACTGAGGAACGTCGAAGCACAAGCGTCTGTAGTAGCATCGACCATAAGCACAGCTTCCAGCCACCTTGTAAATCTGTATTACTGCAAAAAGATAACGGTATCCTCTTGAAACATGAAGCGGACTAACAATGTCCACGTGGATATGAGCAAAATGCCGAGTAACTGCAGAGGTGCCTCAGTATGCTGCTGAACTTTTGATTTTTGATTGGCAATGCAGGACCTCACTAGTTGTGTAATGTCTTTTTTAAGACCGTGCCACACGAACCTGTCCAAAACCATATGAACGGTCGATCTAATCGATGGATGTGAGAGAGCATGGAGTCGAATACTCAAAGTTTCCATGATGCTGGAACTACTGGGCGTGGGTGTCCCGTTGATATATCACAGAGGCGTAGTTTGCCATCAACTCCAAACTGGACACCTTTCAATTGCAGGTTCACAATTGCAGTCTGATAAACGTTCGTCTCATGGTCATGTTCTTGGGCTGTGGCCAAAGCTGTATAGTCAATACCTTAATCTACAGATGAAAACTCGAGTGGAGCAGAGTGAGAAAGTGCATCATTTACTACGTCTTTTCCAGAAATATGTAGTATTTTTTGTGGAAAATTCTGAAATTAATGATAATTGCCATTGTTGTCACGCTGACCAGGGCGCTGTGACCTTGGAAAATGCAAATGTTAAGGGCTTGTGGTCAGTGTGCATAGTAAAATCTCTGCCCTCCAAAAAAATAACAGAAATGTGGAATAGACAATTAAATGGCCAAAAGCTTCTTATCAAAAGCACTGTATTTCTTTTCTGCTTCACAAAGATGATGGCTGAAGAATGTTTATGGTTTCCATTGCCCATTGACATATTGATGACGTGCACCTCCAACAGCCATACTGAAAGCGTCTGTAGAAAGGGCTGCATTTTAAAACTGGGTAGCTGAGCATGGTGGCATGAGTCATCTTTAAAAAGGCATGGTTTCCCTCTTCAGTCCAATGGATGGTTCTAGTGTTTCCGGACAGTAAATCGAAAAGAGATTTCATGATATGAGCTGCTCCTGGAAGAAACAGATGGTAAAAATTTATCATTCCCAAGAATTTCTGCAGGTGTTTAACTGTAGCAGGTCTTGAGTATTTGGTAATGGCCTCAACTCTGGATGGCAACAGAGTCACGTCTTCTTGAGTAATCCTATGCCCCAAGAAATCAATAATTTCTTGTCCAAAATTTCATTTATCTGGATTGATAGTCAGTCCAAACTTTTGAAGATGAATAAAAAGTGTACGAAGATGTTCCAGATGTTCTTCGTTAGTCCCACTGGCCACTAAAATGTCGTCAAGGTAAATGAAGATATTGGTCATAGCAAGTCCTAAAATATCCATCACCCATTGAAATGATTGAGCAGCATTCTTTAATCCCAATTGCATTTGTAAAAATTTGAACAACCCGAACGGGGTAATTATTGCTGTTTTTGGAAATGACTTCTGGCTCCACTGGTACTTGGTGATAGCCATGCACCAAGTCTACTTTGGAAAAGACCTTTGTTCTTAGCTGAGAAATCCTGAATATGACGTATCAGATAACGAACAGGAATGATGGCGGCGTTAAGCTGCCTGTAATCTCCACATGGCAAACTCTTTCTTAGCTAAACACAACTTCTCTGGAGACAAGCCGTGCATGTTTGCATGGATAGGAAGGCCCTTAGTACAAATGCGATGAGTAATACCGATCTTTGCATTGGAGGCAGAAAATTGTAGAGTAGTAATCCCAGGGAAACCTTCGAACATCTTGATGAATTCATCCATTGGCCTACTCAATGTTTGGAGGCATAGAGCAGGGGTATATGTGTCTGCCAGAGGAATAGTCTGAAAAGTAGTTCCATCTATTAGCCAATGCCCTTTTAAGTCGACGAGGAATGAATGAGCCAAAGAAAATCTGCACCAAGCGTAGGTCGGGATACTGCTGCTATAATAAATGGCCAAGTATAAAGATGATTCTCGAACTTGACATTCATCTTCCTGGTGTTGAAGGTTGGAATGTTGGAACTGTTAACTGTTCATAGTTGCAAGTCTGGCATAAGATGGTGTGCATTAAAACTGATGGGTGGAACTACACCAACTTCTGAATCAGTGTCCACCAGAAATTTTCACTGGGACAACTGGTCCTATACATACAGTAGGCTTGCAGGTATCTCATCAACTGCCTCAGCCCTTACTGGCAGTTGGCCTGGGCATTTCCCATAAACCAACAGGGTGGAAGGCAGTTGCCACGGAGTCAATATCGAAGGCATTGGTTGTGCAGACTATTCTTTCCTTGCTGTACTTTTTAGCCAGCCATAGAATGTCCGCCTCTGCTGCTGCAGCCCTTGGGTCTTCAAATAAATACTTGGATAACAAGAGCCTAATATCATCTGGCATATTGGGCCTTTCACCAGATTCCAGGAACAGCATTTCATCCATTAATTCTGAAGGGGTGTGGTCTCCCAACCCATTGAAATTGAATAGTTTGGCTGCCTTTTCCCTACGGGACATACCATAGACACGTAATAAAAGTGCTTTTAAAGTGTCATGCTTGGTGGTATGTGGTAGATCCTATAGGAAGTCGCGAACCCTCTTAGCGACGGCCTGGTCTAGGGCACTGACAAGATAATAACGAATGGTGTCCAATTTGACATTTCAAAGGTGAAATTGTGCTTCAGCCTGTTGGAACCACAGCTCAGGCTCAACTATCCAGAATGGCTGTGGTCACTAAACGTGGCTACTAGAATCACAGTGGACACGTCAATGTAACCACACAAGGCGCTTTTAGAGTGAATCAAAATGGATTTACTCTTCATCACCCTCGCAACCTTTTAAAAGCTTGATTCACACGCTCGACCCGTGCTGACGTCGTCACGCACTGATGTCACGTGGCCAGATTGATGCCTTCTGGGAGTTGTAATGCTGCCATAGCATCGCTACATATAAATATTTTGGAGTAATTTACTCATTTCATTCATAGGAGACCCAAGACACCATTGATCAATCTCACACCCTGTGGGGACGCTCCTGCATCTCCTTCCTGATAATAGTAAATCATTGAATATTGCCCTAGATAAACTGATCAGGGATAGTCCACATCCTGCCTGTTCGCAGCTGCTAAGAATATACTGCACTATTGTCAGGGTGCATCTACAGATCACATCAGAGAGGCTTGATGTGAAACAGATATCCAATGGTGTCCTGAGGTCCCTAATTTCCCATTCTCTTCCATTCACCGAGAGCATTGATTCTCAACCTTTTTTGCCCTTGGCCCCACTTTAATTTTTAAAAAAGGTATGCCCCACCATTAGTGGAAAAAAGTTAATTAAAACTTCTTTTGAATATATAAATCATTTACTCCAAGTGTATTTCAATGCAATTAAGTTCGGGAATACACTGGGACACATATTTCAGATTCAACTAATACTTCAATAAGTCAACCATCTCAAACACATTTTCAACAAATGTCATCACTTCAGCGGGAACCTTGCTCCTGACGCTGGCTGCAGATTTTTAATTTTTTTTTCAAGGGACTAATTTTGTTAGTTTCAACCTTAAATCTCCATGTTTTGTAATTTCCAGTCAGTTTCTCTTAGCTTGTAGCAAATCACTAACTGCACTGAAGCCACCTTCTACTAAATAGGACAATGGAAAATGTAACAATAGTTCCCTTGCAAAAGTAGTCGAGTTTAGGTATTTCTTTTCATTTTCATTAGACAGCCACATCATGGTTCCTTTCACTTTGAACAGAGCTTTCACAGACTGATCCCTATTGCAACTCAGATAACTCCCCTTGGTATTGAACTGGCACTTCTGATAAGGCCACCACCAATGGCTGAGTTAACCCCCAAGAGGGAAAATCCACTGCCTTTAAATAACTAAATCTATAATTGAAGTCAGTAACCAACATTTTCAAATGGTCGACAATGACGTTTGTAGCAGCATTAGTTGCCTCACACTTATTCAACCAATAGAATTGGCTGAAATTTCTTGCAGAAATATTCCTTTGGCATAATTCTAGAAGTGTCATGAATCCAAATCTTTATTTTTGCATCAACGAGCATCATATTTGCTACTTGGAGTTGCTTGTTCAATGTAGTTAGTATCTCAAAAATGTCCATTAAGTAACTCACGTAAGCTTTGCCATCTGTTGTTAGCAAGAGCTTCATTTCAGGTTTGTCCTTCAAAAACTCGCTGAGGAGATCAAACAGTTGCATAACCTTTTGAAGGAGTTTCCCTTTGACAACCACCTTACTTCAGCATGAAGCAATAATCTCACATGTTCTGCATTTGTATTAACTCAAAACTGCTTAAACAGATGTCCACATTTGGCATTAGCTTTGATGGCATTGATACACTTGATCACAGAATGCAGTATCTCATGTAGAATAGGGGAAACTTGCTTAGCAACTAAGTTTTCTCGGTGGATAACACAATGCACAACCAATGTGTTTGGATTTTCATCCCTCATTAATTTGAAGCATCCTATTTTACCCATCATAGCAGGTGCACCATCTGCAGCACAAAATACAAATTGTATTTCATTTTCATCCAAATAATTTTTGAACTTGCTTGTAGATATCAAATGCAGTAGTGGTTGTTTCGAATGATTCACAAAATAACCTTGAACCTCTACCTGATCAATATATCTACATATGCCAATAATGGAGCCTCACAGTCCTGTACTGTAGATTCATGCAGTTGTATTGAGAACTTTTGGGATTTCAACTTCTCAATAAGCTGTTTTTCAACATCTTGACCCATGTCATCTATTCTGTTGCAGACAGTACTTTTACTCAATGGCATTGCTCAAACATCCTTGTGATCCTTTTGCCGAACTGTTTTGAGAAACAATGATCTTGTGGGTTTAATCAGTTCCTCTCCAATCATATGATTGGTTCCACGTTTTCCCATCAGCAGAGAAATTTCATAGCTAGCTTCAAGGGTACGATTTAGGGCTGTAGTTTGTGCAGCGAATAATGAAGCGATTATTGATCTATTTTCAAACTTCTCTTTCAGTGATTTAAAATATTCCACTTTCGAACTGACAAGGTTAGGATGTTTTAACCTCAAATGAGATTCAAGATGGCTTGATTTCATTGATTCATTTGTCAAAGTCTGTTGACATAATAGGCAAAAGGTGCAAGTTCATCATGTACAACAGGTATAAACCCAAACTTCAAGAACTCCTCTGAATATTGATGAACCTTTCACTCGCTTGGTCAGCTCATTTTGAATATACTAAAGCATGAGCTCCCTGAAACAGATTAATCAATATTTTATTATGTCTTAGAATTGAAAAATGTAATAAAAGTAATGATCAAATCAAAGGAAGAATACTGACCCTGAAAAATAATACTAGCACAGTTTCTGACATTTTTCCCCTCACAGAGAGTGCATCAAAACTGCACTAGCCTCGTGCTGTATTTTCTAGGGTACCTATGTTTCTTCCCCCCCCACCCCCTGATTTTGGCGTTCCCCTCAGGCAGATGCCTGGAGCAGACACTCTCCCCCCACCCCCGTCAATACGTTAATGCACAAAGATACATACAAATACAGGTCTCACTCACTACTAAACCGAAAAAATAAAGAGGAATGGAGAGAAACATGATTGTTGAGATAATTTGGAATCCTCATTGGCAATGAGATAATTTGGAATGAATGATAATAAGACCAGTCAGTAAAAATATAATTATAATGTTAACCAAGAATAACAACAGTTAAAATAAGAGAAACAATGGAGTGTTACGAGCCCAGAGGACCCATAAACCCCAGCAGTAATAAATATTCACCAAGACAAATGGATACTTAAACAAAAGTTGCTTTTAATTCTCTTTAAACATGAAAATAGAATCACTCTTTAACTTATCACTATTAAGTAACCCAACTTAACCCCCTTTTAATTCAATGGACACGTGTATATAATGTGTGTGTGTAAGTTCAGAAAAGTTATTAGGTTTACGGACCAATCTCACTGGTTGAAGGCAATTCTTATATGGTGCACAGAATTTAACATTTATAAAGTTCACCAGGCTTTGGAGCTTGAAAGGTAAATGGTTACTGCTCAGGAATGTTCTTGTTGGTTTTCAGAGAAAGATTTGTTGTTCCAGGACATCCACAAATAATTTACTTCATCAGTTACTTCAGTATCTTGCTGACGAAACTTGCCCCATTAGGGTTCTCCAGATGATAACCTCCTTCTTTCAGGTCACCATAGAGTTCCTTTTTGTTTCTCTTATTCTAAGTGAAACATTAAACAGCCAGTCTTCTCCTCTTGCATGACCCACAAGGGTTTTGACTTGGCTGAATTAAGGACTCACAGCCTGTCTTCAGAATGGGGTTTCCCACAAGCTGTTCCAGTCCCAGTTGCTGTTGCTGGCTGTAACACTGTAGAAGTGATCTCTCTCTCTCTTTCTGAGAGAAAGCCTGTTTGACTCTCTCTGCTTGCAAAACCACATAACCCTCCAAACAGAAGGCGGCTCCAACAAGCTCTTTCATCTGTTGCCTTTTTGTAAACAACAATCCATTAGTGAAGTCTCTTGAACACTCTCCAAAGCTCTTGCAAAAGCTGTGGGGTCTATATGTCTAGCATTAGCAGAGATCCAGTATTTCAAATAAGATCTGTTTGTATTTGTGTTTGTATGTGACCTACTCTAACAAACCTTTCCCAATTTATCTCCCAAAAATATATCTATATACTCTGTCACAGGAGAAACAACAGAGAAACATTGGAAGCGCAAAAACATGATATGAAAATAAAAAGAACAAAGTGATTTTACTTGGAACTTACCACAATTGTGTCGTACTGACAGTGTTGCCAAGTCACATCTTCCACACCAACGTAAGTTTATTTTTCAATCCAGCTTTTTAATTACTTCTCAAAATATTCCTACACCCCACTAAAATATTCTTAAACCCCACGCCCCACCAAAATATTCCCACGCCCACCGGTGGAGCGTATGCCCCACCTTGAGAATCTATGACATAGAGGCTGTGCCAGACATGAACTACTGCAAGTTCAGCTGCCACTCAAAATTTTTAAACTTTGGTGACTATGCACTTTAAAGCTTGTTCTTTTAATTGCCTCTTTTAATTGCTTCTGTAAATGCTACTAAACGCAGATCAGAAAGCAATAGTTTCAAGAATAACCAACCCCTAAATTTCAGGAAGAGTAAATCACACACTTAAAATGGAAAAGATTGTGCAGAAAAAAAAACATCAATACAAATGTTGTCCAGGCTATACTTCAAGTTTTGATTAAACGATTCAGCAGATGACATGAATGTTGGAGGTGTTGTCGATAATGCAGAAGGTTGTCACTAGTTACAACAGAATATAAACAAGGTGCAGAGTTGGGCGGGGAAGTGGCAGATGGAGTTCAATCCGGATAAATGTGAAGTGATGCATTTTGGAAGGTTAAATCTGAAGGGAGAGTACATAGTTATTGGCAGGATTTTTAACGGTATGGAAGAACTAGAGGTTCAAATCCATAGGTCTCTCAAGGTTGCCATGCAGGTTGATAGGGCATTAAAGATAGCTTATAGTATGATGGCTTTCATTAGCCAGGGAATGGAGTTCAACAGTCATGAGTCTGGTACAATATGGAAATTTAAAAGACACATGGATGGAAGAAAATAGAGTTATGTGTGTGAGGTAGTGAAGGTTTAGGTTGTTGAATCTAGATCACCGCTAAAATGGTATTTTATTTGCCTCTCATTCTGAACTCTGTCTCATCCCAATTAGTAGCTGGGACTGAGAGCGCAGATAAGTGGAAAAATCAACTAGCCCTTGTAAATGCGAATCAACAGCCCCTATCGCACCTGCTTCCATGTGTTTAAATGCAAAGAAGAATCTCGCATGAGCTCTTTTATTTCAGGAGGCATAAAACAGGAAGAGGCGCTTAAAAAGTTGCTAGAAATAGCAGGAGACCGAAGGAGCAGGAACACTAAAAGTTGACAAAGGAGGAAGAATCTCTTTTAGGAATGGATGAATATGTAATGCGCAATATTGAAATGTCTCTTTGTAATTTGGAGGGGTGAGTTAGTGAGACTGCAAATGACTTAAATATTGCAGGTGTTGTAAAAGGTGGTTGTTGTTTCCAACAGGATACAGGCAGCATGCAGGAGTTAGATGGAAAAGTGACGGATGAAGTTCAATCTGGATAAGTGTGAAATGATAACTTTGGAACTTGAAGCTGGAGTACATGGTTAGTGACATGATTCATAGCAATGTAGAGTAATAGAGGGACGATCCCCCTCAAAAAAAAATTGGTTAGGAAGGCAAATGTTACCTTTCATTGTGGAATGAGTTCAAGAGCCACAAGGTAATGTTGCAGATTCATAAAACTCTGTTAGATTACGCTTAGAGTACTGTATGTCAGATCATGTTATATTTTATATTGTATCTCGGCTGCACCATTTCATCAGATGCAAGGATCGACAACGAGATAGACAACAGACTCGCCAAGGCAAATACGCCTTTGGAAGACTACACAAAAGAGTCTGGAAAAACAACCAACTGAAAAACCTCACAAAGATAAGCGTATACAGAGCCGTTGTCATACCCACACTCCTGTTCGGCTCCGAATCACCTACGGCTCCTAGAACACTTCCACCAGCGTTGTCTCTGCTCCATCCTCAACATCCATTGGAGCGCTTTCATCCCTAACGTCGAAGTACTCGAGATGGCAGAGGTCGACAGCATCGAGTCCACGCTGCTGAAGATCCAGCTGCGCTGGGTGGGTCACGTCTCCAGAATGGAGGACCATCACCTTCCCAAGATCGTGTTATATGGCGAGCTCTCCACTGGCCACCGTGACAGAGGTGCACCAAAGAAAAGGTACAAGGACTGCCTAAAGAAATCTCTTGGTGCCTGCCACATTGACCACCGCCAGTGGGCTGATATTGCCTCAAACCGTGCATCTTGGCGCCTCAGTTTGGCAGGCGGCAACCTCCTTTGAAGAAGACCGCAGAGCCCACCTCACTGACAAAAGGCAAAGGAGGAAAAACCCAACACCCAACCCCAACCAACCAATTTACCGCTGCAACCGTGTCTGCCTGTCCCGCATCGGACTTGTCAGCCACAAACGAGCCTGCAGCTGACGTGGACTTTTTACCCCCTCCATAAATCTTCGTCCGCGAAGCCAAGCCAAAGAAGAAGATATAGATATATTTTAAAGGAGATACTTTTTGCGATTTTTTTTAGTTAGGTCACATACAAACACTTCCAAACAGATCTCATTTAAAATAGTGGAACTCTGCTCAAGCCAGACAGTCCAGGCTCCAGGTGGCTTTGCAAAAACTTTGAAGAATGCCTATAAGGACTTCACAAGTAGGTGTTAATTGGACATGATGTGGAATAACGGATTATTGTTTTTGGAAAGCACAGATGAACGAACTCAGAAGATTGGGTCGAGTGCCGCAGTCCGTCTGAGTGCAGTTTGCTGTTCTAAGAGAGTCATGTGGTTTTCTCTGTGTGAGACAGAGAGAGAGAGAGCTACTGTTCAGCAGCAGCAACTGGGACTAGAACAGGACAAGCTGGCAAGCTTGTGGAAAACCCCCATTTTGAAGACAGGTTATGAGTCCTTAGTTCAGCCTGGTCAAAGCCCTTGTGGTCCATACAAGAGGATATGGCTGGCTGTATAATGTTTCACTTGAAATAAGGGAAACAAAAAAGAACTCTGCGGTGACCTGAAAGAAAGAGGTTATCATCTGGAAAACACTGATGGGGCAAGTTTCTTCGGCAGGACACTGACGTGGCTGATCGGAAGGAATCAGTTTGTGTCCGACGAGCAACAAATCTCTCTCTGAAAACCAACAAGAACCTTCCTGAGCAGTAACCATTTACCTTTCAAGCACCAAAGCCTGGTGAACTTCATAAATGTTACATTTTGTGCACAGTTTAAGAATTGCCTGCCACCAGTGAACTTGGAGGAATGAGAAGTGAGTTTGGACTGTGAACCAAATAGCTTTTCTGAACTTACACATTACAAACACGTGCACTTTGAATTAGAAGGGGGCTAAGTTAGATTAGTTAATAGTGTTAAGTTAAAGGGTGATTCTGTTTTCAAGTTTAAAGATAATTAAAAGCAACTTTTGTTTAAGTAACCATTTGTCTTGGTGAATATCTATTGCTGCTGGGTTTTGGGGTCCTCTGGGCTCATAACATTTTGGGGCTCGTCTTTTCAGATTGAAAATTGGAGTTCTGGGATCTTAAACTTTTGGAGTTTTTGTGATTTATTAGTTAATTGCTTTTTCCAAGCTAATTTAAAGTTTGTGTGTGGAAAAACAGCAGCAATGGATGTTGATACATTTTTGTCACAACCATCACCTGCAGAGCAAGAGAAAAGAGGAACTGATGGTTATTTCTAAGGCATTAAAACTGACTGAAGTCAAGCACTGGATGAGGAAAA
Organism: Narcine bancroftii; assembly: GCF_036971445.1. Classification (NCBI taxonomy): domain Eukaryota; kingdom Metazoa; phylum Chordata; class Chondrichthyes; order Torpediniformes; family Narcinidae; genus Narcine; species Narcine bancroftii. Next base: position 35,747,190 of record NC_091470.1, read on the forward strand.
TACAAATACAGAGGAATTTTGTGAAATATTACATATGTGAGGGAAAATCTGTTAAGAAAGACTTAGAAAATTTTCCGGAAGGTGGACCTGTTGAATTGCAATTGGAAATTGAGAAATTGAGTGTGGAAGAAGAAAGAGAGAAATGGAGGGTGTTGGGAAAGAGAGAAACAGAACTTTGAGTTGCAGAAACAACAAAATGGGTCAGAGGAAGTTGAAAAAGGGAGACAATATGAAGCAGATGAAGCTGAAAAAAATGGAGGAAATACAGGTAGCTGAAAAACAGAGGGAGGATAATGAAATACAAAGAAATTATGATGGAAAAAATTGAAAGAGATAAACTGTTCCAATTAGAGAAGTTAAAAATTGATATAGAGGGAGGTGTAACTCCTGGGGAGAGGTTTTTTGGCTAGTAGAGAGGGAGATATAGATACATATTTTCAGCTTTTTGAAAAGGTTGCTGAGAGCTCAAGATGGCCAAAAGAAAAATGGCCTCTTATTCTCCAAAATGTATTGAAGGGGAAAAGCACAAATTGCATATCCTAGTTTGACTGCAGAGCAAGTGGCAAATTACGATACTGTTAAACAAGCAGTATTGAAAGCTTTTGAGTTGGTTCCAGAAGAATTTAGACAAAATTTAGGAGTTTGGTGAAAACATGGAACCAATCTTATACAGATTTTTCTCTAGGAAAATCTGTATGTTTTAACCATTGGTGTGCCCCAAAAGGAATGAATAATGATATTGACAGATTGAGAGAATTGATATTAATTGATTAAATTAAAAGGTGTGTTCTAAATGAGATTAAATTATACCTGGATGAGAGAGATGTGGGGATGTGGCGGAAAACTGCAAGGTTAGCGGATGAATATTCCTTGATTCACAAAAACATATTTCAGATTAGTAAGCCTGTTCAGAAGGTTAATGTGAAGTGGACTAGTAAGTCTGAAATTAAGTCTGGGGAGAATATTAAGAGAAAAGATGAAGGTAAGAACTTCTGGATTTGTATGTCATTTTTGTAAGAAACCTGGTCATTTTATTGCGAATTGTTTAGTGTTGAAAAAGAGATGAGAAAAGGAATTTTACCAGAAGCATGTATTCAAACAGTTGAATTTAAGGAGAGCAGATGTTCCAAACCTGGTAAGGGTGTTATGGATGTTTTCAAATCTTTTGTGTCAGAGGGCTTGGTTTCAGTAAAGGAGGGACAATCACAGGTTCCAGTTAAAATTCTTAGAGATACTGGAGTTGCTCAGTCATTATTGTTGGAGAATGTTTTAAGTCTTAGTCAAAAGACTGACACGGGAGATAAATTTGATTAAAGGTGTTGGAGGTGAGGTAGACTCAATATCTCTTCACAACAGTGATGAATTCAGAATTAGTTAAAGGGCCTATTGCAGTAGGACATATTTCAAAGTTACCCAAGCAAGGAGTCTCATTTTTATTAGGGAATTATTTGGCAGAGGATAAAGTTGGGTCAGTTTTGAGATTGACAAATCAGCCTAGTAAGGATGATGTAGAGGAGGATTGTGAGATATATCCTGCATGCGCTGTTACAAGGTCTTTGTCTAAGAAAATGATGAGAACAGAAGAAGATCCAGTTGATAGAGACTTGCCCAGTGCTTCTGAAATAGTCTCGAAAGAGCAGGGTAATTGTGAGAGTAAGGATTTCTCTTTGTCAAGGAAAAAGTCAATTCAGCAACAAATGAGAGATACAGATCTTATTGATGTTGTTAGAAATTAAAGTACCTTTAAAGAAATTGCTCGAGACAAAAATTGAGAACAAAGAACATTTATTACTACAACAATGCAAAGTTGGGTGCTTCCCCTTACCCTGGGAATACACACACATACTGGGGCTCACCCAACTTTTATACAGTCAATTTCAGTATCAGAATGCCCTCCCCCTTACATTCTTCTGCCCCCCTGGATGGGTTTGGCATAGGTAATCCTTCCTGCCTACGTGCAGTTTCAGTACACTTGGAGGACCAGGGGATATCCTGTGGGTGCCCCATCATGTCATTGTCCTTATTCACACCTTCCTGATTCTCTGGGCTACAGTCTCTTAATATGCAGAGTTGACTCATTCTATCTAGGGTTGGCTAATTTCATATGTATAAATCTGTGTATGGTTAGCTAATTAGAAATGTATGACTTGGTACTTCTGTCCAGGGCTAGGAGACCCTTATCTGATCCAGACTACCTCAACTTCCTACATTCTATTGTACCTTACCATTCCTTATCTTAGTGCTATGGTCTTGTCACAAAGACTAGAAGATTCTTATGTTAATCGTGCTGACTCTGCTTTCCTGCATCCTAAGCCCCAAGCTTATCCTGTTTGAACTGGTTTCAGCCATTTTACTGATGAACTTCAGTTTCTTCCATGTTCATAATTTTAGATCAATTTTCCCATCTCTCACAATGTCAAGGACGAAGCAGTAAATGAACAGAAGATTCATGGCTTGTGGATATTACCTGAAGGGTGAATTGTTAATGAAACCTTATTTAGAAGAAAAAGGTTGTGGAGAATAATCTATATAAGGAGGAGTTAGTTGTCGACAGGGTTGAGGAAGTTATGGATCATAAGATTATGGAAACAGAATCTTGTGAGGATAACCTTAAAGAAATGATGGTTTCTGTGCACTGTCTAACTCAGCAATTTTGGAAAATCTGGAGGATTATTAGAAATTGATTTATTTTAATGCTTGCGAATCAACATCCAGATCAGCTTGTATTTGCGCAATGTCTTCAACATTGTGAAATATCCCAGTCCTAATAAAACCTTTCTCGAAATGATACTTAGAAATACTTTAATTTGCAAGAAAAGGTGACAGGAAGACGAGATGAGGATAATGTGGTAAATGTGATATATTTGTATTTCAGGAGACTTGCAAATAAGGAACAGTATTACAGTAAAATTCCTGGTTCCCGGCACCTACGGGGATTGCAAATTATTCAGTGGCCGGAGAAACACACTTACAATGCTTAACTAATATACCTGCATTAAGAATAAACAGTTTAAAAGACAAAAGTGCAAAATGTAATTTGGAAAAAAAATATCAGTAATGTAATCCTTAAATATGTCACGTTCACTTCAATCAGGTAATTCCCATAACTTACAAAATTTAAATTTGAACCCCGGTTGCTGGCATTGTAACAACGTAACACTAACTCCGATGCCATCAAAACTAATCCCTCCCCCCCACCCCCCCTCATCACCACCACCAAGTTTACAGATAAAGCCTTGCTAAGACACTTGTATACATTCTGCCCATAATCTTGGCTCACATGTATCTTATCACAGGAACGGAGCTTAAACATACAATACTGTAGTTGCCTTTGAACTCAAACAGTAATTTCTCCTACAATTGTTCTCAAGTCTGTTGATACACTTGATATAAACAATAAATAAGACATTAGCACGCTGCAATATTTTAAAAAAAATTAAAATGTACATATGATGGTTGGTGGAGGAACTACATTTTGAGCTCTCAGGTGGATCAAACTAACAGCCTCCACCCTGTCATGATACACACACATCATTAAGATCCACTCATGTGTTGCCTGAGCTAACATGTGCAACTTGCATTTACGAAGTGAAAGGAAAGATGGGGGTTTACGTAGTGGATTCCAAAGCTTAGGACCTTGACAGCAGAAGCCACACCATCAATGTTCAGTTAAATAAAGCAGAATTGGAGGGATACATTACATTGGGTGCTTGGAGAAAGAGACGTCAGAGAAAGGGAAGCCATGAAGGGATTGAAACTAAGCATAAAGATTTTAAAACTAATCATCAATGAACACAAGACTTGGAGTGAGTTAGAATATAATCAGTTGAAATCTAGTGGAACTCAAGTTAATGCAGTCTGGAAGGTGGGACCTAGAAATGCTTCCACAAGTCTAGAATAACAGAGACACAAAGAATCCGTCAGGCGCTGGAATGCGAAACCAAATACAATCTGCTGGAGTAAATCAGCGGGTCGAGCAGCAGAGGGTGAAAAAAAATTATGCGTTTTGGCGTGAAATATCAACTGCACTTCTTCTCCCATTGATGCTGCTCGACCCACTAAGTTCCTCCAGCATATCGTGTTAAGCTAGAATAATAAAGCGATGGATAAGCATTTCAGCAATACTGGAATGTAATTGGACAGCACAGTGAATGTGACTACAAGAGGTTTTACCAATTGGGCCTGAATGTGATTGTTAGGTTGGTTCTGACAGAATATTTAAATTACTCTCCTGCCATAGGATACAATATGCATACAACTTTATCATTTATTATTACCAGCCTTAATTTCTATCCTTCATTATAGAATATTAAATACACAAGCTGATTCTGCCCAATTTTTCCAAGACATATGCAAGTGATCAAATCTTGTGGCAGGGATAATTTTTTTTTTTAAATCACTAGCATTTGTGACTTCTGCATTTTCCCTCTTTTTTTTACTCCCTCACTGTGTACTTCTGAAGATTCCAGTGCTCTGGACGGGGACATTTCTCTTTAGCCTAGAACCATGCAGCAGCCACAAGTCAATGTTATTCAATTTCTAATCTTGCCTGCTGAGTTAAAACTACTTTTAATCTTGAGCTCTCAAAATTGGGACCTCAAGGGAATGCGAAGCAACCTGTGTCATTGGTACTCAATGAAGGTCTAATTCTCGAGGCGATTGCTTGCAGTGATAGATACCTGAGGTACATCCTCCAGCAGAGCACTTTTTAAACACAACTTCTCTTATTTTATACATGCTTCATTTCCACCATTTCCGGCTCTGGTACTTTGGTGCTCTTTAACAGTATTTTTAGGCTTCTTCCTCTAGCTAACAGAATTAACTGCCCTCAAGATTAGATTACTTTCTTTTCCAAAAAACTTGATATACCATATATTTCGGTGTACAAGTCAAGTTATGAAACCCCCCCGCCAAAAAAAAACCTATCAAAAACTGGGGGTCGACTTATACACCAGAAATAATTTTGAGACCTTAAATTCACCTCAAAATCCAATCCACACTGATCCAGCTGCTTATTAGGGTTTCGAGTATCAGGCTCCAGTTCTCAGTAAAGAGTCTAGTCCATCCCACACGTTGTAATATTGAAGCAGTGTCTTTGAACCACCCGACTTTTGTAAGCGTTGTCCTGACGAAGTCTGTGAGAGACGCTGCCTTCAGCAGCGAACAAGTAGCTGTGAGAAGCGCTGCCTTCAGCAGCGAATGAGTAGCAGTAGTCAGGCGGTTCCGTTGAATTGTGGCTAGTATCTGATGTCCTCTTCAGCCCCGAACCCTAGGGCCACCGATCTCCGAAGGCTGTTTGGAGCCTGATATTAAAGTGTCAAGCAGCTCACGTTGTTGGTAACTGGTGCTCCCCTTCACGGGGTGATGAAAAGTGACCAAGCTGGGGGGGGATTGTTTCTTGTGATTTAACTGTGTGTTGCAGCTTGTCTGCTAACATTAGCATATGTATCATTGAACTTGTGAGTTGCAGCCTGTCTGTGTACATTAGCATGTGTCAACTCTCTCTCTCTCTGCTACATGTACAATCCTGACTACCATTCTGTCTGTCTTACGATACAAATTAGATGTACTCCACTAAAGCTGTTCAGTTCCCCTGGTCCGTATTGGGATCCCTTATATCCCACTATGACTATACATTAATTCTATGCCCTGTCTACATTCTAAAGGAGCCCAATTGTAACCTCTGCTGCCCCTATTCCAGGGGGGGACTTAAAACATTAACGAACAATATTCCAAAAAAAATGAGTAAACAACAATGAACAATAAATGTAAAGCTCATTAAAAACATCAATAAAATACAACAATAACTGAATAAACCACCATAACTGTAAAGCTCATTGAAAACAGCAATAAAATACAACAATAACTGAATAAACCACCATAACTGTAAAGCTCATTGAAAACAGCAATAAAATACAACAATAACTGAATAAACCACCATAACTGTAAAGCTCATTGAAAACAGCAATAAAATACAACAAAAACTGAATAAACCACGATAAATGTAAAGCTCATTGAAAACAGCAATAAAATACACAAAAACTGAATAAACCACGATAAATGTAAAGCTCATTGAAAACAGCAATAAAATACACAAAAACTGAATAAACCACGATAAATGTAAAGCTCATTGAAAACAGCAATAAAATACACAAAACTGAATAAACCATTAAAAAAACGAATAAAATTGTAACATCACGGCACTTGGTCATTAATTCTTTGAATGTGGGTCCAGCCTTTCTCTCTTGTTCTTACTGCGGTGTCTGTAATTAAAAGTACACAGAAGGGACCATCCCAGGCAGGTTTTAGTTGATCCTCTTGCCATGCTTTTACATATAACCAATCACTAGATTTTAATAAAATGAATAACAATCTGACTTTCCTTTGTGTTAGTGTAAAAATTGTAAAATGAAACACAAACCATATTTGCATGGGTTTTGAATATGTTAGACCTTATTAAAATGCAGTTGGAGCTGCTTGTCTGTATGGGGCACAACTCTCCAATTTGTTAGAGTGAGTACATAACAGACATTGTAGCACAAGAGCCTCTGCAAGAGAACTTGAAACATATTCAACCTTTAGTTCTGCCTTAAGTAAAATGCCTTGTGCCACAGCTCACAACCATATTCCATATAATAACCATATAGCAATAACAGTACGGAAACAGGCCATATTGGCCCTTCTAGTCCGCACCGATTTACATGAAACTCCAACTAGTTCCACCTACCTACTCCCTGCCCATAACCCTCCAACCCCCTTACATCCATGTAACATAACCAAGGGCATTAAAAGGGTAAAAATCTGGCAATTTTCTCTCCACAGAGAGCATTGGGGAGCCTGGAACCGATTGTTGATTTTGTAAAATGAAGTTGAACAGGCTTGTACACATTTTCAGACTGCTTGTGCAGTGAGTGCCATACACCATGGTCTTCTGATTCATTGGTGAGGAGGTGATCAGTAAGATGCAGCAGTGGAAGTGCTTGCTCAAAGGCTGGAGGAAAATTAGATTTAGACCTGGATTTGTCAGAATGATAAGAGTTTATCTAAAGCTGGCTTTAGATAGAAGAACATCACAGGTGCTCCTCAATTTACGATAGGGTTGCGTTCCAGCAGACCCAGCATAAGTTGAAAAAAAAATCTTAATTGGAGACGTACCTTGTCTAACATTGACAGCACTGTATCAGTCCTCATACTGATCCCACTACCTTGCTCTCTCCCAACAGTCCCTGTAAGCTTTCCGAAAATGTGATTAACCAACGAGGCTACAAAAAATTCACCTTAGAGGAATTATCAAAGTTTATTGGAAAAATCAACGATGCTTGTGATGACCTTTAACACATTATATGAAAGTAAATGACAGTCATGCTATTGTGTCATCGTAAAATCATAAGTAGGGGAGCACCTGTATTACCTTTCATATTTTTCCAATGTTGATTGCACACACAATCATTTAAGTACCGGCTAGTTTCTATAATATTGCACTTAAAGTTTAGCTGCATGAATCCTGGAGCTTGTGGAGTCATTAGTGAATCAAGAAATATTGGTGCCATGCCAATTTCTCTGTACCATGCCAATTTCCCAGTCCTAAAGCCGGGACGTAGTGAATAGTATCAGGTACAAGATCTGTGAGTAATTAATGCTATTATTCCTATGCGCCCAATTGTTCTGAACGATGCCACCAATTTAAATCATATTCCACCTATTGCAGTACTCACACACCACCATAGACCAGTTCGCAGGTTTATTTCTCCATTAAGCTGAATCCAGTCGCGCAGGGTTTACCTCCGTGATTATTTACAATGTAACTTCCGCACTACCGGATTTAAATATAAACCTGATGAATGGGGGGAAAGTTATCATGAATTAAATAACAGCGGCAATACAGAGGAATTGTGCTGAGGCATTAATTTCACTCCAGATGAATGGGGAAAGTTATCATGAATTAAATAACAGCGGCAATACAGAGAAATTGTGCTGAGGCATTAATTTCACTCCAGAGGAAAATGCACCAGAGAAATGAATGATTAAACTTATAGGAATCCCCATAGGAATCCCCAGAGGTTTCTTTATTCTCCAGAGGTGGGTGATCTTTAAACTCACGGACCTTGACTGCTGAATGTGTAGAAGAAATGTACTAAATCTATTGATAGGGCTCCATACCTCTAACTGCAAGACAAGAGCCTGAAGCCTCAATTTCAAGTGCCACAGTGCACTTAAAGGGACATGCACACTCCTGCTTCAACTGGCTGAACCAGCCACTTTACACATCAGATCCTTTCTTTATCTTACATACACTTAAAATAAGACGTGTAGAACTCACCCTATTTGCGCAAACATTTCTCCCTGCAAATGTTATAACATCACAACTCTCAGGTACTCCCTGTGCAAAATCACATTTGAATACAATTTATTTCATAAATTGGAATTAACTGGTAGTTAAATTCACTAATTCTACAGTATTGAAAAACGATCATTTATGACATTTAATTTTTAGCATGAATTTTAATCAATATTGGTCAGTGACTGAAGTGGGAAGTCGTGATTTATGAAATTATCTCTGGTCTCTACTCTCCCACTCCCTGCACTTCTCCCAACATTCAGGAGCTGGCACACAGTCCCTGCCTTTTTTTTTCATGTTACTCATCTACTATTCCTTTAACTGCTTGCATCAAAATGTTAGCCTTTGTTTTCTGCTTATCCTCAGATGTCTGGACAAATGCTTTTTGTGTGATCTGTAGAAGCTGGGTTATTCCCTGCTCATGCCAATTTTCTGTCTTTTGTAATTTTCTCTTAATGTCTGGGGCTGAGTTGGTAACAAAACCTGTTAGTACCAATTGTTCCCCTGCTGGGGATTCTATGTCGAGACCCCCATATTGTATATATATATGGTCCCAAAAATTGGTCTAACTGTTCAGCACATCCCTGGGGATCTTCTATCAGGGAGGTCAGTTCTTTCTTAAAGTTATGCACTTCAGTACTGGTCAGGGGCACATTTACGAAACTGAGACCCTCTCCCATGGGAACTTCCCACAGTGGTCTCATCCAATTGGTTTCTAGCTTATTAGGTCTGGGTTCCTGCTCCCTGGGAAATGAATCAAAGGGTTCTGCCCTTTCTTCCTGAAGAGTCTCACGCTGTTCTGAATTAAAGTTACCTCTCTCTCCTGCCAACAGAGGTGGTAATCGAGTGCTTTGTGAGCAAGTTATCATACCACTCCTGCTCTCTTCTCTCTTCTCTAGTGGTGGGGGAGGTGAGGAAGGTGCAGAAGGGTAGGTCATAGGAGGGGAAGGAAAGATAGGAGCTGGCATAGGAGGAACATAAGGTGGAGGGAGGGAATGTAACACATCCCAACCCTGTGATTCAGGGACAAAAGGTTCCTCCTCTCTCTTATCCCTGAATTCTTTCTCATTCAAAACCAGCTGTTCAATGGATCCCTTGAGCCAGCAGGCTGCATATTCCCTGCTCTCAACATTGTCTTTCTGGTTTTGATAGAGCCATAGGTTCAAAGCTTTACATATCCATTCATCCTCGGATCCGAATTTTGGCCAGTACACGGAGCTCCCTTTAACCGGGTATTTAACCCATTCATTACAACAATACCTGACCATCGTCAGTTTGTCTTTACCGCGGGTCTTTCCTGTGCCCCACTCAGATAACATCAACCCAAGCGGGCTGTACGTAGCTATCTGGTGGTCACGTCCTGTGTCAGGACTCTCATCTCTACTGCCCGCTATTCCCATGCTTAGGAACAAGTAAAATACTCTTACCGAGTTCTGGCAGTACTGCTCTAGCGCGCGTCCTTCCGCCGTTTGTTCTCAATGCCTCTTCTCGGATATCACTCGCTTCTTCCACTGACCAGCCACCCGTCGCCCGTGAGTCCAGCTGAATCAGCCGGGGTGCACCTACTCTCGTCGTCGGGGTACTCTGTCAGTGGAGGGAGTGTGATCCCGGACGAGCCCCCATTTGTTAGGAATTAAAGTACCTTTAAAGAAATTGCTCGAGACAAAAATTGAGAACAAAGAACATTTATTACTACAACAATGCAAAGTTGGGTGCTTCCCCTTACCCTGGGAATACACACACATACTGGGGCTCACCCAACTTTTATACAGTCAATTTCAGTATCAGAATGCCCTCCCCCTTACATTCTTCTGCCCCCCTGGATGGGTTTGGCATAGGTAATCCTTCCTGCCTACGTGCAGTTTCAGTACACTTGGAGGACCAGGGGATATCCTGTGGGTGCCCCATCATGTCATTGTCCTTATTCACACCTTCCTGATTCTCTGGGCTACAGTCTCTTAATATGCAGAGTTGACTCATTCTATCTAGGGTTGGCTAATTTCATATGTATAAATCTGTGTATGGTTAGCTAATTAGAAATGTATGACTTGGTACTTCTGTCCAGGGCTAGGAGACCCTTATCTGATCCAGACTACCTCAACTTCCTACATTCTATTGTACCTTACCATTCCTTATCTTAGTGCTATGGTCTTGTCACAAAGACTAGAAGATTCTTATGTTAATCGTGCTGACTCTGCTTTCCTGCATCCTAAGCCCCAAGCTTATCCTGTTTGAACTGGTTTCAGCCATTTTACTGATGAACTTCAGTTTCTTCCATGTTCATAATTTTAGATCAATTTTCCCATCTCTCACAATGTCAAGGACGAAGCAGTAAATGAACAGAAGATTCATGGCTTGTGGATATTACCTGAAGGGTGAATTGTTAATGAAACCTTATTTAGAAGAAAAAGGTTGTGGAGAATAATCTATATAAGGAGGAGTTAGTTGTCGACAGGGTTGAGGAAGTTATGGATCATAAGATTATGGAAACAGAATCTTGTGAGGATAACCTTAAAGAAATGATGGTTTCTGTGCACTGTCTAACTCAGCAATTTTGGAAAATCTGGAGGATTATTAGAAATTGATTTATTTTAATGCTTGCGAATCAACATCCAGATCAGCTTGTATTTGCGCAATGTCTTCAACATTGTGAAATATCCCAGTCCTAATAAAACCTTTCTCGAAATGATACTTAGAAATACTTTAATTTGCAAGAAAAGGTGACAGGAAGACGAGATGAGGATAATGTGGTAAATGTGATATATTTGTATTTCAGGAGACTTGCAAATAAGGAACAGTATTACAGTAAAATTCCTGGTTCCCGGCACCTACGGGGATTGCAAATTATTCAGTGGCCGGAGAAACACACTTACAATGCTTAACTAATATACCTGCATTAAGAATAAACAGTTTAAAAGACAAAAGTGCAAAATGTAATTTGGAAAAAAAATATCAGTAATGTAATCCTTAAATATGTCACGTTCACTTCAATCAGGTAATTCCCATAACTTACAAAATTTAAATTTGAACCCCGGTTGCTGGCATTGTAACAACGTAACACTAACTCCGATGCCATCAAAACTAATCCCTCCCCCCCACCCCCCCTCATCACCACCACCAAGTTTACAGATAAAGCCTTGCTAAGACACTTGTATACATTCTGCCCATAATCTTGGCTCACATGTATCTTATCACAGGAACGGAGCTTAAACATACAATACTGTAGTTGCCTTTGAACTCAAACAGTAATTTCTCCTACAATTGTTCTCAAGTCTGTTGATACACTTGATATAAACAATAAATAAGACATTAGCACGCTGCAATATTTTAAAAAAAATTAAAATGTACATATGATGGTTGGTGGAGGAACTACATTTTGAGCTCTCAGGTGGATCAAACTAACAGCCTCCACCCTGTCATGATACACACACATCATTAAGATCCACTCATGTGTTGCCTGAGCTAACATGTGCAACTTGCATTTACGAAGTGAAAGGAAAGATGGGGGTTTACGTAGTGGATTCCAAAGCTTAGGACCTTGACAGCAGAAGCCACACCATCAATGTTCAGTTAAATAAAGCAGAATTGGAGGGATACATTACATTGGGTGCTTGGAGAAAGAGACGTCAGAGAAAGGGAAGCCATGAAGGGATTGAAACTAAGCATAAAGATTTTAAAACTAATCATCAATGAACACAAGACTTGGAGTGAGTTAGAATATAATCAGTTGAAATCTAGTGGAACTCAAGTTAATGCAGTCTGGAAGGTGGGACCTAGAAATGCTTCCACAAGTCTAGAATAACAGAGACACAAAGAATCCGTCAGGCGCTGGAATGCGAAACCAAATACAATCTGCTGGAGTAAATCAGCGGGTCGAGCAGCAGAGGGTGAAAAAAAATTATGCGTTTTGGCGTGAAATATCAACTGCACTTCTTCTCCCATTGATGCTGCTCGACCCACTAAGTTCCTCCAGCATATCGTGTTAAGCTAGAATAATAAAGCGATGGATAAGCATTTCAGCAATACTGGAATGTAATTGGACAGCACAGTGAATGTGACTACAAGAGGTTTTACCAATTGGGCCTGAATGTGATTGTTAGGTTGGTTCTGACAGAATATTTAAATTACTCTCCTGCCATAGGATACAATATGCATACAACTTTATCATTTATTATTACCAGCCTTAATTTCTATCCTTCATTATAGAATATTAAATACACAAGCTGATTCTGCCCAATTTTTCCAAGACATATGCAAGTGATCAAATCTTGTGGCAGGGATAATTTTTTTTTTTTTAAATCACTAGCATTTGTGACTTCTGCATTTTCCCTCTTTTTTTTACTCCCTCACTGTGTACTTCTGAAGATTCCAGTGCTCTGGACGGGGACATTTCTCTTTAGCCTAGAACCATGCAGCAGCCACAAGTCAATGTTATTCAATTTCTAATCTTGCCTGCTGAGTTAAAACTACTTTTAATCTTGAGCTCTCAAAATTGGGACCTCAAGGGAATGCGAAGCAACCTGTGTCATTGGTACTCAATGAAGGTCTAATTCTCGAGGCGATTGCTTGCAGTGATAGATACCTGAGGTACATCCTCCAGCAGAGCACTTTTTAAACACAACTTCTCTTATTTTATACATGCTTCATTTCCACCATTTCCGGCTCTGGTACTTTGGTGCTCTTTAACAGTATTTTTAGGCTTCTTCCTCTAGCTAACAGAATTAACTGCCCTCAAGATTAGATTACTTTCTTTTCCAAAAAACTTGATATACCATATATTTCGGTGTACAAGTCAAGTTATGAAACCCCCCCGCCAAAAAAAAACCTATCAAAAACTGGGGGTCGACTTATACACCAGAAATAATTTTGAGACCTTAAATTCACCTCAAAATCCAATCCACACTGATCCAGTGTACAAACTGACCCTTGAGAAACAAAAAAAAACCCCAAATGTGACATTGAAAACAACAATTAGCACCCTTCAAAAATCACTCACTCTATCATCACCTGAAGCAAAGATGGTGGCAAGCAGATCCATTCTCGCACTGTTTAAACCATCATGATATGGGTCCCACAATGAATTATCTTCCATGCCATCAATTGCACAAGAGATACTGCACTTTTTAAACAATTTTATCACAGTCTGTACTTCACCTTTGTCCCATGCCTTGAGCACGAAGTTATAGATGTCAAGTCATGCAGCACACTTTGCCCCATCTTTTGTAAATGACTTTTCTGCGCTCGATATCCATGTATTCCATTCCTCGCGCACACATCTTTCAAGCAGACATGGAGAGGTTGCAATATAGACGTCAAACCACACGGAATATTATGTAGTGCTAATCTACTTTTAGTGTTCTCAGTTAAGTGGCTACAAAACTTATCCCAGACTAGCAAATTGCATTTTTTGCCTGTTCCACACATTGTCTGTCCATAGTTTTACACCATTTTCATCCATCCTTTTCCATGAAAATGTACAAAAATACCTGCAGGGAATTTCATTTTTGGTTTAATTTTGTGTTTGAAGATGACCATGGGTCCCGTTGGTCATGCTCGATAACATAACACCACAGTAAACCTGGTCCTTTCGTGGCCTGTACTTCTGGTTTGCACAGTTTTCACACCTTTCCATTCCACGGTTCTATTGCCTTTCATGTCAAAATTCATGGGGCTTCATCTGTTTCCGATATTTGCCAATGCAAACTGGTGTTTCTGCCGGTTCCATATAATAAACTGGTGAAAACGTTATGATCAAAATCTTTTGGCAGTTTTTGTGCAATTTTTGTTTTTTTGGCATAATACCAGATTCTTCCTATTCATGAAACAATTGCACCAACCTACTGTAGCCTCAAAGTCATCACAGAGGTCTGGGTGCGGCTTGGCCCACTGTAGTGCAAATGTTCTTATTTTATTTCGGGTGACGATGTAGCAAGCTTGCCTCTGTCCACATACCCATTGTGCAATGTGATTTTCCACCTCTGGCCAACGAGCAATTCCTTTTCTCAAAGGATATTGCCTTTTAGGTATTTTTCTTAAGATTCTTCTTTCTTCCTCCAATCTCTTACCAACTTCTCATCTACATCAAATTTTCTTGCAGCAGTTCAACTGTTGGGTTTCTGGGCCATTTCTATCTCTTTCAACTTAAAGCTCACTTCATATTTTCGACACATGCTACATTGTGTCAATGAACCCTCCATTATAACAATCACCTCCAGGCAACACCCAGCAGATCAATCCACATGACCACTGGGGGGGAGGGGGAGAAGGGGTCAACGTTTACGCCAGACAATGGCCCATCTCAGGCATCGCAAGCTTTGGGGGTTGACATGTGCGGGTCAACAGGACACCTCAGGCAGCCAGAAAATGGGGGTCGATTTAAATGCCACATATACCATAAAACCTTTAAAATGAGGCTGAAAGTAGGGAGGAGGGGTCAACTTGTATACTAAAATATACAGTATGTGAATTTTTTTAATATCTTGGAGGTGACTAATTCTAGATAAGAAGTCCAGAATACTTAATCGAGTATAGAAAATTGATTTATCTGGTAAATGTGTTTCTGTGGGAAACAATGCCCCTCTCCCACCGCCCCCCACCCCCAACCCCAACACTACTATAGGCTGATGTGATACTGTCATTATGTGCACATTATTTAGATCAGATGTGACTTAATCAGAGGAACCACAGATGTAATCTTTATCTACTTGATCTACATTTATTTCCCTTGATCTATTAACACAGCATTAGAAAATTTAACCAGAAAAGAGATTCCTTAGCATCAAAAACACAAGGTATCAATTATTCCAAGTCCAATTTTTGTTCTATGAAACAAAGTGATCTTTCATGTAAATTAACTCTTTAGTTAACATAATTTTATAAATTATGTTAAATTATAGTGACTAATCCCTGAACACATTAAAGCATTTATCTATGATTGGTTAATGTGGCATTTGGAGCCAGTTCAACAGGATTAGCTATGTGGATTTTATTTTTAGGAAATTAATTTTATTGGAGTTTTAAGCAAACGTGTATTATATTATTTTACAAACCCTTGTAAATGTGTATTATATTTGCAGGAAGATGTAGAAAGCTACAATAGTACTTTACAAATGCGGACCTCCACTCTGTAGTTCGTTAGATATTATAGCTTCAACAGAGGTTAGTTTGGATGTTTAGGTGTGTCGCTTATTTATTGGCTAGATTTCTTAATGCCTCAGGCACGGACTAGCCTTTGGGTTAAAATTTTCATTCTATCTCTTCCAATTTTCCCTACTCTTTCTACTGTTTCAAGGCAAGATCATATTCATCTAATTTTTTTTTTTAATTTCTTTCTTCATTTCAATGACCTTCTTTTCAATAATATGAACAAGAAATAGGAGCACGAGTAACCCATATGGCCCACTGAGCTTGCCCCAACTTTCAATAAGATCATGGCTAATCTGGTTGTGATAGTACAGATTCTATCACCAATGTGTATATGTATATATGTACAGATGGTAATGTCAGATGATTATGATTGGCTGAGACTGTAGCCACACCTACTGGCAGGTCTTAAAGGATTGCTCCTAGCCAGACCAGGTCATTCTGGACTGGTCGATCTACTTGTGATATGCTCCAGTCTTTTAGTTAATAAAAGCTTTGGTTTGGATCAACAAGTCTTTGGTTCTTTCGACACACACTACACTGGTCAATGGACTTAACTCCACTAGTTGCTCCCCATAACTATTATTTCCCCGACAATGCAAAACATCTATCTCTACAGTGTCTGATGTACATTTAACAAGACTGCTTTTACTGCTTCCTTCAGCAGACATTTCTACAAATTCACTACTCTCTGGGAGAAGCAATGATTCTTCCCGTTTAAAAAAAATGCAACAAAATGCTAGAGAAGCTCATCAGGTCAAACAGTGTCCTTTATGTAGCAAAATATCTTGATGAAGGGCTCAGGCCCAAAACGTTGGTTATGTATTCCTTCCTTTGCTTCATAAAGGACACTGTTTGACCTCTTGAGCTTCTCCAGCATTTTGTGTTTTTTTTTTTAACTTCCATGGTGCATGTGCCATGGTGTCTACAGATTTTCGTGTTTTACTAATGATTCTTCCCAGCCTGACATCTTCCTGTAGACACACGGACTTGTTCGCTATTGGTTATGTGATTTAACATCCAAACTGCTCCAATCCTGTTCTATCCTTTCTTTAGTTGCACAGTTCAACCACTGACTGTAGATTGCAGTTCCATGTTGAAAAGTGGTTTCCTTTACAGGTTGCTGCCCTGATGGTGGTGTTCTGATCTGCTTTGAAGTGACAAATTATGTCCAATGGATTTCATCAGGCCATGCATTTCTTTCTCAGTCATTTGTTTGGAATGAAATGAAAACAGCTCAGAAAAGTCAAGACCTTCCCACACCAATCCCATTTGTCGGTACCTTCAGCTCTTGTCAAACCTGAAACAAAATATTATATTTATTTTTGATATCATGTGTTTTGTTAATCTGATTAATTTACATCCTGCCAAGAAATGTAAAATTATTACTGGGAACACCCAATCAATCCCCCACATTCCTAATGATTAATGCAAAGATCACTGTTGACCATAGCAACCAACAACTTTGAAACTAAGATACAAAGAAAAAGAAAGAGAGAGATTGTGGAATGGGAAAATTCTGACAAATTAATGAAGATTCAATAACTTGGAGTTATTTCTTTTCATGTTGGCATGTGACTGCAAAAGTAATCGGTGCAGCTTCCTCCAAGCAATCTAAGTGATACAACATGGACTTCTTTTCTTTACAATATGCAACAAACTGAAAATTAACTCACATGTACTTAATAACATTGTGCTTATACAGTATTGCAGCTTTCAAAATCCCAGCAACCAATGAAGTAGTTGACCATTTAATCTCTCCTTCTCTCTCTCTCTCTCTCTCTCTCTCTCTCTCTCTCTCTCTCTCTCTCTCTCTCTCTCTCTCTCTCTATTCTATGGCAAGCGACTCACTTCCATTATCTAGAAATGAGGTGTAATACTTTTTACTTGTATGGATAATGTCAACAACGTGATAAAATGTAAGCCTCCTTGGATAAAGCAATATGCTTGATTGGCATCCCATCCATAAGCGAAACAAAAATTCTTTGCATCACCAACAACATAACTACAGTGTGTGCCATTACCAGGTTATATTTTAAGTACTCACCCAGGCTATCCTTTCAGCACCTCCTAAACCACAGCATATCCCATGCAAGAGCAACAGGCGTATGGGAACACCACCACTGCAGGCTTCCCTCCAAATCATCCACCATACTGACTTGGAAGTATACTGCCAGTTTTTCAACTTTGCTATATACAAAGCCTAGAACTCTTTACGCAACACCACACCAACTACAGTGGCTCAAGAAATCACCTTCTTGAGGCCATCTAAAGATGAGTAGTAAATGTCGATCTTGCTAGCGATGTCCCATCCTGCAGTCACAATTGTAATGCAGGAAACATGACAATCAAAATACAGGTGGCAAGTACCACACAAGCAGAATCAAACAATCCATACATAACAAAGAAAACTCGAACAAGGCTATTTGGTCCTCATATCTGCCTTGCCATACAATAAAACCATGGCTAATCTTTTACCTCAGTGCCTTCTTGCACTTACATCAGATCCCTTGAACCCTTCAACATCTGATAATCTATCAGTCATTGATTTAAAAGTTACAATGGCTGAACATTCACTGGGTGATAGGTATGATGGAAAAGTATTGGCTAGGACATGGATTGTATTTTTATTCTGGGGATATTTCTTTTCTTCTTTGGCTTGGCTTCGCGGACGAAGATTTATGGAGGGGTAATGTCCATGTCAGCTGTAGGCTCGTTTGTGGCTGACAAGTCCGATGCGGGACAGGCAGACATGGTTGCAGCGGTTGCAAGGGAAAATTGTTTGGTTGGGGTTGGGTGTTGAGTTTTTCCTCCTTTGTCTTTTATCAGTGAGGTGGGCTCTGCGGTCTTCTTCAAAGGAGGTTGCTGCCCGCCGAACTGTGAGGCACCAAGATGCACGGTTTGAGGCGATATCAGCCCACTGGCGGTGGTCAATGTGGCAGGCACCATTTCTTTAGGCAGTCCTTGTACCTCTTCTTTGGTGCACCTCTGTCTCAGTGGCCAGTGGAGAGCTCGCCATATAACACAATCTTGGGACGGCGATGGTCCTCCATTCTGGAGACGTGACCTACCCAGCGCAGTTTGATCTTTAGCAGCGTGGATTCGATGCTGTCGGCCTCTGCCATCTCGAGTACTTTGATGTTGGAGATGAAGTCACTCCAATGAATGTTGAGGATGGAGCAGAGACAACGTTCTAGGAGCCGTAGGTGATGCCAGTAGAGGACCTATGATTCGAAGCCGAACAGGAATGTGGGTATGACAACAGCTCTGTATACGCTAATCTTTGTGAGGTTTTTCAGTTGGTTGTTTTTCCAGACTCTTTTGTGTAGTCTTCCAAAGGCGCTATTTGCCTTGGCGAGTCTGTTGTCATTTGTTTAAAGGAACTAAAAGTAAACAAAATCCATGCCTTGGTATAGGTTCAGACCTGAAATGTCAACCATTCTTTGTTTCCCCCACTGATTCTGATTGATTTGCTGAATTCTTTCAGCAGATAATTTTTTTTAATTGCTCCAGATGCCAGGATTTTGTGTGTCTCCATAAAATTGTCTTAGTCTGCCTGCTGACTTTGGACCTGATACATTAGGAATGAACGATGAATCGTCTTTAATTTTCACTCATAGAAAACAACAGATGTGCAGAAAGTGGGAAGGAACCAATCCACCTCCACCCACTCTCATTAAGTGTGAACAACTAGTAGTGGGATGAAGACAAAGAAAAATCTTGAAGTGAAAAATATTAGCCAGCATTTCACGTGTGATTATGCATGGGTAGTCATAGCTAACTTTACCATCTTTATGAATGGTTAATGTGGTGGCAGTGCTATTGGATCTGCAATAACGGCAGCAATGTCGCTGGTGCAGACCTGTCAAAGATGGCGAGCAAAAACACAGCACCTCCCCCCTCCACCGCAGGGTCCAACTACCCATCTGACAGCTGTTGACTCTGTATAGCTGTGATAGTACAGATCTATCACCAACGTACATAGTGTATATAGTTACTGTATCTAGACTGTGCTTACAGCGATTGGCTGAGAGCTAAGCCACGCCTACTGTCTGGGCCTTAAAGGGTTGTGTCCCTAGCCAGGTCGGATCATTCCGGACTGGTCGGCCACCTGTGAAGAGCTCCGGTCTTTTGCTAATAAAAGCCTTGGTTTGGATCAACAAGTCTTTGGTTCTTTCGACGAGCTCTACAATAGCCTGTTGAAGGAGCAGAAAAATCCTGTGACCATGTGTCCGGGCCCAGGATGGCAGCGCCTATGCTCAGCAGCAGCCATGAGGGGTTGCAGACTCCAGGACAGCAGAGGACTGGTACAGGGCACTAGAGAAAATGGAGATCACCCCCTTGTTTGAGGAAAAGCAGAGGAGATAACCCACAGAATATTGACCATGGTGGCAGACCAGTGAGGAGCTCTGCAGCAGAAGAATACACATGCAGCAAGCTGTCGGTGACTCGAGGCGAGGAGCCCACGGAAGCTGCGGACTGCTAGCAACTGCAGTCAAGGGAGTCTCTCTAGGCTGAAAACTGCTGGACACTGTCTCGAGACTGGCTGAAGGGGTACCAGTTATCAAAACCAAGATACAAGAGGGTGCCGAGAGTAATGATGGCTTCCTGATGTTGTCAGAGGTTTGGATCCTGAGCTCATGTTGCTGATGATTTGGACTAAAGTCCAAGTGGCGGTGGAAGTGAATCCATGGACCCTCAGTGATTCTGAGCGGACTCCCTTTTGCTTCTCTTTCTCTGACTGTAAGGGGCGCCAGGCAATTTCTACTGATGGTGAATCTTCATCTGCCTTACGGTAGACTAAAAGAAATTTAGTGTAATATTAGTTTTTTTATTTATTACACGACAATAAAGGATTCTTGAAAAGTAAGTGCTTTCCTAAATGAACAATGGCAACATTAGTTTCTTTTAAAAATGTTCAATCAAATCCTGACATCAGAATTGTGGTTGGAAACCCCTAGACATGAGAAAAAGATATCACAGGAATTTGCAAACAGAGCACTCTACGTAATGGGGAAAAGTCTTTTTCTGGTGGTTAAACTTTAAGATCAAAATTATTACCCACAGCAGCCACTGTCTGTGAGTAATGGAGCAAACTGGCTTCAATGTGGTTATCAACTCATTGCATATACTTGTAGTGCGAGGTGTGCCAACACAATAACACATGTAAGGCTATCACCGGAGGGAGGTATACAATGTAGCCTGATCAGAGTAGCATGCATCACCATTTTTCGCCAATGCTATTAAATCAAACTCAAGACGATTCCCTCATCGATGTATTGCTGAGCTAGCACAAGGGCATGCTGGAAGATAGACTAATGACTTCAACCATAAGCTGGAGTGAATGAACCAGTACAGCTTCTTCCCAAGCTCCTTAACAATATTAAAAGCCAGTTTCCAGTCAGTTCTATTCATTCCACAGGTGTGATAGTACAGACCTATCATCAATGTATATAGTTACAGTATCTAGAGTGTAATGACTGTGCTTACAGCGATTGGCTGAGAGCTTAGCCACGCCTACTGTCTGGGCCTTAAAGGGTTGTGTCCCTAGCCAGGTCGGATCATTCCGGACTGGTCGGCCACCTGTGAAGAGCTCCTGTCTTTTGCTAATAAAAGCCTTGGTTTGGATCAACAAGTCTTTGGTTCTTTCGACGAGCTCTACAACAGGATATTAGGAAATAGGTGGGAGCACTAGATACAGAAAGACATGCCAAGTCAGTTTTCACATTTTTGGGCAAATGCTGAAATTGTGCTGGTACGTGTAATATGGAACACCATTATTCATTATCCAAGCCGCTTCTGCAGACCAATGCTTTAAAACATCAGGTGCACTCTGCAGTTTCTTAACATCAAGTGTATGCAATTTAAATGGTTGGGCATTAGCTTCCACAGGGCGCCACAGTTAGCGCAACACTGTTACAGCACTAACATTCAAATCCCACGCTGTCTACAAGGAATTTGTACATTCTCCCCTGCATGTCTGCATGGGTTTCCTCTCAGTGATCCAGTTTCCTCCCACCATTCAAAACATATCAGGGGTATGTCATTTGGGTGTAATTGGGTGGGATGGGGTCATGGATCGAAAGGGCCTATTTCTATGCTGTATATCTAAATTTTTCAAAAAATTAAATAATAACACGATCCCCAGAATGAACAGTCCATTGGGGATGGGGAAAAGGATCCAGGAAGGACAGGGAACAGGTTCAACCATTTGTCACCTTTAGTTCAAGATAGCTATAAATGCTTCAACTAATCTCTTGCACTTATCTTGAACAGATGGGATGTTCACAGAACTGTACAATTAACCACTAGCTATAAGAGCCTCTGACCAGATCAGATGGCTGTGGGTTTCTACTGATCCTAAGGGAGCAGGGAAAATCAAAAAGATTCACAGATGAGTAGCTCATGGACAGTCCTATGTTTCACTGGTTGCATCATAGAGAAATAAACTCCATGTTGAATCTGAGGCCTTAGCTTCACTCAGGGATAGGTGGTATCACTGACCCTGTGGTGAAAATGGCAATTGCAAGGAACTGAATTAATTTAAAACTTTAAAAATATGGGAATTTTAAATATATATTTCTTTTTGTTCTTCACATTTAAAATTTTTTCACCACCTTCCACATTGATCTGGCCATTGTCTTCAGATTAGGGGTAGGTTAAGGTTACAGCCCAAAGCTGCACAGTTATTTGCAGCCAGATTGTTTCCAAATCTTGAAGGAAAAAGTGAGAAGAAAATCTGCATTTAAGAGTGACCTGCGAGACATCAAAAAACATTTTACAACCAAGAAATACTCTTGATACAATGCAGGAAATCAAAAATGCAGATTGAACTCCACCAGACACAATAAAAGTATTGGGTTTGGAGAAATTATTACCCAGTATGCTAAATGATCGAGTTAGGTTCTGAGTTTTGGATAATGAAAAGTTCTAAGATAAAAATATCAGAAATCAATACAAAATACTGTAAATAGGATATGGTTTTACTGTGCAGAGCAAAAGTCTTATTAGTACCATTTTGTCACTCCATATAATACATTCCAAGTACTTTTTTTAAGCTCCTGGAAAGAGCTCTGTTTGTCTGTCCCATTACTGCCCTGTTATGAAAGCTCATACTTCTAACCTGTATTGACTGGGTTCAGCATAACGTGCTAAATGTCAGAGCCTGTTCTTCCAGTTTAATTAAATGCAGTGCAGAATAAATTTATGATGTTGTACATAATGTGGAACAATTTCCTAATTCTTTATTTTTCAGAACTGTGAACCATCAGTTGGGACCGGTTTGTGCTAGCTAAATGCGACATTACAGAAGATTCCAAACAACGGCAGGTGTCCAGACCCTAATATAGCTGATAAAAGGTTAGGCACCTGTATTAGTAATGTTATTGTGCAACAATGCAACCTGCTATATAAACCTCATCTGGCCAGCTCAGTCTTGTTCTTTGCCCCTTTTGGTATCCATCATTTCCAAGTTGGAGATCACAAATGAGTATCAAGAATGTCAACTTCGAGGTCACTATTTCATTTGGCCATTTTCTCTGGTCCATATTTATTCTGTTCAGAACTCCTATCACAACAGCGCTTCTGAAGTGTCTTCCTTAATCCTGACCTCGAGTCTTCCCTCCACCTTATATAGCAAGTCTCTCCACCATATTTAACAAGCCACTCAACTGTGATTATTTCATTTCCTGCATTTCTGCTCTCCTCCCCATTCCTCCCACCATGTACTCCATGATCTACCCTTCCACCCAGGCAGTCTCTGTATTTAATGGGTCATCCTTCATAACTTCTGCTACCCTCATCATCAGACACACCTTTCCCTCTTCTCTGCAGCTGGCATTCCAAAGGCACTGTCCCTTCCTCTATTTCCACCAATACCCACACTGCCTTCACATAACACCTTTCCATATAACTGCAAAAAATGCAATACTTGCTCCTTAATCTCTCTGATTTTCATCATGTAGGGAGCTAAAAAAACTCTTTCCAGGTGAAGGGTGGCTTCAATTTAGTGTACCCTTTGATGATTAAAATGTCACCTCCTGTACATCAGAGAAGCCTGATGCAGATAAGGAATGGCTTTGCAGAACAGCTCCATTCAATCTGCAAGGGTGAGATGCCTGCTACTTTAATTCTCCACCCCACTCCAACCCTGACCTTGGCTTCCTGAAGAAGCTCCATTCAATCTGCAAGGGTGAGATGCCTGCTACTTTAATTCTCCACCCCACTCCAACCCTGACCTTGGCTTCCTGAAGATGCTCCATTCAATCTGCAAGGGTGAGATGCCTGCTACTTTAATTCTCCACCCCACTCCAACCCTGACCTTGGCTTCCTGAAGAAGCTCCATTCAATCTGCAAGGGTGAGATGCCTGCTACTTTAATTCTCCACCCCACTCCAACCCTGACCTTGGCTTCCTGAAGAAGCTCCATTCAATCTGCAAGGGTGAGATGCCTGCTACTTTAATTCTCCACCCCACTCCAACCCTGACCTTGGCTTCCTGAAGAAGCTCCATTCAATCTGCAAGGGTGAGATGCCTGCTACTTTAATTCTCCACCCCACTCCAACCCTGACCTTGGCTTCCTGAAGAAGCTCCATTCAATCTGCAAGGGTGAGATGCCTGCTACTTTAATTCTCCACCCCACTCCAACCCTGACCTTGGCTTCCTGAAGAAGCTCCATTCAATCTGCAAGGGTGAGATGCCTGCTACTTTAATTCTCCACCCCACTCCAACCCTGACCTTGGCTTCCTGAAGAAGCTCCATTCAATCTGCAAGGGTGAGATGCCTGCTACTTTAATTTTCCACCCCACTCCAACCCTGACCTTTCTGATGAAAGCCCAACAATCTGCAACATAACTCATTTCAAATTTAAAGCAATTGCAGTTTTTTTTTATCCAGAAATGTTCAGCATCTCTCCCTCTCTCTCTCCTTCCTGTTTTCATTGATTTCCTTTTTATACCTCCTCCAGACAGTATGGCAGGAAGCCACTCTGCCTTCCTCAGATGGTATCATCTTAATGAGTGCCAGACAGACATTCTTAGACACCCCTTTGTTTTCTCCATCTATTAAAAACCTTTGATTTTTATCTTTTTCTCTCTCTCTGTAAAAAGATCAACTCTATATTTTTGTTCTCCTTGCATATACTGCGATGTCCTACTGAGTATTTCCAGCGTTTCATTTTCTTTTCCCCCCAGATTTCTATAGTTTGCAGTTTTTTGCTTTTCGGGTAAAGGTTCTATTCTTGTCATGTAATACTATATGAAATTCTTTAACTTTATCTACTGTAAGGAAGACAGAGAGTTGCCACTTTGTTCAAGTACCCCTCAGAGGGATGGGGCCCCAGTGAGGAATGAACCTGCAACCCCTGGTTTACAAGACCACCACTGAGATATCAGAGCAATAAAGTAATACCTATGTAAAATACCAATGTCTATTTAAATCTTTCTCTTGTCACTCAATCTAGTAAAATATATTCCAATAAATTAAAGTATAAATGTGGAAGCCAGTGACGTGCATGGTTGACTGTACAGTATAAACGAAAAGATTCCCCGTCACCTGGGAAATGAGGTCGTCTTCAACTCTTTGCATGTTTTTTTTCCTTTTCCTGTTTCTGTTTAGATCTGAATGCTTTCTTTTTTCTTCCAACAGGTTCTGAATCACACTATATTCTTTTTGAATGCCTCCCACTACCTGACTGTAATGTAGTGATTCAATCTTTTAAAAATATTGAATTTAAAATTACATTTTCAGTGTTCTCTATTGTAACTTCTCATTTTAATCCAATTTCATTTTTGAAAAGGAAGTTTGCTGTCTGATTTTACATAATCCGGGAAAGTTCAGTAATGTTCTCCATGTTATCAATTCTTGCAGGCAGTATTTCTCTTTGAGATGATGACTGATAACCCCGTGGTAAATGAGTGAAGCTTGAAGGTTTGAAATAATCATGACTTCAAGATCATTGCACATTGAGATGCAGGAAACACGTGCTGAAACTGTCCTCAATCATGCAAAATCTACAACAGTCAATTCCACCAGCAGATTACACATTGTTAAATTGTGACCCATTCATTACAACTCTGCTCAATGCTGCTACAAATTGGCAGACATAGGATCAATGAAGATAGCTCCCCTTCCCCACCTTCAGATCTCACTGAAAGTCATTGACAAATTCTTTCCACTGAGCCAGAATAACCCTAATGTTGACCAATTCTTTGTGCAAAACTCTGAGCAGCTCTAATAGGAACCATTTTCAGGTTACTTTGAGAGATTAGAAGCTGAAGCATTCCTACACTTTGAGATTATGACTATGTCCAATTTAGATCATGTAGCTTCACAGGGTGGAGATTACACTATAGATTTTAATACTCCCTTCCTGTTGATAGAAAAAGGCCTTTATATATACTGACTTTCATGTGCCTTCAAATGGTCCAATGCACTTTGCAGCCAAGTACTTTTTTGAAACACAGTGACTCCAGATACTTAAGAAACGTGGCAACCAGTTTGCACCTGGCTCACTCCCATAAAACAGCAATGGACAGTCACCAGATAAGTCTGTTTTTTTTTAATTGGTGCGACCAAAAAAAAGGATAAATGTCACCCAACACACTGAAGGTAGGCAGCACTGCTTCAAACTTGTGCAGTTGTCAGTTTAAGTCAATTTGAAAGACCAATAAAAAGCAAAGTTTACTATCTCATTTTTTTTTTAAAGTGCTGCAGAGGAGAGTCAACATAGGTCTTCCTGCTGAAGTCTTGGCAGAGCGAGCCCAGATCTTCTGGCCTTCGGACTCAGGAACCAAGAGAGCTACTGACTGAGGCCCGCTGGCACCGACACAGCAAGTTACAGATGCCCTATTCTGCTAGAATCCCATTCACAAGCCTATTGCTGGTGAAAGGATAGTCAAAGATGATGGCAGGCATTCAACCTTTCCCACTCTGCTGGATCATATCCAAACCGTCACACAGGACATTTGCCTGTAGTTTCAGTCTCAAGAGTTCAGACTCGCCAGGAATGGAAGGAAAAGTCTGAATGATTCCAAATCTCAGATTCCGCATCCAGAATTCTGCAATGGTAATTCAGAATGGTGTCTTTAATGAGAAACTGAGCAATGCAGAACCCAGGAGGTCTCGGGCCTGATAAAAGGTTGTGCTATTTGTTGTTCTCACTCCAGCTTATGGTTAACTATCCATAGCAATATTGCCTCTGACTTGAGACAAAAGGGATAATGAATGTTTGTAACGCAATCAACGACCAATCACAGACACTTGCTGGCTCAAGTCCAAGGGCAGGTATGAGGGAGAAGACTAAGGCTCTCGGCCTTTACTAGGGGTCTTATGGGGAGGGGCTACCAGTTCAGCAGCTGGGCCAGCCTGCCCAGTTCAGTGGGGAACGTGCCCGCAATATTATGTTCCACCACAATGTACAAAACCAAATGCTCCACCGTTAAAATAAGTCACAATACGAGTCCACACATCAATGATGTTCTAGCAAGGAACCAGTTTAAATGGATAACTGGAGAGGAGAAAATATTTGGTCTAACTTGAGCAGCACTTGACATGCAAAAAGTTGTTTGCCTCCAATTCAGGTTTCTCCAGCAAGATAAATTCACCTTCAGTTTTAAAGTAGTGACTTCACATTAACAGAGCTTTTGCAGGCTAGGGACAGTTTCACAGCATTGCAGCAAGAGACATACATTGCAACACCCTCACAACTCCTTAAGCACACAAATGTGCCACTAGAACTGCTAGCAAACCTAAATTTGTATAGTGATATTTTCTGAGATAAAGGGCTTGATAATGGACCACCAGAAATACTAAAAAAAATGCTAAAGTGTTGCAACAAACTAGTCCTGCAAACACAACAGCTTTAGATTAAAAGATCAACTCTCACTCATCATCTTACACCAGCCCCAAAGCTTTGATCTATTCTGCCATCAAGGACAGGAAACCCATTTCTTTCTGAAAGCTTCTGCAGCATTCTTCTTTGTTATAACCTATTAACCATCAGTCTAAACGTTGGCGGCAATCTGCTCTGTAGAGCAGGGATTTGGCTGCTCTTGTCACGTACCAGCTGTGAGAATCCAAAGCACTGTGCCGTGGAAAGAAGGGCTTGAAAATGACACCATGTGGATGAAGAATGCACAGGACATCCATTAAATCATCATACTCTGGGCTGTAGCACTGGTCACAGGCCACAGCTCAGCTACAGACCAAGAATGCTCTGCCAAAAACATCGGGAGAGAGATGCGCTCAATGGCATATTACAGGGTCATTAAGATCAAGGACCATCAACTTCAAGTGCTGCATTTTACTGAAGGTTTTTTTTTAAAAAGAATTCAAAACCAAGCAACCTTAAACTTTCTGAGTAGGCTTTTCTGAGCACTAGAAAAAAATTATTTCAGCTATATCTTTGCACATTTCTGGGGAAATGAAACCTTTATTAAAAAGGATTTATTGATACAGTGTTTCTGCGCACCCAATAAAATATACAAAACCAACAGACTACAGAAAACTCACTACAAGAGCAGCACAGATGTTAAACAAAGAAATGACAAACTAATCACAAGCACTCCTCAATAGTATCCATCTCTGCATTCTTCATGGCTTCTGTCATCCATGCCACAAGCCCTATAAGCCCATGTCTTCGTGTCCATCTGAACCTCTAAAGCATGCAATTTGCTTCCTTACTTTTTAGACCCACATTCTGAAATCCTCTCCTTAAGCCCCAGCAGTTCTTCCTCTTCCACCTCACCACCATCCCAAATCTCCATTCCGAGGATTTCTTCTCAGCTTGTGCTTATTTCTCAAATCACATTCTGCTGTCAGTTGAAGTAAAATGCTGTAGATAAAGATAAAGATATATAATCAATGTTTTGGCCTGGAGCTTTTCATCCAGGTATGTTAAAAGTTTCCCCCACCCCCTTGCTTCTTTCCCCCTCTTTGCCTCTCCATTCCCTGCCTCAATTCCTACAAACATGATCAATTCCATCTCAACCATTATCACATTTCTGGAAAAAGATTGGGTCGACTGGGTCTTTATTCATTGGAGCGTAGAAGGTTGAGGGGGGGATTTGATAGAGGCATATAAAATTAAGAGGGGAATAGATAGAGTATATGTGAATAGGCTCTTCCCCTTGAGGGTAGGGGAGATTGGGACGAGGGGTCATAAGTTAAGGGTTAGGGGGCAAAACTTTAGAAGTAACATAAGAGGAAGCTTCTTCACTCAGAGAGTGGTGGATGAGTGGATTGACCTTCTGGAAGAGGTAGTTGCAGCAGGGTCAATTCTGGAGATTGGATGAGTACATGGAGTACATGAGTACATGGATGTGAGGGGGTTGGAGGGTTATGGGCAGGGAGCAGGTAGGTGGAACTAATGGAGTTTCACTTAAATCGGTGCAGACTAGAAGGGCCGATATGGTCTGTTTCCGTACTGTAATTATTATATACATATTCACATCCAATTAACACCTTTTGTTTCTTTGGATTCCTCCCCCATTGTTTGAATTCTGAGTCTTTCTGTTATATCCTGCTTCTGCCTTTCTGATTTTCTGTTGAAGGAAGGGCTCAGGCTTGAAACATCAGTAATATATCTTTGGCAAAAAGATCCTAGATGCTGAATAAATCAGCTGAGTTCCTCCAGCACTTCAGTGGTTTTAGTACAATCACAACCTCTGCAGCCCATCATGTTTCTCCCATGGACAAGATATACGCAGGCCCACCATCATTTGAAGACTTGACTAGCTTTCACATGAATAAGACAGTTGCAAACACTCAGAGGTCACTCTGCACTGGCCAGGGATGAAAGAGAGAGCATCATACTGAAAAAACACAGGAATGGACTCTCAACAGGGAGGATAAAAGGAGGGTGACAGTTCTTGGTGGAGCAGGCCAATAAGAGGACAGTTGCTTCTGAGGGCCACACCAACAGCACAGCATTGTGCCAGAGTTGTGAAGCAAATGCTGGGGAATAGGAGATCAGTAGAGTGGACTCAGGTAGTGGTGGAAAGAAAGAAAGGAGGAGATTAGTTAATGAATGTTTTGGGGGCCATGAGGCTAGCATTTCCTGCCGAAACCTGCAGACAATGGGCTGGCTGAGAAGTTAAGCAGGACCTGGTAGTAAAGTAACAAGGCCCAGTTGTTATTGCATGCTTCAACCATTCCCCCTCACATACAACCACCACCTTGAGTCTTGAATCTGAACGACTTATCTACATCCTTGGTCTTGCAGGATCTATGGGTGGGACCTTATGTTAGAAACATGGCACTTCAACAAATGTAACTCAACTAACATCAAGGTACAAAGTTGGCCTTGCTGCCATTACCAGCAAGTCCTGGATTGGTTGAGCCAGCTTTGGGCAGCTCAGAGAAACCCTTGCTCAAGAATCTCCAAAAAAATCTCTTCAAGACTACTCTGTAGACCGTAGTGCAAACAGAACATCCAGTTGGTGCCTGTAATATGCATCTATCGTGTACTTTTCTCAAGGTTCCTAGAAGATTCACAGAGTATTGGCATCAATGGGTGGCATGGCTGATGTAACGGTTAGCACAAAGCCTTTCCAGTACCAGCAATCAGTACCAGGATTAGAATCCTGTGCTATCTGTATGGAGTTTGTACATTCTTTCCATGTCTGTGTGGGTTTTCCTTGAAAGCTCTGCTTTCCTCCTCCCATTCAAAACATACTGGGTGTGTAGGTTAATTGGGTCTCGATTGGATGGCACAGACTCGTGGGCCAAAATGACCTGCGACTGTGACTGTATGTCTAAAAATATGTTTTAAAATTAAAGAATCCCCAAGAATAGAGAGAACCAACACAGCAGTGGCCCCAACGTTGATAACTTCACTCAATTCAAGTCCATGAAACCTCTGTCTCAGTGTGACCAAATAACTCAATCTGGAGTCAGATCACCTCCAACAAGTAAAACTTTTACTCAAACTTGATCATGATTTAATTAAAAAAAACACACACAAATGTGTTAAAATACAACAAATATACAGAGAGCTGGAATGCTGAGTGCACATGTAGAGAGAAATGCTGCATATATTTATTTGCATGGACTTACATAATATTATTCAGGGTTTTTTCTTAATTAAAAACACCTCAACTTTTCTGACATATTATCATTTAACTATTTACTCCTTCTCTGAATCCACCTTTGGAACACCAGACTGTCCTTTTTTACGCAGATAAAATGATCGAGTTTAGGTGACCTAAAACATTGACAGTTTCTTTCTCCACAGATGCAGCCTGACCTGTTGAGTCTTGCAGGCACAAAATGTTCTCTGTATAAATATCTATATGGACATGCTATGATCATGTTGAACAAGAGAATCAGGTTGTAAATCTGCTTTACCACTCTGCAACAATGACAGAAATAGGAAATTTGCAGCACATTTGAAACCTTGACATTGTTTAAGTATTCTGTCTTGCAAAGAAACCACAAAGTTTTTTGATGTATGTTTACTGGCTCAATGCATTGGTGAAGATATTACGTCTCATCATCAACACCTATGGAGTTCAAACCACTCCCAAAACAAATCTCACTCACTTATCTTTTCCTGCATCATTATCCGGGCCCTGTATGCACTTAAAAGCAGCTATTCTCCCACATTTTCTGGCTTGCACAAAATGTCAATCATATATAGCAAATACTCTTTCAATGTTTACTGTACTGAAGTATTCGGAGATGAATGGGCAAGGTAAATGCCCATTTCCTATGGTAGGAAGACAGGAATTAGGAGGCACAATCTCAGGTTGGCCCTCAGGGTCCACTCAATAAAGTTTGGAACAGTCCATCTTAGAGTGCAGAGACTGCTCAGATATAGAGTGAATTCCAGACCAAGATCAATAGATTTGCTCAAACAAACAAACTAAAAGAAGTGTGAAAAAATGGACCAGGTGTGTGGCTCGCCCACACAGCAGGCAAACCGGTGGTGCCAGCAGACGCGGTAGAATCTGTAGTCAGAGACGTACTTGGGAGCTCTCAGTGCAGGGTGCAACAATGGACAGGAAGTTGGCAACACTTCTGCCCACTGGGACCAGCATGGATCTTTAAGCACGCGAGTTTGAATCAGTTGGTTTGAAACTCTACTCAAATCAGTGTGTTTCTTCCACTTGCAGTGGCCGATAGCTACATTGGTGACTGTGATATTCCAATGGCAATTGGACCAGACACAAACGACTCCAACAAAATGGAAAACGGAAGTGACTCGACTTTTCAAAACACAGTTTCTTTAAAGTGCCAACTTTCTGATCCACTCAGCTCCTTGTCTGGTTTTAACAAACTGAGGCCCAGTTCCAGGTCAGGAACATTGTCTCTGATGAGGCCAGGTACTACTATATGGTAGTGGTGCTCAACCAAGAGATGGCAGGCCGAATAGCAGACTTTCTGCCACAGCCTGCTGAGGCCGGCAGGCATGAGGCCCTCAAAGCCCCGTTGCTTGGTGCTTTCAGCCTCTCGCGTCGTGAACGGGCTGCACGGTTGCTGCGTATGGACGTCTTAGGCATCCGTGAACCGTCGGTCCCAATGAGTGACATGCTGGCACTGGCAGACGGCCATAAGCCGTGACTACTCTTCCAACAGATCTTTTTGGAGCAGATACCGGAAGACATCCGCCTCCTATTAGCAAATGAAGATTTCTCCACCTGCGGAAGGTGGCTGTGCATGCAGACATCCTGTGGTGTGCAAAAAGACAGGGTAACTAGTGGTGCATCATGACTGAAGGACCAGCCCGCAGTCCAGCAGCGAAGTCAACAACGCCCAGACCAAAAGATGACAACAGCTCCGAGTCTTGGTGCTTCTCCCATCAGAGGTAGGGATCTGGGGCCCGCAGATGCCAACCGCCATGCTTGTTCCGGGGAAATGATGGGGCCAGCATTTACTGATGGCTATGGCAGCTGGCCAGTGGGATAGCCTCCTTTATCTCTGGGACAGACACTCTGAGCACATGTTCCTAGTAGGCCCAGGAGCAGAAATCAGCATCAGTCCCCCCTTCAAGCCAAGATACCAGAACCGGAAAGGCCAGACCAGAACTCATGGCAGCCAATGACAGCACCATCCTCAACTATGGCACATGCACTACCCCTTTGCAATTCAGTTCCAGCCAATTCACATAGACATTTACGCTGGCCTTGGTGTCATAACCATTGTTAGGTGCAGACTTCCTCTGTGCACACTGTTTGCTGGTGGACCTGAAGGGATGAAGGCTAGTCGACACAAAGACATTTCAAACTTTTCCTCTTGGTGAGGTCAGATTGCCAGCTCCACACATGGACTCAATCACTTGTTCGGACAATGAATTCACAAGGGTGTTGTTGGAGTTCCTATCCATCATCACACTGCTGTTTTACACGACAGCCCCCAAACACAGCATGATGCACCACACTCCCACTCAGGGACACCCCCTGCATGCCCAAGCATGCAAGTTACCACCAGATAAGCTCCAACCACCAAGGGAGGAGTTTAATAAGATGGAGGAGATGAGCTTCTTGCAGTGATCAGACAGACTGTGGGCCTCTCCAATCCATATGGTGCCCATGTCCACAGGAGGATGGAGGTTGTGTGCGGACTACAGGAGGCTGAATGAAGCAACTATCTCTGATAGATACCAAGTCCTGCACATCTAGGGCTTCACAGCCAACCTACATGGGGCACTCAGCTTTTCTTTTTTTTTATTTTTTTTATTTTTTATTTTTCACACCATAAATCACATTAGCCATGATACACACTTTTTCCTTTTCACACATATACAGTGACATTTTCTCCCCCCCACCTCCCTCCTCCCAAGCCACCCCCCCACCCCCCCTCCCATCCATTTAAGGTATACAATCTAGGTTACATTAAACCAGTCAGACAATGTTGTCATTCAACAAAAATACACCAGAAATTCTACTGAGTCCATTCTTTTCTTTCCTTCTCCTTCCATCAACTTAGGTAATGATTGTCCCCGGTAGGTTTTCGCTATTGTATTTAATGTAAGGCTCCCATATTTGTTTGAATATTTCAATATTATTTCTTAAACTATATGTAATTTTTTCTAATGGAATACATTTATTCATTTCTATATACCATTGTTGTATTTTCAGATTATCTTCCAATTTCCAGGTTGACATAATACATTTTTTTGCTACGGCTAGAGCTATCTTAACAAATCTTTTTTGTGCATCCTCCAAATCAATTCCAAATTCTTTGTTTTTTTATGTTACTTAGGAGAAAGATCTCTGGATTCTTTGGTATATTGTTTTCTGTTATTTTATTTAATATCTGATTGAGATCTTCCCAAAATTTTTCTACTTTCTCACATGTCCAGATTGCATGAATTGTTGTTCCCATTTCTTTTTTACATCGAAAACATCTATCAGATACTGTTGGGTCCCATTTATTTAACTTTTGAGGTGTAATGTATAGTCTGTGTAACCAGTTATATTGTATCATACGTAGCCTCGAATTTATTGTATTTCTCATCGTTCCAGAACATAATTTCTCCCATGTTTCCTTTTTTATCTTTATATTTAAATCTTGTTCCCATTTTTGTTTAGTTTTACCATTTGTTTCCTCATTCTCCTTTTCTTGCAGTTTAATATACATATTTGTTATAAATCTTTCGATTATCATTGTATCTGTAATCACATATTCAAGGTTACTTCCCTCTGGCAAACTCAAACTGCTTCCTAATTTATCCTTCAAGTAGGATCTCAATTGGTAATATGCCAGCGCTGTATCTCCAGTTATATTGTACTTATCTCTCATTTGTTCAAAGGATAAAAATCTACTTCCTGAAAAACAATTTTCTATTCTTTTAATCCCTTTTTTTTCCCATTTTCTAAAGGAAAGGTTATCTATTGTAAAAGGGAGTAACTTATTTTGCGTCAATATTAGTTTTGGTAATTGATAATTTGTTTTATTTCTTTCTACATGAATCTTCTTCCAAATATTGAGGAGATGATGTAATACTGGAGAAGTTCTATGTTGTACCAATTTTTCATCCCATTTATATAATATGTGTTCAGGTATCTTTTCCCCTATTTTATCTAATTCTAATCTCGTCCAGTCTGGTTTTTCCCTTGTTTGATAAAAATCTGATAGGTATCTTAATTGTGCGGCTCTATAATAATTTTTAAAGTTTGGCAATTGTAAGCCTCCTTGTTTATACCATTCTGTTAATTTATCTAGTGCTATCCTCGGTTTCCCCCCCTCCATAAAAATTTCCTTATTATTTTCTTTAACTCTTTGAAGAATTTTTCTGTCAGTTGTATTGGCAATGCCTGAAATAAGTATAATATCCTTGGAAAAATGTTCATTTTAATACAGTTTATCCTTCCTATTAGTGTTAGTGGTAAATCTTTCCAATGCTCTAAATCGTCCTGTAATTTTTTCATTAGTGGATAATAATTGAGTTTATATAATTGGCCGAGATTTTTGTTTATTTGTACACCTAGGTATCTTATTGCCTGCATTTGCCATCTAAATGGAGATTCCTTCTTAAATTTTGAGAAATCCGCATTATTCATAGGCATTGCTTCACTTTTATTTACGTTTATCTTGTAACCCGACACTTCTCCATATTCCTTCAATTTCTTATATAATTCTTTTATTGATAGTTCTGGTTCTGTTAAGTACACTATAACATCATCCGCAAATAGACTGATTTTATATTCCTTGTCTTTTATTTTTATTCCTTTTATATTATTATCTATTCTTATCAATTCTGCTAGTGGTTCTATAGCTAACGCAAACAATAAAGGTGATAGTGGGCATCCCTGCCACGTTGACCTGCTTAAGTTAAATTGCTTTGATACATGTCCATTTACTGTCACTTTCGCTAACGGTCCTTTATATAATGCT
Source organism: Narcine bancroftii (assembly GCF_036971445.1). NCBI lineage: Eukaryota > Metazoa > Chordata > Chondrichthyes > Torpediniformes > Narcinidae > Narcine > Narcine bancroftii. The sequence continues at coordinate 35,782,506 of NC_091470.1, forward strand.
TTAATCCAATTAATATACTTCTCCGGTAAACTGAATTTTTGCAATACTTTGAACAAATAATTCCATTCTACTCTGTCGAAGGCCTTCTCTGCGTCTAAAGCAACTGCAACTGCAGGTGCTTTATTTCCTTCTACTGCATGAATTAAGTTAATAAATTTACAAATATTGTCTGTTGTGCGTCTTTTTTTGATAAATCCAGTTTGGTCTAAATTTACCATTTTCGGTACCTGCTCTGCTAATCTGTTTGCTAATAGTTTAGCTATTATCTTATAATCTGTGTTTAGTAAAGATATTGGTCTATATGACGCTGGTGAGAGTGGATCTTTCCCTTGTTTTAGTATTACTGTAATTATTGCTGTTTTACATGAATCTGGTAAGCTTTGTGTTTCGTCAATCTGGTTGATTACATCCAGGAGGGGCGGAATTAATAAGTCTTTAAATGTTTTGTAGAATTCTATTGGAAATCCATCCTCTCCTGGTGTCTTATTATTTGGTAATTTTTTTATTATCTCTTGTATTTCTACTGTTCCAAATGGTTCTGTTAATTTATTTTGTTCCTCTATTTGTAGTTTTGGTAGTTCAATTTTAGTCAAAAATTCATCTATTTTCCCTTCTTTCCCTTCGTTTTCAGTTCGGTATAATTGTTCATAGAATTCTCTAAAGTTTTCCTTAATTTCTTTTGGATTAAATGTAATTTGTTTGTCTTTTTTCCTTGATGCCAATACTATTTTCTTAGCTTGTTCTGTCTTAAGCTGCCATGCTAGGATTTTGTGCGTTTTTTCACCCAGTTCATAATATTTCTGTTTTGTCTTCATTATATTCTTCTCTACCTTATATGTTTGTAGTGTTTCATATTTTATTTTTTTATCCGCCAATTCTCTTCTTTTAGTTGTATCTTCCTTCATTGCTATTTTTTTTTCTATATTTACTATTTCCCTTTCCAACTGCTCTGTTTCCTGATTATAGTCCTTCTTCATCTTGGTTACATAACTTATTATTTGCCCTCTAATGAATGCTTTCATTGCATCCCATAGTATAAACTTATCTTCCACTGATTCCGTATTTATTTCAAAATACATTTTTAATTGTTTTTCAATAAATTCTCTAAAATCCTGCCTTTTAAGTAACATGGGGTTTAATCTCCATCTATACATTCTTGGAGGGATGTCCTCTAGCTTTACTGTCAATATTAAGGGTGAATGGTCCGATAGTATTCTAGCTTTATATTCTGTTTTTCTTACTCTATCTTGCATACTACCTGATAACAAAAATAGGTCTATTCTTGAGTATGTTTTATGTCTAGCCGAGTAATATGAATATTCCTTTTCTTTTGGGTTTTGTTTCCTCCATATATCCAAAAGTTGCATTTCTTGCATTGATTTAATTATAAATTTGGTTACTTTGTTCTTTCTGTTAATTTTTTTCCCAGTTTTATCCATATTTGAATCCAAATTCAAGTTGAAATCCCCTCCTATTAGTATGTTCCCTTGCGTATTAGCTACCTTCAAAAAGATATCTTGCATAAACTTTTGATCTTCTTCGTTAGGTGAATATACATTGAGTAGATTCCAAAACTCCGAATATATCTGACATTTTATCATTACATATCTCCCTGCTGGATCTATTATTTCCTCTTCCATTTTAAATGGCACATTTTTACTAATTAATATAGCCACTCCTCTTGCTTTTGAATTATACGATGCTGCTGTTACATGTCCTACCCAATCTCTCTTTAATTTCTTGTGCTCCAATTCAGTTAAGTGTGTTTCTTGGACAAATGCTATATCAATTTTTTCTTTTTTCAGTAAATTTAGCAGTTTCTTCCTTTTAATTTGGTTATGTATTCCATTAATATTTAAAGTCATATAGTTCAACGTAGCCATTTTATACTTTGTTTATCTTCCCTTTCCGTTTTTCCATCATTACCTTTCCTCCTTTTCCATTTCTGTTTTCTTATTTTGAACCCTTTATAAGACAACATTCCTAAAACATCAAACATTTTCCTTATTCTCCTATTTATAACTTCTTTAGCCTCAATCTCCCCTTCCCCTCCTGAGTTGTCCTTTATCCCTTGTCGGACAACCACATCTCCCCTCTCCATTTGGGTTTGCGAATTCACTCGCAAGCGTCAACTGATTTTGCAGTGACTGCAACTCCCCCCCACCCAGCCCCCCCCAGAAAAGATTTCACTTTTCATATGTAACAAAGGTCACTCTTTTAGTTCCCTCCTTATTCCCTCTATTCCATTAACTTTCCTTATTAATTCTTGTCTATACTATCTATATTTTCCGCTAAATACAGATACATTCACGTATGCACATTATACATATACACTCTTATACCTCTTTACCCACATACATATCAATCGTGATCATTTTTACTCTCATTACACGTCTTCATCCCTCAGTCTATTTTGTAATTGTTCTGCAAATTTTCGTGCTTCTTCTGGATCCGAGAATAGTCTGTTTTGTTGTCCTGGAATAAATATTTTCAATACCGCTGGATGCTTTAGTATAAATTTATACACTTTCTTCCATAAAATCACCTTTGCTGTATTGAACTCTTTTCTCTTCTTTAGGAGTTAAAAACTTATATCTGGATAAATGAAGATTTTTTGCCCTTTGTACTCCAGTGGCTTGTTGCCCTCTCTTACTTTTTCCATTGTCTTCTCCAGTACCTTTTCTCTTGTAGTATATTTTAGGAATTTTACTAAAATAGATCTTGATTTTTGTTGTGGTTGTGGTTTAAAGGCCAATGTTCTATGTGCCCTTTCTATTTCCATTTCTTGCTGTAGTTCTGGACATCCTAGGAATCCAATCTTTTATAAACTCTCTCATATTCTTGCCTTCTTCATCTTCCTTAAGGCCCACTATCTTTATGTTATTTCTTCTGTTATAGTTTTCCATTATATCTATTTTCTGAGTTAACAGTTCTTGTGTCTCTATAACTTTTTTATTAGATTCCTCCAATTTCTTTTTTAAGTCCTCTACCTCCATTTCTACTGCTACTGCCCGCTCTTCCATCTTGTCCATTTTCTTTCCCATTTCTGTTAAGGTCATATCTATTTTATTCATTTTCTCTTCTGTATTGTTTATTCTTCTTCTTAAATCATTAAATTCCTGTGTTTGCCATTCTTTAAATGACTCCATATATTCTTTAATAAGAGAAAGTATATCCTTTATCTTGCCTTTCCCTTCTTCTTCTATTTCACTGTACTCTTCCTCTTCCTCTTCTTCTTCCTCTGGGTTGGCCATCTGTTGTTTCTTTGTTGCCCTTTTCTTCTCTTCTTTCTTGTTTCCATTGTCTTCTGTGTTCTCTTCTTGCTGCAGGTGTTCTGCAGCTGTCGTTGCCAGCTGTGGAGATTGAGTCCCCAGCTGGTCACCCCTCCCGTCGGTGTGTTTTTTTTCATGCGCGGTTGCGCACTTTTACTCGGCTCAGCGAGCCATTTTTGTAGTCCAATTTCTACCGACCTGAGGGAGCGGGTTTCTCTCTCCACCGCGGGCCTCTTCGAACAGGTAAGGCCTTCTCCTTCTTCCTCCGTTGTCTTCTCTTCCTCTCTTCTTACCGTTGATTTCGATTTTTCTTTTTTTGTCGCCATCTTCTTTCCACCTTTATATTCACTTTACTTTGATTTTTATTTCTGCGCCTTTGTGTTTTCGTTTATTTTTTCTGACTTTTCTGGAGAGGGCTGGAGTTCACCGTCCAGCCACTACTCCATCACGTGACTCCTTCGGGCACTCAGCTTTTCAAAGATAAACCTGGTGCAAGGGTATGATCAAGTCCCTGTCCACCCAGATGGCATCCCAAAGACAGCCATCATAACCTCATTGGACTTTTTCAAATTCCTTAGAATGCCTTTCAGCCTCAAGAACATAGACCAGATCTTCCAATGCCTCATGGTCACAGTAGGGCAGGACTTGGACTTTCTGTTCAACTTCCTGGATGACATCCTGGTAACCAGCCACCCCTGTCAGGAACACTTGGCACACCTGCGCCTACTCTGCCAGGTACTGGAAGACTATGGCCTAGCAGTCAACGTCGCCAAGTGCCAGTTTGGTCTACCCACCATCGACTTTTTGGGGCACTGGATTGACAGTCATGGAGTTGTTCCCCTGCCAGGGAAAGTGGAGGCCATTAGCAAATTCACCAGGCCCATCATCAAGGGCATGCAGGAATTTGTCGGGATGGTTAATTTTTAATCACTGTTTCATCCCCTCAGTGGCCCAGATCATGCGCCCCCTTTACGGCTTAATATCTGGTAAATCCAAATAGGTAGCTTGGACAGAAGAAGTGACAACAGCTTTCAACCAGGTCAAGGATGCTCTAGCAAATGCCATGCTCCTGGTCCACCCCCGGTAGATGTCCCCATGGCTCTCATAATAGATGCCTCTGAAGCAGCAGTCGGTGGTATACTTGAACAGTTAATCGAAGTCATTTGAAGTTGCTTGCCTTCTTCAGCTGACACCTGTGGCCACCAGAGATTAAGTTCAGTGCATTCAACAGACAGCTGGCCCTATATCTAGCCAATCAACACTTAAGGTATTTCCTGGAAGGGAAGAAATTCACGACCTTCACCGATCATGACCCCTTACCTTTGCATTAACCAAGGTGCCTGACCTATGGTCGGTCCGCCATCAGCAGCACTTGTCAGCATATCCGAATTCACCACCACAATTAAGCACACCTAGGAGAAGAACAACATGGTGGCTGACACGCTGTACTAGACGTCCATCCAGGTGGGGCTCACTTTGGCTCCGGGAGTGGATTACGCGGCGTTAGCAGAGGCATAACGGGGGAGGAGCAATGAACTATCATCCCGAACTGTAGTCACCAGACTCTGCCTCGAGGACATCCCAATTGGGCCTAGAAGTACCATAAGTGTGAAACTTCCATCGGGCAACTTTGGCCCAAGACTGCTTGGAAATTGCAGAACTTCAACACTTTACAGGGGTTAGCCCACACTTCCATCCGGGCAACCACCCAAGATTGCTTCATGTGGCATGGCCTCCGCAAGCAGGTGGGGGCCAGGACATTCACACACTGCCAGACCATCAAGATCTAGAGGCACATAAAGGCACGGCTGCAACTTTTTCAGTCAACAAACAAGAGGTTTCAGGATCATCGGCCCACAACCCATCTCGAGAGGAGCAAGATACCTATTTACAATGGTGGACAAGTTCAGAAGGCAGCAGGAAACCGTTCTAATCACCGACACAATGGTAGAGACACATGCCAGGATGGTGATCACAAACTTGGGTAGTGAGGTTTGGGCTCCCCACCCACATCACCTCAGAAGGGAATAGTTCACCATGGCTCTACAGTCAGCTGCAGCACAGCTACTAGGAATCCACCTCCACTAGACAGCTGTGTAACACCAGATGCCTGTGTTCCACAGGCACATGAAGTCAGCCCTGATGGCACGCCTCCAAGGGCCCAACAGTGTAGGCGAACTCCCCTGTGTGCTATTGGTCATCCGCACAGCCCCCAAGGAACATCATCCATCGAACTAGTTTACGGTGCACCGCTCACAGTTCTTGGCGAATTCATACGCATATCCAGTGGCCAAGAGGACAAACCAGCAGAGGTCCTGACCAGTCTTTGGGAGAGACTCGGGACACTGGCTCCAGTACCGACGTCCTGCCACAGGGCAAGGCCCTCCTTTGTACCCAAAGACCTGCAGCAGAACGAATCCATGTTTGTCTGCCGAGGAGCACACAGACCACCCCTGCAGCAGTGGTATGAAGGACCTTTCAAAGTGGTGCAGCATAACGGGGCAACTAGTGTTTTAGATGTGGGTGGCAGGGAGGAGGCATTTACCATAGACTGCCTCAAGCTGGCACCCCTGGACACTGTCGTGTTTCCATCAGTCAAGAGGTGAGGATGGCCACGTAAAACAGAGAGTGTACAGAGTATGGTTTCAGTGCCACCTATCGCCAGTTCTGAGGTGGGGGGGGGGTCATGTAGCAGCTCACCCACAAGGCAGACAAACCAGCGTCAACAGTCGCAGTCGAGTCCGCAGTCAGACACATCCTCGGGAGCTCTCAGTGCAGGGGAAAACAACAGACAGGAAGTTGATGTCACTTCCACTCCATACGAGCACTGGGACAAGCGTGAACCTTTTAAGCACGTGAGTTTAAATCAGTTGGTTGGAAACTCTACTCGACTCAGCGTGTTTCTTCCACTCACGGTACAAGATCAGGTTTCATCTCAAATAAGTTTGAGGAGAACCTGGATTACTTCTGCTTCCCTTTCTTATGTTCTCCATGTCTCTGCCAACAGAGGACGTCTGACCTGGTACAGTGTTTCCAGCATTTCCTGTTCTCAGGCCAGATTTTTAGCATTTATGAAGTTCTGGTATTCCTCTGAAGGTTAGCATTGAGTCATACAATAAAGCATACAATAAGGCTTTATTTCGTTTTCGAGGCCTGCCCACACTTGTCCTTTAAACTTACTGCATGAGCACTGAATGCTGGGTGGGACAAGCTAGTGAAATGAATGACAGTGAGACAGGGCTCATCATTTAAGATGACCTTCATTAGTGGCTCCAGTTTTACTGCAGTTTTCATGTCAAAACTGCAATATAGTTGCAATAATCTCAATTCAGCAGAAGAACAGCATCTTTAAACTCAGCAGTATTCTTGACCCAATCGTGTCCCAAGATCGTGTTATATGGCGAGCTCTCCACTGGCCACCGAGACAGAGGTGCACCAAAGAAGAGGTACAAGGACTGCCTAAAGAAAGCTGTAGGTGCCTGCCGCATTGACCACCGCCAGTGGGCTGATCTCACCTCCAACCGCGCATCTTGGCGCCTCACAGTTCAGCGGGCAGCAACCTCCTTTGAAGAAGACCGCAGAGCCCACCTCACTGACAAAAGACAAAGGAGGAAAAACCCAACACCCAACCCCAACCCACCAATTTTCCCCTGCAACCGCTGCAACCGTGTCTGCCTGTCCTGCATCGGACTTGTCAGCCACAAACGAGCCTGCAGCTGTCATGGACATCACCCCTCCATAAATCTTTGTCCACGAAGCTAAGCCAAAGATTCTTGACAACATTTTAATTAACAATGCTTAAAGCCAGAAGGAGTACACTTTGAGAGCCACAGGCAAAAATCTAAAAGCTTGGATATTGCAACAAGTTTTAAGGGAGGGTTTAAAGAGAGAATCCCAAAACACCAGTCTAGACATGCCTGGTGATGGTGAAATGAAGCAAGATGTGGGAGAACAAGAGGCCAAGGACCAAGATTAGAGAGGCTTTGGAGGATCCAGTTATGAGGAGGAAATTTTAAAACAAAGGTATTAATGGGCCAGGGATCAGAAGCAGGTGACAGCTGGTGTGGTGCAGGTTAGAAAACAGCATATGGGATTATGGAAGACAGGATGGGATGGGAAGGCAGGGTGGTCACGTAAGCAAGAGAAGGCCTGAGGCAAGGAGGGATTCAGAGAGCTGTGTGAAATGAGCTCAAGGGAAGAGCAAATGGTGTGAAAGAAATAAAATTCCGAAACATTTCTTGAACATGTCGGTGAGGTCCCATGACATAAATCACTAATTTAAATGCTTTCCTGAAAAAAAAACCAAACCAGACAAGATATCAAAACTCCATCTTTTTTATAAATGGCCCTCTACCTACAATCAGATACAGTTCTTTCTGAAGCCAAGTGATCTTACTACACCCAAATGATTAGGGTCAGAGTTTGAGTCTGTGGATTGGGAGGTGCGGAGGGGGCAGGGAGAGGAAAGATGATAAAGGACTGCAGCAAAGGATTGAAATGGTGATCATAGTATAGTAGGTATCTGGAGCCCAGAGCCTCTTTTGGGAGCATTAAAAGGGATGGCAAGACCAGGAGAACAGAACCAAGTGATCTTTCTGGGGTCAGGAAATCAGAGCACTTAGGAATAGTGTGAAGGTGGCTGGTGGTCAGTGGTTGGCTTGGAAGGTGGGAAGGGTTTTGGTCTCAAGACAGTGAGATGAGGGGATTGTGATAGTTGTGGCAGTGAAGTGTGGTAGACGGGTGTAAAGTGGAGGATGGGATCCTGAACAATGAGTTTAAAAATTTTTATTAAGGAGATTCTGATCCAAAGTTGTGGTGTGAACAATCAGTCGTCTTGGGTGTGACCAATGATGGTTGCTTCTAGGTCAATGGTCAATGCCATTAGAGCCATGGTTAGTGTTGCGGTTAACTTAGCACAGTCTGTAAGGATTTTGTATGTTCTCCCTGAATTTCCTCGGGGTGCTCTGGTTTCCGCCCTCCCTCCAAAAACGTACTGGGTTTGCAGGTCAATTGGTGTGTTTGGGCAGCAAGGGCTCATGGGCCAGAAGGGCCTGTTACCATGCTGTGTACCTAAATTTAATAACGTTTAAAATTTAAATGCATCCTCCCAAGCTCCCTGTCATGTTCCATAACGAACATTGCTCACTGAAGCATTTTTCAGAACTGACAGGGAAAATGAGGCACAGAATGAGAGTGAGGAAATCCAAGGAGTTCACAAGCAAAATCAGAAGTGCCACTGAACAACTCCAATGGTTATTGTATTTCACTCTGGAAGAAAATGATTTGCAATTGAGCAATTCTGAACCAAAACAGCTTTGTGCTATTGAATTACTCAGTAAATATTCAGCATGCATTCATCTTCACACTGAGGCAACACCAAGTTCGAATATTGCAGAGGATCCATGAATTATCGTCAGGGACCTGGTCATTTTTTTCAAATGCTTCTGATTAACCAGTTCTTATTCCAATGAACACTCAACCTGTATATTTATGCTTTGACAGATGCAAATCATTTTCTTCAGGAAAGGTCTTTTTTTTGTCAGAGTTGATTGTTTCAGCATGTTCAATGTTGTAGATTTTCTATTTGAGCAGATCATGGGTAAAACTTGTTTTCAGAAGCAGACTCCATTCATATCTGTTGCAATTGGCCATTGTGCATCTTCAGGGGAGCACGTGAACAGAAATAAATGTATTTCTATCAGGTTCCATCCCTGAGGCTGAGTATTGTGGGATGTGATAAAATCAACACTCTGAGCTAGTAAGTGATGTGCATTCTTTCAAATCTCAGCCACTATTTAAGATCCATTATATACGCGGATAAAAAGGAAAATGTTGTTTGGGACTGGTCTGTAAGGTTGCAATAGAAGATAATGGGTCAGAACTCCATTTAGAGCCCACTGGATGAATGGGAGTAGTGGCTGATTAATGAATGTCAGAGTGGGGCATTTGTAACTGTGGGGAGGAAGGGGAGAAGGAACTTGACCAAGAAGAATCTCAGCCCAGAATGATGTTAATTCATGTCCCTGACAATGATGCCAAAGGTTGTATTGTTCGGGGGATTTTCACATTTAATGCACTCATACTGATGCAGAAAGTGTGCAGGGGTGATTCCTGATCACAAATATCCAAATGAATGTCTGTAGCTCTGCAATTCCAGCTGGAAATTGTCACAAACACATTCCATTCCAAAGGAGGGAGAAAAATGATTCTCAGACCCAGCAAAGAGTAAAAACAGTCCACGTGTCCATTTTTATAGGCCCATATATTTTGTTACATTTAACTTCTTCAGGTTGCACTAGCAGACAATTTATAGAAATTCCAAATTAATGGTTTTCTTTGGGAAGAACATTGCTTTCTTTATCAACAAGTGGCATGGTTGGCGCAACGCCTTTACAGCGCCAGCGATCAGGACCGAGGTTCGAATCCCGCGCTGCCTGTAAGGAGTTTGTCTGGGTTTTCCCCCAGGAGCTCCTGTTTCCTTCCACCATTCGAAACGTACCAGGGGTGTAGGTTCATTGGGCGGCTCGGACTCAAGGGCCGAAATAACCTTTTACACTGCTGAATGACTAAATTTAAATTTAAAACTCCACTAAAAAGAAATCAAGAGAATGAAAATGTCCCTGCATTATGAACCCAATAGTTTATTAATAAGGGGATGCAGCTGGAGAGGTGGGTGTGCACTTACATTTCTGAGATTATTTTTGCTCCTTAGAAAATAAGCATTTAGTTCAAAGCTTGTTGGCTGTAAAATCAAGAAAGCCTTGAGGTGTGGTGGTGTTGCTACCTGACTAGTGACAAAGAAACATTGGTATAACTCAGAGATAATTGGTGCCTTGCTCCCCGCCCCCATTCTTTCCCCATTACTATCAATGATGAGCACACAAAGCTGAAAAATAAAAAATAAACTGTGTGAAGAAAAATAGCAAGAGATAATGTATTAACAGAGGAAAATGTTATCTTGTCTATGAAATTATAATTAACCAGAACCTGGATTACCTCCTGTTTCAGTGTGTTGAACACATACAGAATATATCACTAATTGACACACACCTAACACAACTGATGAAATTGGGTGAAATTAGGGGTGCAGTGCTAATTTTTTTATTTTAAAGAAGGTGCCAGAGCTCGCCAAAAACGACAAGGAGGTGCCGGGGCCAATCCTTGAAGTGTCAGTTCTGGCAGCACTGCACCCCTGGGTGAAATCCATCAAGAGCAGTGCTGTGACAGTTTGAACATAGAATCGTGTGTAAAAATGGGACACAGCAGCTAAGTCAACTGCTAGAAAATGAGTCAGCACTTAAAGAACTCTGTGGACAAAAAGTATAGTCAGGGCAGGCAGTGCTATCTTATGAAAATTTTAAAAAGACATTGTACAGTGAAATCCCTGGTATCTGGCACATTTGGGGATCAGTAGATAACAGATAAGTGTATTTTCTGGTTGCTTGAGACTTACTCTTTCAATCCCTAAAACACCTGCATTAAGAATAAACAGTTTACTAAACAACCTACACTTGCATGAATATATAAACCTTAAAGCATTTTACTGTATTTTCAGTCACATTCTTTGAAAACATTTAACTGTCGCTGCACCTGCAGGTTCATCCCCTCCACTGAGCTGCCCAAAAGAATAACATTATAGAAAATTAACCCCCTTACACCACTCACTACCCACCCTCCCTCCAAGTTTACAGATAAAGCCTGGGACCAGAGTTATTCTTACTAAGCAGGGATAAGGAAACAGTAAGAGTCACCCCAATGGTGACCAACATCGACCAGCAAAGCATGACAAAAGCACGCTGCAGGCTGAATATTTGCTCCAATTGTCACCAAAGGTTTATGTGTCACTTCAGAGAAGATTTACTTTTACAATTTTAAACTTACATATTTTACCTATTATTTTATTCTTATTTATTTTAATGTTTTAAATTCATTTTCCTCTATTATTTTGCTGGTTGCTTGAATTCCAGATACCAGGGCTTTTACTTCATTTGACTACTTAATGGTTCTTTTTTTTTTAAACAATACACATCAGGTGGTGCAAACAATTTTTGGCAGAAGTCACCAACATTAGTCCACTATGCTTTTACAGTAAACAATGAAAGCAACATAAAGCAATGAGATGTTGTGCCTTTTCATGACTCATTGAGCCGAAGTCAATTCTAATGCACACACACAAACATTTCTTTAACAACATCTCAGTGATGCTGAGGGTAGCAGAAGCTGCCAGAGCCTTTCCCCTTTCCTTCACCTGCAGTCAGGTCCCACAATACACAGATGGCACCTGATATAAAAGTGTATGAACTTTTATGAAAAGTGCAGAATAAAGACCCAGGAGAAAACACATTTCAGTTGCTTCTGGAGGATATGGCTGCAAGCTCTGAGAATTTGGGGGTCTTTGATGCTGGTCATCTTTCAATGTTATTCTTCTATTCATTTTAAATTAAATCTTTGGTAAATATCACTTTATATTAAAAAATGAGGAAAAGGGGGAAATTGGTGTATCTGCTTAATCCGTCAGCTCCATTCGACTCCAAGGACTTTTTAAAAAAAATGTTGTTGTGGGGTCAGCTAGATCCTCAACTCCTTTACAGGTCTTTAGCAATCAAAAGTGAGAATCTATCTTCCAGGCAGAAGCACAGGCATAACCCAAATGTTTGTGTCATTGAGACTGGTATTGCTAATCTTATCCACTGGTTCCTGGAACAGATCATTAGGTCCAGTTGGCAAGGAGCGAAGAGCGAAGAGACGGGAGCGTGCTGCGCTGAACGGACGTGAGTAGAGTGGTCATTTAGTCTTAATTAAGAGTTAATAATTTAGGTGGGGATTGCTGTTCATTGCAGAGACTAATTGAATAGGGAGTGCAGGTGGGAGTAATTAAAGGAAACTGGTTAGGATTGGACAGTGGTCACATTGGGTAGTGTATTAAAGTAAAGGAAAGGTTTTTGGGAGCGGCCCAAGCGAGCGGCCCAAGCGAGCGGCCCAAGCGAGCGGCCCAAGCGAGCGGCCCAAGCGAGCGGCCCAAGCGAGCGGCCCAAGCGAGCGGCCCAAGCGAGCGGCCCAAGCGAGCGGCCCAAGCGAGCGGCCCAAGCGAGCGGCCCAAGCGAGCGGCCCAAGCGAGCGGCCCAAGCGAGCGGCCCAAGCGAGCGGCCCAAGCGAGCGGCCCAAGCGAGCGGCCCAAGCGAGCGGCCCAAGCGAGCGGCCCAAGCGAGCGGCCCAAGCGAGCGGCCCAAGCGAGCGGCCCAAGCGAGCGGCCCAAGCGAGCGGCCCAAGCGAGCGGCCCAAGCGAGCGGCCCAAGCGAGCGGCCCAAGCGAGCGGCCCAAGCGAGCGGCCCAAGCGAGCGGCCCAAGCGAGCGGCCCAAGCGAGCGGCCCAAGCGAGCGGCCCAAGCGAGCGGCCCAAGCGAGCGGCCCAAGCGAGCGGCCCAAGCGAGCGGCCCAAGCGAGCGGCCCAAGCGAGCGGCCCAAGCGAGCGGCCCAAGCGAGCGGCCCAAGCGAGCGGCCCAAGCGAGCGGCCCAAGCGAGCGGCCCAAGCGAGCGGCCCAAGCGAGCGGCCCAAGCGAGCGGCCCAAGCGAGCGGCCCAAGCGAGCGGCCCAAGCGAGCGGCCCAAGCGAGCGGCCCAAGCGAGCGGCCCAAGCGAGCGGCCCAAGCGAGCGGCCCAAGCGAGCGGCCCAAGCGAGCGGCCCAAGCGAGCGGCCCAAGCGAGCGGCCCAAGCGAGCGGCCCAAGCGAGCGGCCCAAGCGAGCGGCCCAAGCGAGCGGCCCAAGCGAGCGGCCCAAGCGAGCGGCCCAAGCGAGCGGGTGGAAGGAAGCACAGGTTGAGGACAAGTCACTGCACATTAAGGTAAGATAGTCTTTATTACTACTTCATTGGGGAAAAGGATGAGTGTTAGGGCTGTGTGTTGTTGGGAGTGCCAGATGTGGGAGGTCCTGGAGTCTTCCAGTCTCCCGGATGTCCATATCTGCACTAGGTGTGTCGAGCTGCAGATTCTTAGGGACCGTGTTAGGGAACTAGAGCTGCAGCTCGATGACCTCAGGCTGGTTAGGGAAACAGAGGAAGTCATAGACAGGAGTTACAGCCAGGTGGTCACGCCAGGGCCACGGGAGGAGGAAAGGTGGGTAACAGTTAGGTGAGGGACAGAAAAACGTAAGGTGCCAGAGAGGAGCCCTATGACTGTAACCCTCAGCAATAAGTATGCCTTTTTGAGTACTGTTGAGGAGGACATCAAAGTTGGGGGGAGCAGCAGTGGCTGTGCCTCTGGCACGGGGTCAGCCCCTGTAGCTCAGAAAGGTAGGGAAAGGAAGAGGAGGGCAATAGTGGTAGGGGACTCCATAGTTAAGAGGACAGATAGGGGATTCTGTGGACGCAGCAAGGAGAACCGGATGGTGGTTTGCCTCCCTGGTGCCAGGGTCCGGGATGTTGCTGCTCGTGTCCCGGATATCCTAAAGCGAGAGGGACAGGAGCCAGAGGTCGTGGTACATGTAGGTACCAATGACATAGGGAGGAATAGAGAAGAGGTCCTAAAAAGTGAGTACAGGCAGTTAGGTAGGGAGTTAAAAAGAAGGACCGCAAAGGGGGTAATCTCTGGATTACTCCCTGTGCCACGTGACAGTGTGAATAGAAATAGAATGAGGTGGAGGATTAACACGTGGCTGAAGGGGTGGAGTAAGGGGCAGGTTTTCAAGTTTCTGGATCACTGGCACCTTTTTTGGGGAAGATGTGACCTGTACAGTAAGGACGGGTTACATTTAAATCCCAGGGGGACCAGAATCCTGGCAGGGGTATTTGCTAGGACTACTCAGGATCCTTTAAACTAGAATGGTTGGGGGGAGGGAGCAAAATAGTACAGAGCAGTAAGGAGAAGGTTGGAATGCAAACAAAGAAAGTTTGTAGTAAGTATTTGAATATGGATGGGAAAGGAAATGCTCTGGAAGAAGATGAAGGGCAATTGGCAGGAAAAGGAAATAATGTTGTTATTAAAGATGAGGGAAAACAGGGATTAAGAATTTGCAAATCTCTGAAATTCATATATTTTAATGCCAGGAGTATTGTAAAAAAGGTGGATGAGCTGAAGGTGTGGATTGAAACTTGGAAGTATGATGTGGTAGCGATTAGTGAGACATGGTTGCAGGAGGGATATGATTGGCAGCTGAATATCCCTGAGTTTCGTTGCTTTAGGTGTGATAGAGTCGGAGGGGCAAGAGGAGGTGGTGTTGCATTGCTTGTCAGGGAGAATATTACAGCGGTGCTTAGGCAGGATAGATTAGAGGGCTCGTCCACGGAGGCTATTTGGGTGGAACTGAGGAGTGGGAAAGGAGAGGTTACACTTGTAGGGGTGTATTATAGACCACCCGGAGGGGACCGAGACCTAGAGGAGCAAATCTGTAGGGAGATAGTGGATATTTGTGATAAGCACAGGGTTGTAATTATGGGAGACTTTAATTTTCCACATATAGATTGGGAAACACATTCTGTGAAAGGGCTGGATGGGTTAGAGTTTGTGAAATGTGTGCAAGATAATTTTTTACAACAATATGTAGAGGTGCCGACCAGAGAAGGAGCAGTGTTAGATCTACTGTTGGCAAATGGGATGGGTCAAGTGATGGAGGTTAGTGTTGGCGAGCACTTCGGGTCCAGTGATCATAATGCCATCAGCTTCAATGTCATTATGGAAAGAGATAAGTCAGGGCCAAGGGTTGAGGTTTTTGATTGGGGAAAAGCTAGATTTAAGGAGATGCGAAAGGACTTACAGGGCTTGCATTGGGACAATTTGTTTTATAGGCAGGATGTAGTAGAGAGATGGAAGTCTTTTAAAGATCAGATTTTGAGAGTGCAAAAGCTTTATGTTCCTGTTAGGTTAAAAGGAGGGGCAAAAGGTTTGAGAGAGCCGTGGTTTTCAAGGAATATTGGAAACTTGGTTCGAAGAAAAAGGGAGACGTACATTAGGTATAAGAAGCATGGAATTAAGGAGATGTTTGAAAAATACATTGAATGTAAGAGGAATCTTAAGAGAGGAATTAGGAAAGCTAAAAGAAGGTACGAGGAGACTATAGCAAGCAGGGTGAAAGTTAATCCAAAAGGGTTCTACAAATATGTTAATGGTAAAAGGAAAGCGAGAGACAAAATTGGTCCCTTAGAGAATCAGAGTGGAAAGCTGTGTGTGGAGCCTAGAGAAATGGGGGAGATAGTGAACAGTTTCTTTTCTTCGGTATTCACCAAGGAGAAGGATATTGGGATATGTGAGATAAAAAAAGCAAATTGGGTAAATATGGAGAATATAGTGATTACGAAAGGTGTAATGTTAGGGCTTTTGAGGAATATAAAGGTGGATAAGTCTCCGGGACCAGACGGGATCTTCCCCAGGACATTGAGAGAAGTAAAGGAGGAAATAGCAGAGGCTCTGACGGTAATTTTCCAAATGTCATTAGAGATGGGGATAGTGCCGGAGGATTGGCGTATTGCGCATGTGGTTCTGTTATTTAAAAAGGGTTCAAGGAGGAAGCCTGGCAATTATCGGCCTGTAAGTTTGACGTCTGTGGTAGGTAAATTAATGGAGAAAGTTCTTAGAGATAGTACTTATAAATATCTGGATAGACAGGGTCTGATCAGGAACACTCAACACGGATTTGTGGGCGGAAGGTCCTGTTTGACCAATCTGATTGAATTTTTTGAAGAGGTGACTAGGAATGTGGATGAGGGTAGCGCGGTGGATGTTGTCTATATGGACTTCAGTAAGGCCTTCGATAAGGTACCACATGGAAGGTTAGTTAGGAAGGTGCAGTCTTTAGGTATAAATTTTGAGATAGTCAAATGGATTGAACATTGGCTGAAAGGGAGAGGCCAGAGAGTGGTAGTGGAAAATTGTCTGTCAGGTTGGAGGCCGGTGACCAGTGGTGTGCCTCAGGGATCTGTATTGGGCCCATTGTTGTTCGTTATATACAATAATGATCTAGATGATGGGGTGGTGAATTGGATTAGTAAATATGCAGACGATACTAAGATAGGCGGAATAGTGGATAATGAAGAAGGTTTTCGAGGATTGCAGAGGGATTTGGGCTGCTTAGAAAAGTGGGCTGAAAAATGGCAGATGGAATTTAATGCTGATAAGTGTGAGGTGCTTCATTTTGGTAAGAAGAATCAGAACAGGACATACGTAGTAAATGGGAGAGCATTGATGAATACAGAAGAGCAGAAGGATTTAGGAGTAACGGTACATCGTTCCCTGAAGGTAGAATCTCGTGTGAATAGGGTGGTGAAGATGGCTTTTAGTATGCTGGCCTTTATCAATCATTGCATGGAATATAGGAGTTGGGAAGTGATGTTGAGATTGTATAAGGTGTTGGTGCAGCCTAATTTAGAGTTCTGTGTGCAGTTCTGGTTGCCTAATTATAGGAAGGATATAAACAGAGTGGAGAGAGTGCAGAGAAGATTTACCAGAATGTTACCTGGGTTTAAGCATCTAGAGTACAGGGAGAGATTAGGTCTTTATTCTTTGGAGCGTAGAAGGTTGAGAGGGGATTTGATAGAGGTATTTAAGATTATGAAAGGGATAGACAGAGTGGATGTGGATAGACTATTTCCGTTAAGAGTAGGAGAGATTGAAACGAGAGGACATAAGTTAAGAGTTAAGGGGCAGAGGTTTAGAGGTAATATGAGGGGGAACTTCTTTACTCCGAGAGTGGTAGCGGTGTGGAACGAGCTTCTGGGAGAAATAGTGGCGGCAGAGTCAATTTTATTATTTAAGAAAAAGCTGGACAGGTATATGGATGAGAAGAAGGTGGAGGGTTATGGTCATTGTGCAGGTAGGTGGGACTAGAGAGGAGTGTTTGGTTCGGTGCGGACTAGAGGGCCTAATGGCCTGTTTCCGTGCTGTAATTGTTATGTTATGTTATGTCATGTAATGTTAGAGTAGTTGGTACCTGTGGCATTGGTTACGAGAAGGATTGCTGATTGGTGACTTGGGTAGAAGGCAGTGAACACATCACTAACAGACTCCAAAATATCACAATGTGGAGCTCCTAAGGACAAGTCAACTCAAGAAAAAATGTGGGGCCTTGATAAAATTAGGTTAGTGAATTAACAACAGGAATTAAAGAATAGGCATGTATGTACAATCTTTTTTTTTTGCATCAATCTCACCATGGAGAACACTATAAATATCCTGTAGCTAACAGATGGGCTCATTTTAAATAGCAAAGAGGAACATAAAAATTCCAATCACAAGGTTTTACTTTCTGGAGAAATTGACTGGGCTAAAGATGGACAAACTGAATGCACACGAAGCAAAGGTTATTTCTTACACTTCCCCTCAGTAACCCACTGAAATGAGGCAAACATTGATGCCTCAGAAACACTATTCCTTTCCCTTGCCTTCCCAGGTCCCTCTTCCCCTGCATTTTCCTCTCACCTTTGTGAATGGGCTGCCACCACATAACCACGTAGTTCCAATGACTCCCTGATCTAACTGGCTCCAAGCCATTGGAAGCTGTGTGTTGATCTGCTGGCTGCACCTTGCAACTCAAAGGATTTGAACAGTAAATGTGTGCTTAATGAAGGAGTGAAACACTTGGCATAATCTTTGCCAATAACATTTGGCAGGCAAACACTGCGAAGAAGGCACAAGTGTGACAGTATCCAAGGGTGGCCAACCTTTTAATTTTAGACATACAGCGTGGTCACAGATCATTTCCACCCACAAGTATGTACCAGGGGTGTAGGTTAATAGGGTGGCATGGACTCGTGGCTGAAATGGCCTGTGACCGTGCTGAACGTCTAAATTAAAAATTAAAAGGTCGGCCATCCATGGTATGCAATTTCTTTCTCAAATCTTTGTATTTCTGGTCTGAACACTGAGCACCTCACCTTTCTCCCAAGCACTCCAATTTTGATAGCTGCTACTGGGCAAAAAAAAGGTGACCAACATCCAGTAGTGTCCAGACCAATTTTCTGATTCAGCGACCACTACTGCAGGCGTCCCTAGATACAATCTATCATGCACAATTTTCACATTTTCAAAAAATGGCAAATATTGAGATGTATCTCATGGTGATATTCAATACAAAAAGAGTGGAGCAACTCTTTCATCCCAGTGCTGCACTGGGATTTATCCAGCTATTCCCAATGAAACAGCTTACAAGACAGAGGAGGTAGCATAAGTCCCCACTCCCAGCTCCAGTGGATTTGAATCCAACAGATGGATCTGCCATGGGATACCAAACATCAATTGCTATTTAGGCCCCACTTTGAACCTGGACTGGTTTAACCTGGTGCATCATTTAAAGGAGTGTGTGTTTGGAGAAAGCAACATCCTTTTATTAGGTGCCTATATTTCAATATTTTGTGTTGACCTTTCGTGTGTGAGTGAGTTTTTTTAAAAAAGTGTTTTGAATGAATAAATAAATTTAAATCTTTAGAGGCAATATTTTTAACATTCACACATCATCAGTGTACTGAAATTTTCCAAACGTTAGAAGATTTAATGACCTTGGTGCATTGATGGTGTTGACAGCTCGTGAGCTTGAAGGGTGGAGTCTCATCAGCTTTCAAAGGCACTTTCCATGTGGAATGTTTGCTTACACAGAGAGAGACCCTATGCTGCACTTTTCAACTCCAAAGGGCTGAGAATTGTACTGGGAACCACAAGCAAAGATACATTATGGAATGGGGGTAGGTAACCAGTGATTTTGGAAGAAAACAAGATCTGCCTGATAGAGGTTTCCAACACAACAGGATATTTGATCCAACATGTCGATGCCAGCTATTATACACAGCCCTGTTCTTTCTTCATACCATCTTCACATTTTTAAAATTTTACTTGCATCCCCTTTAGAATCCAATATAGATTCTACTTGAAGTAATATTTCAGCTATTCGACACTTTGAACATCAAAAGAACAAATAGTTCACCCAGAGATATGAGGTTAAACCATAACCTTTGTTATGGCTTAACCTCATTCCTACGGCAATGCTGAAGGTCTCAATCAGATCTTACTTTTCAGAACACCACTGCAATTAAAAACACCCTGATTTATCTCTTTCTTTCCCATAATTAAATTGTTTAACTTTTGTAACATCTCACAAAATATCTCCATCAAATTTTCACAATCTGAAGTAACAACTCCAATACTAGATCACAATGTCTTGAAACAGTGGCTGCAATATTTTCATCAATTGCTATTTAAGCCTTAATACTCTTTCATTTTGAGTTCCTATCAACATCCTCCCACTCAATCCGTTTTTTTCGAAAATCTACACCCACAAGCGCAGAGAATTTAATGTCTCATACATACACAATAAACAAATATGCAAGTGCAAGATAACATGTTAAGATTCAGATTTAATTATTTCAAGTGTGGAAAGCGCACACTTTTCTCATTGCTGTAGGTCACCAGTATGACAGTAGCCAGTCATTTCAATTCTTGTCACTATTCCCACACTGATATGCCTGTCATTGGTCTCATCTTTTGTCAGGGTGGGGCTAAATGTAAATTTGTGGAACAACATCATATTCCTTCTGAACAGCCTTAAACCTAAAAGCATGAACATTGATTTTTTTTTCTAATTTTAGGTAACCCCTCACCTCCATCTTTTTCCAGTTTCCATCTCTTCTAGACCTTACTTTTCATCCTAATGTTTCCCCCTCTCAATGGTCTTCCTCTAACTCCCATCTTTTGTCCAATACTCTATCATCATTGACTCCTCCCCAGCTCCATCGCCCCCCCCCCCCTATGTAATATCACCCTCGTTTCTTTGGTCTCGATAAAAGGTCTCGACACAAAATGTTCACTGGCCATTTCTACCCATGGATGACATGCTGAGTTCCTCCAGCAAATTATTATTTAAGGTTACAGCATCTGTAGCCTTCACATTTTTCTCTCCTTTACACAAGTAGAAGGCTCAAAGAATTATCTGGGAAATTGTAGGCCAATGAGCCTGACATCGGTATTGGACAAGTTGTTGGAAGGCATCACAAGAGACTAGAAATAAAAGTACTTGGATTGACAGGGACTGAATAGAGATAGACAACATAGCTTTGTGGGTGGTAGATCATGTCTAATTAAATTAACAGAGTTTTTCCATTATTCTATCCACGGAGATCAGTCTCATTCTTTTTTTTAATATTTAAACCACTTCCTTTGATAACTGTTCCCACCTTGACAGCCATCGTTTTGATCAGCTCGAGAACTACCACCAAGAATTGTGGGTACAGGCCTCCCAAGTACATTTCTCCTGCAGGTGGTTTGGTTAAGAATGGTGAACTCACCACTATTGAAAGTTGGTATCTAAATGTCAGTCAGCTGAGGGATTCAAGATTTCTCAGTGTTGAGAATCTAAAGCCTGCGCTGTCCAAATACACCAATTAGCCTACAAACTTGGAACATTTTGGAGGAAGGGAGGAAACCAGAGCACTGAGAGGAAGTTCAAGCGGTCACAGGGAGAATGTATAAACTCCCGACAGACAGCACTGATTTTTGAATCCAGGTCACTGGTACTGTAACAATGTTGAACTAACAGTTACACTAACCATGCCACCCTTTTGTTTCCTCCTTCACAGTAAGAAGATGCAGGGGTGGACTGAATCTCTTAAGTATTGTCCTGTCATTATGAATACGAGATGAGCCCATAATGGATAAAACTTTTCTTACTTGTTACTTTTACGCTCTATCCATATTTTAGATGTTATGGGCATAGCTTAATATGTTGAGTGTAATTTACTTTCAAAATGTCCCCCATAGTCATAACATTCAATCCATATACAATTAAAACAAAGAAAGAAAATAGTTACACCACATATTAGATAGAAAACAGCTTTGTATAAAAAGTACATGCTAAATTTAAAAATGGAAAATGTTAATCGTACTTGCACCTACACAATTATTCCACCCACGCATCTCCATAACAAGCTGAACAGCAGAACATTACCAATGATATTTTTTTATGCTACAGATTTTGTCAAATCAAATCTTTCTCTGCAAAACAATATAGGAAGTTGAAGAAACTTACCAAATCTGCCCAGCATAATGATGTCACTCATAGTAGGTGCCAGTTGGCAATTATCCAAAACCACATTTAAATTGTTTAACATTTAGCTAATGAAAACCGAAAACAAACCAAGTGGAAAAAAAATGTAAAAAGGTGCAAGAATGAGCAAATGTTTCTCTAGAGAATACATTGATCATAAACTAATAAATATCACAAAAAAAAATTGGTTAGTGAAAAGGTACCAAAAGGTCTCAAGACACACAAGTGGAAAACAGAACCCCCTTGCTCATTGCAATGTCTTATTTAATAGACCCACATCTGTGATCCAGTCTTACAACAGGATCATTTATTAAGAGCACTTAACATCTGTGAAATTTACAGGTCTTGAAATGTATCCTATCAGTACATCGTTTGACATTTATCCTTTGTATTAATTCTATTGCATTTCAATTGTAGATATTAGATCTGTAATTAGCAATGACATCTTTAATAGAGACTTTAAAAAAAATTCTCCGTTTCCACGAGTTAAAACATTCTGCAGTTTAAAATGACAATATGATAGTTTTTCATTAACATAGAAACTCTAGAGGAGTATTGTACTCAACAGCTGAGAAACACTCAGCAACAAATGTAAAATTCTATGGGATAACAAGAACATAATTTAGAGGAAAGATGAGAAACTTCATGAAGATGAATATAGATTCTTGCCAAAAATACATGGTCAGAAGGGAACTGCGTAGCATTTGAACCTATAGAGAGCAAATACACAACTTCTGGTATTATCAGAATGGAGCAATGCTTTAAAAGGAACAAAAGTGAAACTAATGCACAATGAATTTAAAAACCTGAATGAATCCTAGAGGATGCAAGTGTCATCTTGCTTGTGAAGACATAAAAAGCATCTCACCCAATTTAATTTGTTTAAATGGTACGCAATGGTGCCATGCTCTTTACTGAGCTCATAAAGCAGAGTCACTCATTCAGAGAACGAGGTTCAAATCTCACCAAGCTATATGTGAGATACAAACAGAAATGGCTGGAGGTACTCAACAGGATTAGTATAAAGTGAAACTGTTTTAGCATTTCAGGTCAATGATCCATTTATGATGAAATGTTGCCTCCATCTTCCTGCATCAATTATGCTTAATCAACTACTTCCACACTTTCTAATTGTTATATAGCAAGGATAATGTGAATGATTTTGTCACCTTGTAAGAATACACCACTGTAGTAATTGTAGTACACCACTGTGGGATGTAAGTGTATGTGAGTGTGTGAACAGTTTCCTGAGATGGTGGAAGGCATCAGCAAGTAAAGTCTTTTTTGTTATTTGAATCTCGCATCTCTAAGTTATTTAAGAAGTCTCCCAAATAACACAGAGACATGACATTGTGGCAGTGGTATAAGAGAACAAGAATAAAGCCCTACAATTGATTGTAAGTCACTGAAATTCAAAGGGGAAGAAGAGAAAAAAACATTACTGAAAAAAATGGCTGTAGCAACAACAGTTCACCCAGTGATGGCGTGGGAGGCTGAAGGCATTGTTGAATCATTTAAAAAGTTTCAGTAGAAGTGCAATTTAGCATTCAAAAGCTATTTTAAAAATGCACCAGCATAGAGAAGGTCAGTTATATGCTTCTCTGGACAGGGGAGCGAGGCCTTGACTTATTTAATAGTTGGGAGCTTACAGGGAGGTAGAGAAAAATGATCCAGAGCAGATATTTGCAAAGTTTGCTTCTCACCTTGAATCCAGGTCTAATCATAGAATTAAACACTAAGGGTTATTACAAGAGACTGATGAAACTGTTGATAACTTCCTCACTAGACTAAAAATTGTTGCTGCAAAATGCAGATTTAAAGATATAGAGAATGAAGGATTTAAGGATACAGGGATTTAAGGATTAGTTGATCAACTAATATGGGGGAGTACCCATCTTGAAGTGCAAAAGTCTCTGATAGGGAAGGATAGCTTGAAGCTGGCTGATACTATAGACACAGCCAGGGTCTTCGAAGCCACGAGGACACAAATGAAGTCTCTATCTATGCAGACCCACCCACACCAAATGAAATCCCTATCTATACAGACCCACCCACAGCAAAGAGAAGAAAGGGTTGATGCTATAAAAGAACACAATCAGAAACATACAAACCCCCAATACCTACAGAAAGTGTGGCAGACAACACCCCTTCGATGACTGAAACAAATGTCCCACTTATGAAACTGTGGTAAAGCAAACCACTGGGCAAAGATGTGCAAGTATGGTATGAAGAAAACAGTATTACCAGTGAAGAAAAATAAAGGAAAAAATCCACCACATAAAAGGAAATAAAAATGAGGATTTTGACCCTCAGATACTGGACATGGAATCCATACACCTTCACGAGATGACGGGTGAGGCGAAAGAAGAATGCGATCTAAATACAGAGGAAAATCTAGAACAAGCCTATGGTATTTAACTTAAAGGTGAAGCTGGATATTGGATCATAAAGCAACATCCTTCCACTCAGACTTTACTGCCAGATGTTCCCAGAGAACATAATAAAAGGGTATCCAAAAGATGGCGCTTTGGAAACAGCAAATGTCACATTAACGCCCTATGGTGGACCCATGATCAAGTAGCTAGGGAGAGCCAAGATTAATGGCTGCCATGAGGGAAAGTACATCCTCTGAATGTTCTACATGGTAGATGAAGATGGACCAGCTATTCTTGGTCTAGATAGCTGCTGGAAATTGCAATTGATCTCTGTCAATTATGAGATCCAGTTGAAGAAGATATCCAAAAGGATCAACAGAGACATTCCATTGGAGAACCGACTTCCAGTCACAAACAAGGCCGAGCTCATGAGCATGTACCCGGAATGCTTTGATGATTCAGTTGGATGCTTTGGAGACTTTGAATATCACATCACCATAGATCCAAACTACATGCTCCAAGGAAAGTCCCACTAGAGCTTCAGAAGAAGCTGAGCAAGAACTAAAGGGCATGGAAAGGATACAAGTCATCGCCAAAGTGACTGAGCCGACTGACTGGGTAAATTCCATAGTGGTCAAAGGAAAACCAAATGGCAGCTTGAAAATATGTCTGGACCCTAAAGACTTAAATCAAGCAATAAAAATGAATCACTACCCAACACCGAAGTAGAAGACATCAAAGCAGAACTAACAGGATCCAAAATTTTAGGAAACTAGATGCAAAGTTTGCTAGATACTTAAAGAATGGATAACTGGAATGTAAAACTAGATGAGGAATCAACACTACTAACAATGTTCAATACTCTATTTGATCATTATAAGTTCCTGTGATTACTTTTTGGCCTAAAGGTGAGCCAGGACATGTTCCAACAGAAGATTGATGAGACCTACAGAGGGTGAAAGGTGCTGTTGGCATCACTGACGACATCCAGGTTTTTGGCAGAGATGGAAAAGCTCATGATCTTCATCTACATGAGGCCATGGAGAGAACAAGAGGAGCTGGAATTAAACTTAATGCAGACAAATGCATTGTCAAAGAGAAGGAATGCCAATTTTTCAGAAAGGTGTACACTACAGATGGGGTAAAGCCAAGCCCAGAGAAGGTTAAAGATGAAGCATCCAAAGGACAAAAAGGAACAGTTTCCTTGGGTTGGTCAATTACAGGAGTTCCTTCATACCACACATGACCGACCACACAGAAAACATCAGAGTTGCTGAAGGAAGATGTGGAATTTCAGTGGTCACCATCACATCAGAGAAGTTTTTACCAGCTCAAAGAAATAATATGCAGAGAAGTGGGGTTGAGATACTATGCCAGAGACAAAGCTCTCACTCTGCAACTACTTGCATCAACATGCATCTCACAGAGGGCTTGGTGCAGTCTTAGTACAAGAAGGAAAACCAATAGCTTTTGCCTCAAAATCATTAACAGCAGAGATCAGATATGCCAATATTGAGAGAGAGCTGTTAGTGGTCGTATATGGATTTTAAAAGTTTCACGTTTCTGTATGGAAGAAAGTTTATAGTGGAAAGTGATCGTCGCCCACTGGAACACATCCAGAGAAAGAACCTAAAGGCACCAGCTAGATGACAGAGATTACTTCTATGACTACAATGCTATGACTTTGACTTAAAATACATACCAGACAAAGAGATGATGCTTGCTGATACCTTGTCATGACTTTTCCTGAATTAAAAATATGGAATGGAAGACATGGGGATCAAGAAACATCATCTCATTAGTGTGACCAGTAATAAATTAAGCCAGATCAGAGAAGAAACCAGTAAGGACGATGTGTTGTAAATGCTTTCTCAACAAGTAATACAAGGATGGCCAGAGAGGATAAAGCAGATACAGCCTTCAATACGTCAATATTGGTCTCTCAGAGAAGACACATCATTGGAAAATGGTGTTCCGCTGGCTGGATCAAGGCGGATTATACCTGAAGCACTGGAGAAAGAGATTCTTCAGAAAATACATGAAGGTCACAAACTCAGAGTGAAGTCAGTGTGTACTGGACTGGTTAATACAAGGACATTGAACATATGGTGGCTACATGTCAAATATGCCAAAAGTACCGAAACACACAACAAAAAGAAGAAATGGTTTCCACAGCAGTACCTGCCATACCATGGCACACAGTGGCATGCTCACCGCGAATCAAGTGTGGTAATTAATAGTAGCCTGATACTACTCTAAGTTACCATTCATCAAAAGGGTAAAAGACCCGAGAGCATCAATTATCACCTCAGAAATGAGAGTGCTCCTTGCTGAACGAGGAATACTTAAGTAATATGTGACAATGGAACATCATTCACGTCACAAGAATTCAGAAGGCTGGCCGCAGAGTATAGGTTTGTTATCACTACATCATCCCTATGCTACCCCAAAGGTCATGGCTACATTAAAAGACAAGTGCAAACTGTGAAACACACACTAGTTAAGTGTTGAGAAACAAAAGAAGACCTAGACCTCGCTCTGCTATCATTGCAAACAACACCTTTAAGGGCTGACGTGAAGTCGCCAGCAGAACTTCTAAATGGCAGGAGATATAAAACAACTCTGCCAAGCAAAATACACTCTGCTGAAGACCAGGGCAAACAAGGAGATTGGCTGACATGCAAGAGGAAGGACTTCAGCATTTTAGCAAACATACACAAACATTGCCAGAACTCTTCAGAGGGTAGCATGTACATATTCAAGAGCTGACATTGAAAACATGGACCCCAGTAAAGGTCATCTGAGACACCAGGATCATACATTTTTTAAAATAATTTTTTATTTTTCACACTGTGAACCATAACAACCAAAATATGTACAAACGTTTCTCATTAAATATACACAATGGCATTTTCCCCCTTTTTTCTTCCCCCCTTCCTTCCCTCCTTCCTCCCTTCCCACCCCCCTCCAAAACCAATAAATATTCAACATATACAATACAATAAAACCATAAAACAATAGCTTCACACAAAGGAAAAACAAACCAGAAAAATGTGTCATCTACTTTTATGCACTAAATCAAATAGTTTTGTCTTATCATCATTTTAGGGTATGCAGGTCCGAGGCAAGCTCTCTCTGCTATGTTCCATGTATGGTTCCCAAATTTGTTTGAACAATGTGACTTTATTTTTTAAATTATATGTTTTATTTTTTCCAGTGGAATACATTTATTCATTTCCATGTACCATTGCTATATTCTCAGGCTCTCTTCCATTTTCCAAGTTGACATTATACATTTTTTTTGCTACTGCTAAGACTATCATAATAAATCTTTTTTGCGCTTTTTCCAATTTGAGACCTAATTCTTTATTTCTTATGTTACTTAAAAGGAAGATCTCTAGATTTTTTGGTATGTTATTTTTTGTGATTTTATTTATTATCTGATTTAGTTTTTCCCAAAACGTGTTCACTTTTGTACATGCCCAAATTGCATGTATTGTTGTTCCCAATTCCATTTTACAGCAAAAACATCTATCTGATAAGGCTGGATCCCATTCTTTTAATTTTTGAGGAGTGATCTATAACCTGTGTAACCAATTATACTGTATCATGCGTAACCTTGTGTTTGTTGCATTCTTCATAGTTCCAGAACATAATTTTTCCATGCTTCATTTTTTATCTTTATGTTTAAATCCTTTTCCCACTTTTGTTTAGGTTTATAGCTTATTTCCTCATTTTCCTTATCTTGCAGCTTAATGTACATGTTCGTTATAAATCTTTTAATTATCATTGTGCCTGTAATCACACATTCAAAGCTGCTTCCTTCTGGTAACCTCAATCTGTTTCCCAATTTATCCTTTAAATAAATGGTATGCAAACACAGTACTGTGAGTTATTCCATATTTGTCCTTCAACTATTCAAATGTTAATAAATTATTTCCCAAAAAACAATTTTCTATTTTTTTGAAGATCATACATTGTTGAGACAGAATCTGGCCATCAACTGAGGAGGAACAGAATTCACATATGGCCAACACAAGATGTGATGAAGCAGAAAGCTTTAATACCAGCAAAGCCTGCAACACCAATATCAAGTGAGGTATCAAGTGGAGAAACCACAATCACTAACATCGAAACATCAGCACAGCAGTTGTCAGGTGAAGCACAAGATACATCACCTACTTGTGTACCAGCAACACAAAGCCCAACGGTTACAGCCAAATCCACAAGATGGTGAAGCAACATACTGCCGCCAGCGCGATATCGATAAGAACTATTAAATATAGTTGTGTAAATAAACTAGTGTACAAGTTCAGTTACTTAAGTTGTAGTGGAAAGAAAATGTTAAAGAACACAAAATTTTTCTTCATCTTGAGAAGGAGAGATGTTATATAGTCAGGATAACGTGAACTATTTTGCAACCACGTAAGAATACACCCTTCTCACTGCAGTAATTGTAGTGCACCACTGTGGGGCATATGTATATGTAAATGAGTCTGTGAAGAGTTTCCTGAGATGGTGGAAGACATCAGTAAGTCAAGACACTTCTGTGATTTGAATCTTGCATCTCTAAATTATTTAAGAAGCCTTCCAAGTAACACAGAGACACAACACTAATTGTATTTCTTATTTCACAGGCATGCAGTATTTAGCTTTTGTTTAAGGCAGTTTTAAACATTAATTCAATGTTCTTAGCATCTGAAAATGAGAAAAACTGCCATAAACAAAAACAATCATAAGGTTACTGAGTGTTGAAATTTTTCAAGTCATTCACTCATATCTCTGGAGAAGGGAATCTGCAATGCTAGATTGTATGCAACTCCAGCCTCAATTGACTGTAAGATGGAAGCACTTCAATAATTTTGTGGAGCACATAGAAATATCCAATGTTGATTAAATGATTTTGGCATTTATTAGTGATCCTTGATCACAGGGTCAACTGAATTCCCATATACAAAGTGGGTTCCATCACCATGCAATTTTTACAGGTCAAAGTGAAGACCTGGTCTCACTGCTTCAGAGCAAAGAGGGATGGACCAGTGTCACTTGGATGGCTAATCAGATCAATGAACAGTGAATCCTCTCTTGATGATCTTTATTGAAGGGTAAAGATTTGTGGTACATTGGAGGAACCCCATTCCTCTTTGGTGAATTAAGCCAGGGAACCTGAAAGGGTCCAGTTGATGTTTGATAATTGAACTGAATTGCATATCGTCGTGTGTACAAAGATAGAACAGAAAAAAAAACTGTTTTCTGTGTTATTCAAGCAAGTCAGCCATATCTAAGTGAGCAGGTAGTGCCATGAATTCTAGTTTCCCTGATACCACTTTTCCATGGTTGTAACATCCTGGTGAAACCATTTACCACGTTTGTCACTGACTGCACCAAGATCAGCAGGGAAGAAGTCCAAGTGTGAATGCAGAAAGTGAATTTTCAATGACATGTTTCACTTCATGGTTTTGAATGCTTGAAGTAGGCTTAAAATATGACAGGAAATCACAAAACTAGGTTAATGATGTGGCCATTTTCATGATCAGCAGCCCAAAATCCATAAAATAAACCCAAAAGTGTTCAGGAAGAAAAATCTTAAACAGTGCACTTCGAGAAGGAGCTTACCGCACCCTTCTGAAGAGTAATAATTGTTGGTCTGGCTATTGACATTTAAAAAAAAACACTGAAGCAGATAAAGAATTGTCTTTGTCATTTAATTATAACTTCATACCATTTGAAATTTCTATGCTTGTGTTTTGTTTCAGTTTTGCCTTTTTGGGCAAAAGCATCAGGTCGCTCCTGCTCCACCATTGTTTGTTTGTCCCTGTCTAACAAGGTTTGCTGTTCAAGTATATATTCAACTCTGAAATTAGCAGACTGCAGGGTCATTTAGTGGACAATACTGAAAACCTCTGATTTGTACAATGGAACACGAAGCAGCAGGCTAGGTTGTTGCTTGCACATCCTGCCAAACTCCACGGGCTTCAAAAGGGAAACAAAGCAAGGGGTAAATACCTGCAGTGAAGCCTGACCCTCTGGTTTATGAACTGCCAAACTTCACATACTCCAATAGCAAGTGAAGTCACACTGCTTGTGTGATAGAATGATGTCACCACCCCCACAGAACCTACATGTTCGGCTCCAAATCCTGCCTTTGTTGCAAAATTTTTTAAAAAGGGGAGGCAAGGTGAGAAAAGTCCAGTGACGGTGTTTGCAATTTATTCATACAGATGGGTATCAACACCAACTCTTAGCATCCAAAACATTAGCATGAGTTTAGAATTTTAATCTGCATTTTATCACTTGAGAACAGGCAAGAGAAAACAGGCAGAACAATTTAACAAATGGACATCTTACTGTATATACTAGTGTAAAAGTCAATCTCATGTAAAAGTCAAGCCCCTATTTTTGGCCAAAAAAATCTGGAATTTTCCATACATTAATTCTCGTCTCTCATATCTTGGCCATGGGTGCCCCCTCAAGGTCGGCATTCATGGACTCACGCCTCGACCTGGTCGCCTGCCCATCAGAGCTCCCGATCCCTTGAACAGGGACACTTGCCTTGTCCCCAGCCGCCCATCCAAGCGAGTGCCTGATGCCCCCAATGAAGGTAGTCCTGACTTCCTCCACGGTAGGATGTTTTGATATGCATGCTCTGTATCATTAATTCATTTTGATTTTGTTCTTTATTCATTTAGTCATTTGGACTTCTGCTACTGAAGTGGTAACTTCGATTCTAGTAAGAATTTCAGTCCTTCAGAAGTAGTACCCATGTAATAGTTGACTCCATAAATTTAACATTAAAAACGGTCTACAAAATTTATCCTTTTACACAAATATATGTGGCCATCAGATACTGAGAAACAATAATTTCTCCAATTCCATATTTTTCTTTTTAAAATATTTTTATTAATTTGATCTGATCTATTTTTCTTTTCAATTGGATGATCTCACATTTACCAACATATTATTCCATCACCAGACACTTGTCCACTTACTTAACTCTCTACATCTTCTTCACAATTTGCTTTTCCACTCAACTTAGCATCATCAGCTTACACTTCCAAATAGTCAATAGATAAAGTGAACGGTTGCAGAACCAGTAATGACTCCTGCTGCACTGATTACAAAGCAAAGAAATGCCCATTTAGCCCAACTCTCTGCCTTATATTAGTAAACCAATCCTCCATCTATGTCAATGCATTACCTCCAACTCCATGCATCCTTATCTCATGGATTTTTTTTTAATGCATTGCTTTATCAAACACCTTCTTGAAATTCAAGAATACAGCATCCATCTGTTCCCTTCTATCCCTGAACTCGTTATATCTTCATGCATCTGAAACTTCCACACTTTAAGAATGTTAATTGCCCTGAATATCTGGTCCTTTTGGAGATAACCCCACCCACTTCCCAACATTCAATTTTATTACATCTGTTCGGGACCCTCCTCACAATCTACCATCACTAGGAACCTGCAAACATTTGCTGCATGAAACTCATGAAGCAGATGGAAGCTCTGGCTTTTATTCATGATCAGACTGTCAGAACTTTAAACGCCTCCATGAAGTGTCATTCAGTGCTGCCTCCGTTCCACTGGCCAGTTTCCCAAGTACTGGGAAACCTGTGTCGGAGGCGTCACGTTCAAATCCCTGCCGAAATGATCTTAAGAAGAGCACTCTTTAGACTGATAATAACTAATCTATCTCCACTCTTAAGCAGCTCAACACAGGATTGTTAAATCCACAAGTTTCCCAATACACCTGAACCATAAGTGGATGGTGGGGAGTTGGTGGGGGGGGGGGGGGAAGAGGAGTTAAATTTCCTATCTACTAGTTGTTGTGGAAAATACTGTTTTCAATTATTAGCCAAAGAAATGTGTCATTGATAGAATATTAAACACATATTCTACCTTCAATCAAACTGTTAAAAGATGTGGATTTGTATCTCATTCCTTATCCCCTGCATTTTTAAATATCGGTAAGTAGCCACAGTGATGTTTGCAGTAAGTGATGACAGCAGTGTGAGTGGAAACACAAAATTCACCTCAGTTAATTTATTGCCATATTCGGAAGAACACAAATCAACAAAGGGAAGACATAAAAAAATGATTTATTTTGTCGTGTGGATGTAGTCATTCAAAGTGATAACTTGAGCTCTGAGAGCCATGATAATTCATCAACTAAATGTGCCAGAGAATATACAAGTAAACAAGAGCCCATTTACTTGAGGAGGTTGCAGTTTAATAAACATTGCAAGTCAGAAATTGGAGTAAACAGGCAAAATTAAGAAAAACTACTGGTGAGAAACTGAACCTGACTCTTTCATTCGAGTTTTAATTAATTTGCTGATACGGCACTAGATTTTCTGCAACCACAAAAATACTGGGTAAAAGACATTGCAATGTATCGGCTGACATCAAGAATTGTTCACTGAAACAGTACTTGCGCTGTTCCTGGTGTGGCACAGGTTCTATCAAATTGCAGCACACCAAGCCAAGAAGGATGTCAGTCCTTGAAACTAAATCCCAAGGCAGCCCAGACCCCAGGAGACCAACCAAGAGCCTGGCAATAGGTAGCACCAAATCTCTCCCCAGATGGACTGTGAGAGGCTCCACTCAATAAATTTCACACCATCACTTGACGAATTGGCTTAGCTGCACATAATTGAAAACAATTACAACAAGTAATTTCAGTAATTGGAATAAGGGTTTATTCATTCATGTATTACACTAGAGTGAGAAGTGAGTCACTTTGGATTGGTGATAAATTTGACTCTTAATCTTGTGCCCTGTGGAGACAGTACCTCCCTCCTCTCACTCTGCTGGAAGATAAGACTGATGATGTTCTGTTGTGGTTCCTGCTGGAGAACTCCCTACCTTTCAGCCTATGTCTTACGTCTTTCATGTTCTGGGTTCATTCTTTGCATCACTGGGTTTTGTAGGAAGCAGCACACAAGAGTGAAGTCTCAATGTCTGCTGGGCATGCACTGCAGGCATCTTCAGACTGAGGCAGGCACCACAGTTCTTAGCTAATGGGACAGTAAATGTGTCGGAAGCCAGGGAAACTCTTTCCGCCTTGAATCTGTTCCATGATGTGGACAATTCAGTCCTTCTGAGGATGAATGCATTTTTTTGTGCTTCCTGGAGATATTGTAATGACCAATATGACAAATTTTCTGATGATCCTTTTCTGTCTAAGCATTCCTTTCTCAAGCAAAAGACTGGGGTGGGGTTCATTAGTGGACAACCAACTTGACTGGCGTAGATATCATCTACTCCTTGGTGAAATTAAAGAAAATAAAATTGCTTCTTCACACTCTAATCCTGCAGTGAGGAGCGAAAAATCACTTGCCAGATCGAGTTGCTATTATTTACCATAAGGTAACCTCAATGACAGAGTGCTGATAGTAGTGAAACACCAATAGGTTCACTACCTCAGCTGGCAAATGCTGGGTAAACACTTCATTATCCAAGAACACTACAGATTGTGGAAGGATTTCAATGGCCTACAGTTGACTGGTCAAACCTTCCAAAGTCGACTCTGAAAGTACAGTACAGACAAAATTCAACAAACAAACAAACAACTGAATAGTTAGCAAGGATCATAAATTGTACTCGAAAACCTTAACTAATGCCAGCAAGGGATGAAATACGAAGGGGTACAACTGCAAAACCATACAAGAATAGGAGTAGATGATTTGGCCCTTAACCCTGCTCTACATCTAAAAAGATCACGGTTGGCCCAATATATATCACATCCATTTTCCCTTCTGCAATAATCCTTGATTTCCTCACACATGATATCATTATGTACATTGTGACAGATTATAGATATGTCTTTGGGAGATAAACTGGGGCAGTTTTTTAGTGTAGGTCACACACAAATACTTTAAAACAGATCTCATTTAAAATACTGGAGCTCTGCTCAAACTAGACAGGCTGGCTCCAAGAACCTTTACTAATGGATTGTTGTTTTGAAAAGCAACAGATGAAAGAACTTGGAATAGTAGGTCTGAGCCGCAGGCTGTCTGGGTGCACTGATTTCTGTTCTAAGAGAGTCAGGTGGTTTTTGCAATGAGAGGGAGTCAAACAGGTTTTTTGAGAGAGAGAGAGAGAGAGAGAGAGAGAGAGAGAGAGAGAGAGAAATCAGTTCTGCAGTTTCACAGTTAGCAATAACATCTGGGACTGGAACAGGACAACAAGCTGGCAAGCTTGTGTAAAAACCCCATTTTGAACACCGGTTGTGAGTTCTTAGATCAGCCTGGTCAAAGCCCTTGTGGTTCATGCAAGAGGAGAGGACTGGCTGTCTAATGATCTGAAAGAAAGAGGTTATCATCTGGAGAGCCCTGAGGGCAAAGGCAAGTTTCATCGGCAAGACAATGAAGTGGTTGATTAAAAAAAGAATCAGTTGTGGGTGTCCATCATACAATGAATCTCTCTCGGAAAACTGACAAGAAGCCTCCTGAGCAGTAACCATTTACCTTTCAAGCACCAAAACCTGGTGAACTTCATAAATGTTAAATTCTGTGCACAGTATAAGAAATGCCTGCAACCAGTGAACTTGGAGGAACGAGAAGTGAGATTAGACTGTGAATCAAAGAAGTTTTTTGAACTCATAAACACATTACATACACGTCCACAGAATTAGAAGGGGGTTACGTTAGATTAAGTCAATAGTAATAAGCTAAAGTTTGATCCTGTTTTCATATTTAAAGATCATTAAAAGCAAATTTTGATTAAGTAACCATTTGTCTTGGTGAATATGTATTGCTGCTCGGTTTTGGGGTCCTTTGGGCTCATAACATTTTTGGGGACTCGTCCTTTTGGATTGAAAATTGGAGTTTTGGGATCTTAAACTTTTGGAGTTATTGTAATTTATTAGTTAATTGTTTTTTCCAAGCTAATTTAAAGCTTATGTATGTGGAAAAACAGCAGCAATGGATTTTGATACATTTTTGTCACAACCATCACCTGCAGAGCAAGAGAAAAGAGGAACTGATGGCTATTTCTAAGGCATTAAAACTGACTGAAGTCAAGCACTGGACGAGGAAAATACAAATACAGAGGATTATATTATTTTGGCGAGGGAAAATTTGTTGAGAAAGAAAATTTTTCAGAGGATAGATATTTCGAGTTGCAATTGGAGTTGGAGAAACAGAGGGTGGAAGAAATGGAACTTTGAGTTGCAGAGACAACAATATGAGGGCAGAGGAAGCTGAAAAACAAAGAGAAGAATATCTATTGCTGCTGGGTTTTGGGGTCTTCTGGGCTCGTAACATCATTTCTGATACCAGCATAAATAACAGACATAGCAAGTTAGAAAGTGTCAAGTCCATTTTGTCAGTATAGTCATAATTGTACAGCACACTATCGGCCCTTCAGCCCATCACCTCTGTGTATCTTTTTTGCCCTTCTCCATTAATCCCATTAACCCACATGCATCCAGGTAGATTACATTTCACCAAGAAATTAGCACAAGCACGATATAATTCCAGTTAAATCTCAAAAATAGATTCAGTTTTTAGACACAAGGATTTAAGATTTATAAAAAGGAACATAAACAGAAAGACACTATTTATTAGAAGGGGGTTTCCAAAGCACACTGGAATAGAGTTGAGATGTGAAGGCAAGCATTTTAGTCTGGTATCAGGGCCCAGCTTGGGTTCTATTCCACACTGAGCTTGTGTCTTTTTAAGCAGGTTCACTGAAAAAAAAAATTATAGGCTTGTCACCTTGTAAGGACAGGGAACCTAACACTATAGGTTACATCCAGACACCAACTATGTATCTGTGGCTATATAAATTATTGCAAGGTTGAAGGACCAGGTGGTGGTGGGAGTGAGATGTCACGCAGGGCCAGGTTATAATTGGCTGGGCAGAGAACAGAGACTCCAGTTGGAGTGAGGGTAACCAGCTTGCTTGCAGGCTGGGAAGAAACAGTCTAACTGAGTTAGATGATTCTTGTCTGCTACACATGACAGCCCTCATCTCTAGCTGCCAGGCTTTCCCCAGAACAAGAAAGCTAATCTGCCAGAGTTGTGACTAAAAATGTAGATACAATCAGACACAAAAAAATAATTATTGAAATATACAAACTGTCAGTGTAGCTTCCATAAACAGACGAGTTATCCAACCACAATCAAAGAATTGCATTAGGGGCCAGATTTGAATTTTTTAAAAATGTATTTGCATCCCATCCATACCAAACTCACTGATTTTGTTTGGGCAGTAGGAGCGGGGGTAGGGGGTGGATGGGAGTTAAATTGTGCACTGCACATGCTTGAGCTGCATATGGCCAAGCCACCCCAAACATAGCTGAAGAAGTCCAACCAAAACGAAAAACTATTTAAACACAAACTTTCAAATCGCCCAGTGATCACGGCAAGAAATGGAAGCAGAGAAGTCAGCTAAAGTAAGCTTGAAGAGAAGCAAAAATGGTACATATTACTAAGCGGATATATTATAGATGCCCATTTATATTCAAAGTTCAAATTTACTGTCCGTGTACAAACCCTGAGATTCTCTTTTCTCCAGGCCAGGCAGCATTTCTACTCGTCAGTAGTGCGCACTGTACAAGATACGTGTGCAAGAAAGAAACGGAAACAAACTGCAAATACAGTAAACAATATTCAGTGATAAATAATGTGTAAAGTAAGAGTCCTTAAATGAGTCTCTCACTGTGTTGTTTGGGAGTCTGATGGTGGTGGAGTAGCAACTGTTCCTGAACCTGGTGCTATGGATTTCGTGGCACCTTACATCTTCCCTGATGGCAGCAGCAAGAACAGAGCATGTCCTGGGTGAAATGGATCCTTGACGATTGCTGCTCTCCAACTCCAGGGTTCCATATGGTTTTTTTTTTTTGGATGGTGGGGAGGGTTTTGCGTGTGATATACTGGGCTCTGTCCACTCCCTTTGGCAAGGCTTTCCACTCAGATGCATTGGTGCCCATGTACCAGGCTATGATGCAGCTAGTCACACCACATTCGTAGAAGTTTGCCAAGGTTTACAATGTCATACCAAATTACTGAGGAAGTAGAGGTGCTGACATGTTTTCTTCGCAATGACATTAGTATTTTGGGACTAGGAAAGGTCCTCCGAGATATTGACTCCCAGGAATTTAAATTTGCTCACTCTCTCTGCCTCTGATCCCCTCAATGATCACTGGGTCACACACCTCTGGTTTTCTCTTCTGAAAGTCTACAATCAGCTCCTTGATGACATTGATTGAGGGGTTGTTGTTGGTGCACCATTCAGCCAAGTTTTCAATCTCCCTCCTGTATGCCGGCTTGTCACCCCTTTTAATACAACCCAATATTGCGGTATCATCAGTAAATTTTTAAATGGCGATTGCACTAATTCAAGGTATTAACAAATCGTCTTATTCACATCAGACGCCATCCTAATACACTGATATGCAGGAAAGCAACGTTGATCAGAACAACAGATGGAACAGGTTCTTTTCACATGCAATACACATTGCAGTTAACGTGAATACTGCTTTTTGGTAAAGACACAGAATCGCGTCCTGGGTTTGCATATTATTTCGGCAGCAAATGAAGTGTTCTCAGCCAAGTTTCTGAAAAAAGATACTGTGACTGCATCATCCTTCCTTGACATCCACCCAC
This sequence comes from Narcine bancroftii, assembly GCF_036971445.1. Classification (NCBI taxonomy): domain Eukaryota; kingdom Metazoa; phylum Chordata; class Chondrichthyes; order Torpediniformes; family Narcinidae; genus Narcine; species Narcine bancroftii. The sequence goes on from NC_091470.1 coordinate 35,819,787, forward strand.
ACAGCCCAAGCATATTAGTGCCGAAACACAACATGCAAATCCAAGAATTTACATTCAAGACAGATCGAACTCCATGAATATTAACACACACAAGGCTTTCTGATCTTCATAGTAGTGAAAGCTGCTCTGTTCAAATCAACACCTATTTTGGGAGTGAAAGGAAGCCCCAGAAAATTCTTATTCCAAATGGTTTTGTGTTTAAATCATAATGGGGTGGCGGTTTGCACGACAGCTCCCACAAATCCGCATCAATTGACAAGGTGCTTCATGTGGGGGTGTTTCCAATGTTATTCTTGTGATAGTGTTCATTTCTTCCCACGTCCTAACTAAGGATGCTGTTATGGTTATTGTGCATTATAAGTTGCTCCTGGTGTAGATAGATGGCAAGAGAATTAAAGAGTTTGATGGACATGTGAGAACGAATAGGTCACAGAGAAATGAGAAAGAGGAAAATGGGACCAATGAAGTTGCTCTCTCTGAGACAGCATAAAAATGATGGCCCAAATGGCCCCCTTCTTTTCTGTGATCCTATGATATGATGGTGGAATAAACCACAATATTTCAAATAAATAATCATCAATAAAGTATTATACATTAAAATGAGTTATATACAGCATTTGCTACATCCTCAGTACTCGCCTTGCGTACGATTTCATGATTACTGGTGACCAGAGGCTCACTCATTGGCTCTGCCATTTCCCAGCTCCAGAATGGAGGACCATCGCCTTCCCAAGATCGTGTTATATGGCGAGCTCTCCACTGGCCACCATGACAGAGGTGCACCAAAGAAAAGGTACAAGGACTGCCTAAAGAAATCTCTTGGTGCCTGCTACATTGACCACCGCCAGTGGGCTGATATCGCCTCAAACCGTGCATCTTGGCGCCTCACAGTTTGGCGGACAGCAACCTCCTTTGAAAGAAGACCGCAGAGCCCACCTCACTGACAAAAGGCAAAGGAGGAAAAACCCAACCCCAACCAACCAATTTTCCCCTTCAACCGCTGAAACCGTGTCTGCCTGTCCCGCATCGGACTTGTCAGCCACAAACGAGCCTGCAGCTGACGTGGACTTTTTACCCCCTCCATAAATCTTCGTCCGCGAAGCCAAGCCAAAGAAAATCTTCTCAACCCTCTCCCTTCTCAACCATTCTCAACCCAATTCGTATTGCATCACACTACATAGGGACCTCATGATGCTGCTCTACAAGTTGTTGGTAGGACCACATTAAAAGTACTGTGTGCAGTTCTGGTCACCCAATGACAGGAAGAATGTCATTAAGGTGGAAGAAGAGTGGAAGAGATTCACCAGGATGTTGCTGGAACTGGAGGGCATGCATCATAGGGAGAGGTTAGATAGGCTGGGTCTTTTCCCCACCACCCCGGTATGTAGGAGGCTAAGGCATGACGTCACAAGGTGAATGGATGCAGTTTTTTTTTCCTCCATGGCAGATGATTCTAGACTGGGGATTAAAGAAGTGGGGTGGGGGGGGGGGGGCGGTAGAGGGAGATATTTAACAGGAAATATGGCCAACTTTTTTCACTTAAAAGCTACTTGGTATCTGAAACAAGCTGCCAGAGAAAGCTATAGAAATACAGTTACAAAATTCAAAAATCATTTGAACAGATGTTTGGATAGGAAGGGATAGAAGGATAGAGCCAAATGCAGTCACATGCAACTATCCCAGAATGTCAACTTGGTTGGCATGGAAGAGTTGGGCCAATAGATGCAACCGTATGAGCTGTTACGAGTCTATTCATAGTCTCAAAACACCACAGTACCATCGACGAGCAGCTCAAGCCATTCATTATTCCAACCACAAAATGTGGGCCAACATTTTCAAAGTTTTACAAAGGATCAAAACCAACTGCAAAATCCAGGCTAAATGTTAAATAACGCAAGGCTAGAATCCCATACCTTATGATTCAGAAGGTGAGCAAAATGACATTTATGAAAAACAGGAATCGCAAATGATTCCTGCTGTGTACATTTATTAAAGATGCGTGCTGGGAATGTATTTCCATGTTAGATTAATTGACTCATGCCATCTGCTGCACAACTTCATTAAATAACAAATTTCAAATCCATAGAATGAAATTGATTGAAACTCTGCTTGATTGCAGATCAATATTTCTGAACAACAAAAACCCTACTAAAGGCAGAAATTTGTTTTTAAAACAAATCAGTTATCAAAAGATTCATGTATGATTCCATAGCACAGACATTCACTATTCAAGTTTTCAAAATGCACCAAGGATCTTTTTTCCCCACACTCAAAAATTTTACATGTGAGTTATCTAGAAATAATTTTCTTAGAACTGTTGCCTTCTGTTTCAGTCCCGATCACACACTTGCTCACAAGTTCGTGGACTTCCTGCTATTTTCTTACATTGAATCATTTTTTACCCACTTCGATAATTACTCTCGCCATGTCAAAAGAGTCATTCTCACACTTTGGACAACAAATGGGAGCATGCAGGCAGGGGTGGATGTTTTTATCTCAAACTGATCTAACTGCATTAATGACCAGTTTCCCTTTGCAATTGCTGGACAGTACCTCAGTGCAAAAACATGCAAGCATACAGACATAGGACACATACAAATGATACATATGCAGTATGTATATACAGATTTAACAATATTTATTTATTTTTAAACAAATAGTAGTCTCGGAGGGTTTGTATGAGGAGTTAATTTCAGTTCAGCTGTCTCACTGGCTGTGGGAAGAAGCAGTTCCTCAGCCTCCTGGTTCTGGCTCTGATACTCCTGTATCTCTTTCCCTATGGGAGTAGCTGAAAGATGCAGGTTGCAGGGTGGTAGGGGTCCCCAATGATTTTGCAAGCCCTCTTCAAACAATGATCCCAGTAGATCACATCGATGGAGGGGGTGGAGGAAGACCCCAGTGATCCTCTCTACCATTCATATTGTCCTGTGGATTGACCTCCAATCCAATACTCTACAGCAACCGTACCACAGTATGATGCAGCCAGCTAGGATGGTCTCATTGGAGCTCCTTGAGAAGGTTGACAGGATGATGACCGGTAGCCTTGCCCACCCTAGTTTTCTCAGGAAGTGCAGTTATTGTTGCACCTTGCTAACAAGTGAGAAGATGTGCATCTAGGATATGTCACTTCTTAAGTGGACTCAGAGGAACTTGTTGCTCTCTGCACTACAGAATTATTTATGTGTAGTGGAGGGTAGTTGTTTCTGGTCCTCCTGAAGTCCACAATCATCTCCTTTGTCTAAGTTTGAAATACTGTAATATGTTTGCTGAATGGTTTTATTTTAAATAAACTATTAAAAAAAACAATACAGCATTAAGAGCAGATGAAGAATTGCAGGAGGAACGCAGCAGGTCAAATAGCATCAATGGTCAGTCATCAGTTCAGCTTTGACCCCATTAACAAGACTAACATTTCTTGAGACAACTGGATGATTCATTATGAGTAAAAACACAGAGAAATGCTGGAGAAACTCAGCCAGTCTTGCAGTGTCCCTCGAAGGTAAAAATATATTACTGACGTTTTGTACAAGCAAAGAACAAGAAAGTGTCAGAATAGAGTGGCAAGGGTAGGAGTCCAGACCAACAAAAGGTGTTAATTGGATATGATAAGAGGAGAGGTCAGAACTGATTTTGGATAAATGACAGGAGACAGAGAGAAAAGGAGAGAGTGAAAGCGAGAGCAAGAGCACTGGTGGGGGAGAAGGGAGGGTGGTTTAACAGCAACCAGAGAAGTAGATGTTAATGTTATCCGGTTGAAGGGAGCTTAATCGAAAGATGAGGTAATGTGCCTCAAATTTGCAGGTGGTCTCAATCTGGCCGTGCAAGAGGACATGGACAGATATGTCGGCAAGGGAATGGGATGAGGAATTGAAATGGGTGGCCACTGGGAGATCCCCACTATTGCAGGTGACAGAGCAGAGGAGCTCAAAAAAATCTCCCATGATTATTAAGGTTTTTGGCAACTTCTTAGTACAGCAAGCAAAAATAATTGGATTATGAAGTTCATTCTCATAGAACAAAGATCTCTGGGCTACAGCACCTCCCATCTCTTCGACCATAGCTTTTTAGGTTACAACTCATTTGATGTTCAGCCCAGTTATTTTTCATGTGCATTTCTCTCTCCACCATGCCTTCAGGGAGTGAGTTCCTAATGTTACGAGCCCGGAGGAACCACAAAACCAGCAACAATAGATATTCACCAAGACAAATGGTTACTTAAACAAAAGCTGCTTTTAATTATCTTTAAACCTGCAAACAGAATCACACTTTAACTTATCACTATTGACAACTAATCTAACTTAACCCCCTTCTAATTCTAAGTGCACGTGTATGTAATGTGTAAGTTCAGAAAACTTATTTGATTCACAGTCCAACCTCACTTCTCATTCCTCCAAGTTCACTGGTTGCTATGCTGTGCACAGAATTTAACATTTATGAAGTTCACCAGGCTTTGGTGCTTGAAAGGTAAATGGTTACTGCTCAAGAAGGTTCTTGTCATTTTTCAGAGACAGATTTGTTGTTCCAGGACACCCACAACTGATTCCTTTTTTTTTAAAATCAGCCACTTCAGTGTCTTGCTGAAGAAATTTACCTTTGCCCTTAGGGTTCTCCAGATGACAACCTCTTTCTTTCAGATCACCACAGAGTTCCTTTTTGTTTCTTTTATTTCAAGTGAAACATTAGACAGTCAGTTCTCTTCTCTTGCATGAACCACAAGGGCTTTGAACAGGCTGAACTAAGCAGACACAACCTATCTTCCAAATGGGGTTTTTCCACAAGCTTGCCACCTTGTCCTGTTCCAGTTCCCAGCTGCTGCTGCTGAATGTAAAACTGTAGAACTGATCTCTCTCTCTCTCTCTCACAGAGAGAAAAGGCCTGTTTGACTCTCTCTGCTTGCAAAACCACAGGAGCATCCAGAACAGCAAGTTCCACTCCAGACAGAACGCCGCTCCGACAAGTTTTTTCATTCTGTTGCCTTTTGTAAGCAACAATCCATTAGTGATGTCTCTTGGGCACTCTCCAAAGCTTCTGGGGCCGATATGTCTAGCATTAACAGAGCTCCAGAATGTTAAGCAAGATCTGTATTAAAGTGTTTGTATGTGACTCACACTAAAAACATTGCCCAAATTTATCTCCCAAAAATATATCTATATCTGTCACACTGACCCCAGTTGTTCTTCACATGCACAAAAAAAGTCCTAATTTTAATCCTTCAACCAATACAAATGTACCAATCCATCACCCTTAGTTATTGACCACACTGCTGAGGGAATGAGGTTTGCTCTGATCATGCCAACAAAACCCCTCAAAATCTGATCAACCTCAAATAAATCTCCTGATTCCAAATAAGCAAACACAGCAGATACCGGAAATTTGAATTAAACATAGAAAATGCTGCCAGCACTGAGCAGGTCTGTGGAAAGAGAAACAAAGCACATTTCAGATAAAAGACTCTTACCTCATAAAGAAATCAAAATTTATTGTCATGAACATATCACAAAAATGTGTTGTTTTGCAGCAGTATCACAGTGCAAACATTTAAATAAACCACCTTACAAAATAAAATAGAGCAAGAAAATGAAAGTCAAAGTAAGGCAGAGTCTGTGGTTCATCATTCATTCAGGAATCTGATGGCAGAGGGGAAGACGCTGTCCTTCTGCTGCTGAGTGCTCGTCTTCAGGCTCCTGCACTCTTTTCCCTGATGGTAGTAATGTGAAAAGGGCATGCCCCGGCGGTGGGGTTTTTGAGGATAGAAGCTGCTTTCTTAAGATACCCCCTTTTATAGATGTCCTTGATGGAGTGGCCAAGTTAACAACACGCTGGAGTTTTTTTTTTGTCTTGAGCGTTGACACCTCCGTACCAGACAGTGATGCAACCAGCCCGAATGCTCTCCACAGTACACTTGTTGAGGTTTTTGAGAGTCTTCAGTAACATACTGAATCTCCTAAAACGCCTCACAAAGCATAACCACTGGCGAGCCTTCTACGTGATTGCATTGACATGGAGGCTCCAGACAGATCCTTGGAGATGTTGACACCCAGGAATTTGAAGTTCTTGACCCTCTCCATTGCTGAGCACTCAATGAGGACTGGATCATGTTCTCTTGATTTCCTTGTGAAGTCCACAATCAGCTCCTTGGTTTTACTAACAGATCTTTGATCTGGAGCAATCGCCTTGTAATTAAGTACTCCAGCCCTGGTAACATTCTTTTAAAATGTTCTTTGGAACCTCTCATATCCTTCCTACAATATGTTGACAAGCAGGTGCACAATATGCTATGAAGAGCGATTAATATCATTGCATAGCCTCTGCTCTGAAAAGCTGGTTTAAAAGCAATGAGAAAAGCACAGCAAAATAGAAACCTTGCATTCACATAGCTCCTTCTGCATTCTTCAGTTCAGGCCTTTTTGTTTTAAGAACCCTTTATTTTAATAACTCTGTCTTGTTTACAGGTGTCAAAGTTCTGAACTCTGGAATTTGGGACTTGTCCTTGCATCTTGGTCTCATTCTCTCTCAAAGAAACTTACCCCCTTAACAAGCTTTTGGTCACCTCCTCTGAATGCTCGCTGGACAGTTCAGAGTCAACTCTTGTTTGATCTTATTCCTGTAAAATACCTTGCACTCAGTTAGGGCTATATTTAAAAACAAATAGCTTTATAAAATCGTTTGTACTGACAATGCATGATAAACAAGCGAGATAGCGAGCTCAAATTCCAAATAGAAACATATCAGAGAAGGGCATTCTCCATTTTGGGTGGATGAGGGATGCATCAATAACATCCAGATAAAACTGGCCACTTGATAACCCCCCCCTTATTCACACACTAACAGCCTCCACTACCAATGTACAGCAGTTGCAGTGAATACCATCTAAAAAAACTACAACAGTGCCTTCTCTACCCATAACCTCTATTATTTAGAAATAAAAAGGAGTTTTGTGCACCATCATTTGCAAACTCGACTCCAATTCAAACACGCTCTTGACTTTGTGAAGTTATCATCAAGAGTAGAAAGCCCAGTTTTTTTTTAAAAAAAACAATATCTCCTCCTGAGGCAAGAAGTTGATGTGACCTGGAAACTTTCTGGTGTCTCCACCTCTGTGACCATCATCAACGTGGTTTGCAGGCTCTGAACTTTACAAGAAGTCAACCAATTCCACAAAAGCAATGCTTGGTGCAATCTGGATGCAAAAATGATTAAACTGCGGCGGTAGTTTGCAATAGTTCTGCTGTGACTGCAATGTCTTTTGCTCGATTTATTTTTAAAACTGTTGATAAGCGTTTTAAACAAAAAGTCACCCCCACTGGAGGTGAAGAGCCCTTTTATTGATGGGTCACGAATCATATTGGCTTCTGCTCTGGTCTCCCAACTGCGGCCGAAAATGGTTCCATTTAAAACTGCAAGTTGCGGATTGAACATTTAAAATCACTGGACATTTATATTCTCGAAATCTGCGAGCTGGCAGATTTTCCGAAGTGCAAAGGCACTTTGGAAATATCACATGCCTCCACAACTTACCCATCCCTCGAAGGTCTTCGTGCCATTTTTCAGTAATTCCTCGAACCTCAAGGTGCAATTGGCCACAAAGTCATCGTATCCGATCGGGGTATCGTGAAAGACGGTCAGTTCGATCTCGCTGCTTCTCCACATTTGAGTGCTGAAGTCCTCGTTGAACGTGGGCCGGCTGGTCTTCTGTTTGGTGACTGTCTGTCCGACCCTTCGATTGTCAACCTTCACCATGACATAAGGGTCCAGTAACTGGTAATTTTTGTTGGATATGGAATGCCTGAGAGCGCAGCGGGTTGGTTTCAGGTCCACTGCCTCTCCGATCTTCAGCTTCAGAGCGCCGCTGTAAAGCACCATCCTGAGGAAGGGGCGTCAGCACTGGAAAGTAGAACGAAACAAGCCCCGACCAGAAACACTGGCTAATTTGGGGCGCGGGCAATAAAAGTTAATGGGAAAGGAACACACAATCGACCTGCTCTCTCCTCCACAAAGCCAGCCCCGAGGGAACATTGCAGGTGGATGCCCTCATACAAGGTGGGCTTCAGTGGGACATTTCGCTCTCACCGACTTCGGAGGCCCAGCAGCACCGATCCGTTCAGTGTGCACGGTTCGAGCCCCCGAGTGCGAGCTCGTGTCAGTCGCGCCCCGGGAAGCAGGAAGCCACCAAATATCAAATTTCCGTGTGTCGATCGCCGAGCCGACGGGCTCCTCAACGGAGAACACGCCCGGCCAAGCGCGTCCCGCCCTCAATCGGGCTCGTTGAATTGCTGATTTGCACAACAAGATCCCACTGCCATTTGGATGACGTTCCGCGTGTGGGGGGTGCCTTTTGCGAAGGGTGCCTGTCCTCCACGGTCGACCTCGCAGTGGGACGGTGCAACTACACCACCCAGAAACCTGAGGGGCAGGTTTTTCCGTCCGCGGAGCCCATCCCGCCCCGCTCTCATCGTGATTGGTCCTTAGTCGATGAATGACGGCGGAGGAGCCAATCGTCTGGGCCAGGCGATTATTGGCAACACTTTGGCCCCGCCTGCTGGGCGGGGTTTATTCTCCGGACTGTTTTCTTGGAGTTGATTTGCTGATGGACCGATTCTGCAAACTTCAAGAGGCGGATTTTGTTTAAATGTGTTTCGACGATGAGCGTGAGGCTAAGTGACAGCCCCACCTGCCCTCGCTCTTCATCTTGGAGGAGCTCTCAGCCTGCAAGGTATTCCCACCTCCACTGTGAGGAAGCGGTTCGGCTCCAGTCCATTTGACCCGAGCGACAGTGATGAAGTATTTCCAATTCAGGGTCTTGGTGTGTGGAGCTTGGAGAGACGGGAGCTGCGTTCCCACTCAACGTCTAATGGAGGGGGTGCTGTTGAACAGGCTTAAAAGTTGGTCCAGTGCATCCAGTGGAGATGATGCCCTTTGTTGGGGGAGATGCACCAGGCTTTGGTGAGACCCCACCTGGAGTATTGTGTGCAGTTTTGGTCACCTTATCTAAGGAAGGATGTTCTTGCAATGGAGGGAGTGCAGAGGAATGGCAGGAATGACTTATGAAGAAAGATTGCACAATTTGGGATTGGGCCCGCTGGAGTTTAGAAGATTGAGAGGAGAGCTCATAAAATTCTGGCAGGACTGGACAGAATGGATGCGGAAGGGAGGTTTCCAATGGTGGGGGAGTCCAGAACCCGGGGCCATGGTTCGAGGATAATAGGCAAACCATTTAGGACCGAGATGAGGAGGAATTTCTTTACCCAGAGGGTGGTGAATCTGTGGAATTCATTGCCACAGAGGCCAGTAGAGGCAGGTTCATTGAATATATTTAAGAGGGAATTAGATATATTTCTTCAGAGCCAGCTCCTCAGCGCTTGACGTCCTGCTTTGCGGAAACTGCCAAAATGTTTGGCCTGGAAGTCAGCCTGAAGAAAACTGAGGTCCTCCATCAGCCAGCTCCCCACCATGACGACCAGCCCCCCCACATCTCCATCGGGCACACAAAACTCAAAACGGTCAACCAGTTTACCTATCTCGGCTGCACCATTTCATCAGATGCAAGGATCGACAATGAGATAGACAACAGACTCGCCAAGGCAAATAGCGCCTTTGGAAGACTACACAAAAGAGTCTGGAAAAACAACCAACTGAAAAACCTCACAAAGATAAGCGTATACAGAGCCGTTGTCATACCCACTCTCCTGTTCGGCTCCGAATCATGGGTCCTCTACCGGCATCACCTACGGCTCCTAGAATGCTTCCACCAGCGTTGTCTCCGCTCCATCCTCAACATCCATTGGAGCGCTTTCATCCCTAACGTCGAAGTACTCGAGATGGCAGAGGTCGACAGCATCGAGTCCACGCTGCTGAAGATCCAGCTGCGCTGGGTGGGTCACGTCTCCAGAATGGAGGACCATCGGCTTCCCTAGATCGTGTTATATGGCGAGCTCTCCACTGGCCACCGTGACAGAGGTGCACCAAAGAAGAGGTACAAGGACTGCCTAAAGAAATCTCTTGGTGCCTGCCACATTGACCACCGCCAGTGGGCTGATATCTCCTCAAACCGTGCATCTTGGCGCCTCACAGTTTGGCGGGCAGCAACCTCCTTTGAAGAAGACCGCAGAGCCCACCTCACTGACAAAAGGCAAAGGAGGAAAAACCCAACACCCAACCCCAACCAACCAATTTTCCCCTGCAGCCGCTGCAACCGTGTCTGCCTGTCCCGCATCAGACTTGTCAGCCATAAACGAGCCTGCAGCTGACGTGGACTTTTACCCCCTCCATAAATCTTCGTCCGAGAAGCCAAGCCAAAGAAGAATAAGGGAATTAGGGGTTACGGAGAGAAGGCGGGGACGGGGTACTGAACTTTAAGATCAGCCATGATCAGCCATGGCGGAGCAGGCTCGAAGGGCCAAATGACCTACTCCTGATCCAATCTTCTATGTTTCTATGTCATTCCACCAACTAGCCTTCTGCCGCTCCATCCTCAGATTTCAGATTTATTCTCAGAGTACATACATAACATCACATACAACTCTGATATTTTTTTTTCTGGAGAGCCCGGCACAATTAATAAATAAAATTGTACACAACATTCACATGCAAGCAAATACAACAGGGCCTTCTCTACCCATAACCTCTATAATTTAGAAATTAAAAGGAATTTTATACACCATCACTTGCAAACTCAACTCCAATTCAAACACTTTGCAAAGTTATCATCAAGAGTGGAAAGCCAGTTTTTTTTGGTAATATCCCCTCCTGAGCCAAGAAGCTCAGGCAACAAGTTTATGTGACCTGGAAACTTTCTTGTGAATATACAATATACAGAGTAGAAAAAAAAATAAAGTGGAAAAGTAAGAGTTCTTTAAATGAAACCCAGATTGAATTTGTTGTTGAGGAATCTGATGGTGCAGGGGTTGTGGTGATACGTAATTACACCTCGAGGTCACAAGGGGTCATCCTGATGACCTTGTATATAAAGCAGTCCAGAGCTACAGTCTAGCCTTCCAGGTTCGTCTTGCAGAGAGACAAGACCTTTTAGTGGACATATTAGTTTATTAAAGCTGTTTTATACTCACATTGCTGGTGTGATTATTGTCAGTACAATTTAATAGACTAATATCATACCTACTAGGATGGAAGCTGCTTCTGCTCCAACGCGCATTCCCAACCACCTGGTGACTCTTCCAGAGGAATGGAATCCGGGGACGACCAGCACGCACGTGCATCCAAGGACAGAGACGGTAAGGGACCGCTGTACTGGAATCGTGGTGGGGAAGACCACAGAAGTACGGTAGGGCAGGTAAGAAATGGCCAAGAGCCCTGCCTGCTTGTGGGTTCACCGGTACAGATGCTGCTGACCCTAAACCCCAGTCCGATCAGAAAGGGGCTACTACAAGCGCGTGTGAAAGTTTCTCCACAAGTGATGCTCCCGTGCAGAATTCCCGACCACTCCAGAGCCAGGGAAAGCAGAAACCACTACCGTCACTCCCCCAGCAGCAGTTTTCCCAGTACCATGGAGACCTGATGCTACCACTGGGATCCCCCCTAAGCCCGCTGCAAACGTCCCAGAGGCTCAGCACCAAGGTTAATCCACCAGCAGACACAAGCCCCACAGAGGCTCTACCAGCAGCTCCCAGTACCCCAGGGTCCGCCCTTGCTACACCTAGACCCAGAGACCACGTGGAGACTGGGAACGACCCGTGGGGTGCCCCCACATTACCTAGGGGACCAGAGACTGCGACTTAGCCATGTGCTGCAACCAGACAGGCTGGAGCTCAACCCCAGAAATCTCAGAGCCGGCACACACTTCAGCTGCTGACAGAGATGCTTTCTGAATTACGTGGAGGGTGCTGAGGCATCGGATAAAGAGCTATTAATGCTGCTGTTAGCGCCGCTGGGAGACCACCCTTACTCCTTTATACAGGATGCCAGGTCCTACCAAGAGGCAATGAGCACTTTACAAAGGCATTACAATAAGGGGCATAGTGAACTCCACTCCCGGTACAGGCTCATGACGAGGTCACAACAAGTAGGGGAGTCTGCCAGAGACTTTATACTCTCTCTGAAAGACCTGGCAAGAGGCTGCAACTTTAAAGCAGTATCAGCTCATGAGTATGCGGAGGACCTTATTAGAGACAAAATTGTTGCGGGCATACGGTCCACTGAGACGAGACATCGATTGCTGGAGAAAGGAATGGTGGGGCTAGATGAAGCAGAGACTATTGGAGAAGTTTTAGAAAGCACCAGGAAAGAATTGGAGGAATACTCACAGGACCCTGGGGCTGGGACAAACGTCCCACTGCGGGATTCTCTAGCCCCACGAAAAGAAAAGTATGCTGCCTCACAGGAATTCACAGCAGCAGCACACCTTGAGGGTCCCAAGTGCTTTTTTCTGTGGACAAAGAAAGCCCCCCTGAGCCCTCTGCCCTGCCAGAGAAAATGTCTGTCCAACTGTGGAAAATATGGGCATTATGCAAAAGTCTGCAGAAGCCCCAAGGCCACAGCCAAGGCCCATTATCATGCTAAAGAGAGGCGGGAATGCTCTTCTTTCTCCACAGACAAACAGAAGAAGAAGAATGCCATGTGCAGCCGGCCATCTTAGACAAATGCTACAGAGCAGAGGACACAGTCTTCAGGAGATGAATATGACGCCGAGTACTATCGGATGGAAAGACACGAAGGACATGCCAGACTTGCTTCCCTACGCATGAATCAGACGAGTCCACACAATTTATCTGACGCCACTGTGTGCATCAAAATTAATGATGTGAGGGTAAATTGCTTTATAGATAGTGGAAGCACTGAAAGTTTTATTGACCAGGGGTTAGTCAACTGCTTTGCCTTCCCTACATGCCCGAGTGGGGACCAGATCCTGTTAGCAGCCAGCAGCCTTGCGGCTGAGGTAAAACAGTTTTGCAGGGTTACTCAAGAAATCTAGGACACAAAATACGAAGGGTTCAAATTACTAGTACTCCCTCACCTCTGTGCCCCGGTATTATGGGGGATTAGATTTTCAGTGCCAGTTAGAAAGCATTACAATCGTGCACAACGGGCCTCACCCCCCACTACACCTTACGAAGAAACAACACTGCAGCCTGTCTGTCCTGAACATAGAACCCCCTCCGCTGTTCACACACACACATTCTGATCACAGAATGCACACCAATAGCCACAAAGAGCAGGAGGTACAGCCCGAGGGACAGAGCCTTCATTAGGACAGAGGTCCGCAGGCTACTACAGGAGGGCATCATAGAGCAGAGCACCAACCCCTGGAGAGACCAGATGATTGTAGTAAAGTCAGGAGAAAAACTGCAAATGGTAGTGGATTACAGCCAGACAATCAAAAAATTTACACAATTAGATGCCTACCCCCTGCCACCCATAGCAGACGTGGTCAACAACATTGTGCAGTATAAGGTGTTCTCCACCATAGACCTGAAGGCAGCATACCACCAACTGCCCATTAGAAACAGCGATCGCATTTACACGGCATTTGAGGCAGACGGCAGGCTGTATTAAATTCTGCGACTGCCCTTCGGTGTCACCAATGGAGTGTCCCTGTTTCAGAGAGAAATGGACCGAATAGTAGATGAGTTCCAACTGAAAGCGGTGTTCCCCTACTTAGACAACGTGACAATCTATGGCCACACTCAGGAAGATCATGACACGAATTTAAAATGCTTCTTCCAGGCAGGCAAGGAAAGGAACCTAACATACAACAGGGACAAATGCGTCTTTAGCGCCAGGAAGTTGCCAATCCTGGACTACATAGTACAGAACGGGGAAATCAGCCCAGACCCAGTACATATGTGCACTCTCCTAGACCTCCCAGTGCCATACACACTTAAAGCACTAAAAAGGTGTTTGGGATTGTTCGTTTACTGCACCCAATGGGTCCCCAACTACACCGACAGGGCCCGCCCACTTATAAAAGCCTCAATTTTCCCATTGTGCCCAGCAGCCACCAGAGCATTCAGGGACATTAGGGACCATATCACTAAAGCTACCATGCGGTCCATAGATGAGTTGATCCCATTTCAAGTAGAAACGGATGCATCCAATGTGGCTCTGGCAGCCACCCTAAACCAAGACAGACGATTGGTGGCCTTTTTCTCGTGAACCCTACAAGGGTCAGAAGTAAGACCCTCAGCAGTAGAGAAGGAGGCCCTAGCCATTGTGGAAGCAGTAAGGCACTGCCGATATTATCTGGCGTGCAAACACTTCACCCTCGTCACGGACCAACGGTCTGTGGCTTTTATGTTCGATAACCAGGACAGGGGGAGAATTAAGAATTACAAAATCCTGCGCTAGCGGATAGAATTGTCTACATTTAACTATGACATTCTATACCGCCCCGGGAGACTCAATGAGCCCCTGGACACACTGTCCAGAGGTACTTGTGCAATCCTTAACTGCACATCCCAATTGCAGAGCTTGAACAATGAGCTGGGCCACCCAGGGGTCGCTAGACTGTTTCACTTCATTAAAATCCAAAACCTCCCATTTTCAGTAGAGGAACTGAGGTCAGTGAACAAGAGCTGCCCCATCTGTGCAGAATGCAAACCACAACAGATGAATATTCCCGTTTCCCCTTCGCAATCCCGTGTTCTGATGTATCAGCAGCCACTGTTATAAAATGCCTCCAAACCATCTTCAGCATATTTGGGTACCCGAACTACATACACACAGACAGGGGAGCTGCCTTCATGAGCGCAGAAGTACAGCAGTACCTGCACGAGAGAGGGATTGCTACCAGCCGCACTACAAGTTACAATCCCAGGGGGAATGGACAAGTTGAAAGGGAAAATGCCACTATCTGGAAGAAGTTCCTCTTGACCTTAAAAGCAAAAGACCTGCCTGTTACTAGATGGCAAGAAGTGTTGCCAGAAGCCCTACACTCTATACGTTCTTTGTTGTCTACTGCCACTAACATGACCCCACATGACCGTATCTTTTCTTTCACAAGGAAAGCCACAACGGGCTCAGTGCTGCCTAAATGGATGATGACACCGGGACCTGTTCTCCTCTGCAAGCACTGCAGACCCCACAAAGTGGACCTGCTGGTGGATCAAGTGGAGTTGAGGCACGCCTTCGGCACATTCCCAGATGGAAGAGAAGACTCGGTGGGCACCAGGGATCTTGCGCCGGCTGGATGTGTGAACGACGCGGAAGAAACACAGATGTCTACGGATCAACACGGAGCGCAGCAGCAGTCACCAGATCAGTCGTCTATCGAGTCACCCCAGAGAACTATACCATCCACCCCGGAAATTAGGAGCCTGAGTATACCCGCCCCACAAAATATCACCACCCTAGACTCAGTGGCAGGACCTAATCCCATATAAGAGGATCCCCAGCCCACACGGCTGCATGGCCATCTAGTACTTCCCACTCCCACACCTCCACCAAGAAAGGCCGAAAGGCAGACCACACTCCCCACCCCTATACCACTACTGAGGAGGTCCAGAAGGCAACGGAAGCCATGAAATATTTTGGACATGAACTTACAAACAAGGGAAGGAGGACGGGGGAGGGGGGGAAATAACAATTTTTTAAGGGGGGGTTGAATGTGGTGATATGTAATTACACCATTAGTTCACCAGGGGTCATCCCGGTGACCTTGTATGTAAAGCAGTCCAGAGCTACAGTCTAGCCTTTCAGGTTCGTCTTGCAGAGAGACAAGACCTCTTAGTGTACATATTAGTTTATTAAAGCTGTCTTATACTCGCACTGCTGGTGTGGTTATTGTCAGTACAGGGGTAGCAGCTGTTCTTGAACCTGGACATGGGAGTCTTGTGGCACCTATACCTCTGTATAGGCCAGACCTATATCGCCTAAATCCTTCATCATCCCCTACTATAGCACAGAAATTGCCCTGTCTACCCTTCACGTCTCTGCTGATCAAATCCACTTGACCAGTAAGGGCGCAGTGCTGCCGGAGCTCACCGGAGTGCTGCTCTGGCACCTCAGAGGGCAGCTCCGGAACCTCCTGGCACCTAAAAATGAGCACTGCCCCCTGTTTACCAGAACCTGAACCGTGGCTAACTATGTAAATGGCAAGCTGCGCCTGTCAAGACACATCTTAAATGATATGAGAGTATCTGCCTGCTCCATCTTCTCAAGCAGTGTGTTTCAGAAAGGATGAAAAAAATTCTTCCTCCAAACACCTCTAAACCTATTACTCCTCACCTTTAAACTAGGTTCTCTGATCTTAGAGCCCCCTGCAATGAAGTATTTTTCTCAATATGTCTATCTATGCCTCACAAATATTATACACTTCTCTTCATCAGATCCTTCTTCAGCCTCCTCCATTGCAAAGAAATCAGTTTCTCTTGGTAGTTCATCTATATTCTTGCACTTCTTTCTTTCCTCCTCCCCTTTCTTTCTCTTGCTACCACTATCTTACCCCTTTCACCTCTGCACTCTTTCCTTTCCTCATCTGACCCTTGTTTTCCCTCTTGCTTCCTTGCCTAGCCCTTCCCTTTCTTCTCTCTCTTTCCCCATACTTCCTTTCTTTCCTTCTCCCCCTCTCTGCTTCCTTTCCTCCCTTTTCTCCATCCCTCTTACTTTTTAATTTCCCTTCCTCCTTATCTCCAAATAAATTCCAGACCTTTATCCTCTGCCATTCACACTCCAGCCCTCCCTTCAGCTATTTTCTCTTCCTCAGCCTTTTGGGGTTTTTTTTTGCCATTTGTTTCCCATTTTCATCCCTCTAACTGCTTTCATTTTTCTCCAACCTCCTCCTCTTCCCAACTTGTCTCTCCTGTAATCCTCTCCTTTTCTCTCTCCATCTCCCCTCTCTCAGCTTTGTCCTCTCTTCTACCTCTCTCCTCCAACACCTTTTTCACTATCCCTCTGCCCCACCTTCCTTGATCCATCAGTCCTCTCTCATCCTCCTAGGCCTCTCCTCTTCTGTTCTTTTCTCATCCCCCTTCCCACTGCGCCTTCCTCAACTCACCTCCTCTCTCTTCTCTACTTCCTCTTTTCTGCCCTTTTCACTTTCTGATCCCTTCTTCCTCCTCTTATTCCCTTCTCATTTTCCCAATTCCTCCCCTTCTTTCCTCCTCTCTCTCTCTTCACATCCATTCTTTTCCCCCTGCTTGTCTCTCAGTCACTCTTTACCATTCTCTTTTCCCTCCCCCTCTTTTGCTGATCTCTCCTTCCCTGTTTCTCTCTGCAATATTCCTGCAGCATTTAGATTTTACTCACCTGCAGTTTGTAGTACCAGTGTGGAAAGATATGGATTGCAAGTTAACTTTTTCCTTGGCAGTGTATTTATATAACGTGTATATTACATTTGCAGCTTTAAATCAGGGAACATTAAACATAATACAAGAGAAGCCTTGAACAAAATATCACAATGGCATATGATATTGAAAGAAAATATATAATTTAATTTGAAAGGATCTATTAACATCACCAGAGATGCAGATCTGGATGGTAATTTCCCTTCGTGTGTGGGTGTGGAATGTACATGGTGTTTAAACTAATCCCCCTGTATTGATGTAATCTGCAACAAGATTAGTTAGCTGCTTCTAAATAAAAAAGTTCATTAATTTCCCCAAGATATTTTCACTGACTTTTTTTAATCAGATTAACTCTCCAAACAATATATATTATACAAAAAAAAGCACATTAATAATAATCCTTTCATTTATTTATTTTTTTCAAATGAATTCCGAATTGGTCATTTAACTTTGGCAGATGAAAAACAGGGGATTTTTAAAGAAATTATGTGAATTAATTTAATTTTGTAATAAATGTTAATAGTCATTCTGGAAGGAGAAATGATGGAGACAATCCAATTATTTTGGGAATTTCAAACTCTCAACCAAATTTCAGGGCTTTTCGATTTAATGCATTCCATGGTTGTGGTCCATCAGTATAGGCCTGGCAACGAATCACTAATGCACCATCTGCTGGCTTTGGAAGTCACTGCAGAGTTATCACAGGTTTCGTCATTTTCTTGACGACACACGGTTTGATTCCAAAGATTGTTTTAAATTACTTAGATAGGTTTTTCACCTCTCCAGTTTTAAATGTTAATATGAACAGTGCAATTTTTTAAATATAGGGGGCATGGGAGTAAAGTACACAAATTTCCGGTGAAATAATTACCATTTAATTTTAATTTGTGCTTTTCAGTGATAATCATTGGAAGGCCTTTGACCCAAAGTACAAATTCATTCTCTGCACAGTTGAGCAGCTTTCAGTAATTTCTGGTTTGTCCTTGAATGTCAAGTTACTGCAGTGTTTTGCTTGTGGATAGATTATGCACAGCTCAGGTGAAGGGTACCTGTTTCTTCAATTTTATCCCGTATTAATGTCTGCTAATAAATGTGTTTCTATGGCATTATTGCATTGTCAGCAAATGTTTCATCCTGAGTTAAAAATATATAGTGCTGGAAATACTTAGAAGTTTACGTTTCATCTGTGGGAAGAGAAACAGAATGGAAGTTTTGGGTCAAAGTCCCTTCATCGGACTGGAGAAGCTTCTTAAAAAACAGGGAGAGTGGAGGAGGGAGTGACTCCGATAGAGTAAAACCAGGATGACTGGAAGATAAGCTGCAAACAAGGTTATCTGCGCAATAAGTGACTGGAACTGTGAGATTCTAAGAACATTGACAAAAGAATGTAGGAATTGCAAAATGCAGGGCAGGAAGACATAGGTGACAGGTCGCAATGCACATGTTCTCCACTCTCAGAAGAAAGGAAAAGGAGAAAAACAACAAACGTGCCGAGCGACTATCACAGATGGATAACTATTACAGGCAGATATCAAGTTACCCGAAGTGGTAGAATTCAATATTATCCAGACAGCCGCAGAATGGCCAGATGGAAAATTGGGTGCTGTTCTTCAGCTTGTATGGGGCCCTTTGCAGCCCAAAGGCTCATCGGTCAGAATGCAAGTGCAATGGCAGGCAACAAGGAAGCCCAGTGACTGAAGGCAAATGTTACACAAAGCAGTCACCTGTTGTGCTGTTAGTTTCTCCAATGTATCCTTTTGTTGTTTCATCCTTTTTTGATTCTTAACAGGAAAACCAGTGATATCAAATTTTGAGCTATTTTTCTCTGACAGCATTGGTTTGTTGGCAATAGTGTCACTGAGGGCATGGTTAGTGGCAAGATGCTTTAATCCACCAACATGAACCCATACTCTGCAGGCAAAGTACTGTATATTATCATGGTTTTAGTCTCTCTTTTTGTTTAAATTATGTCTTGCAGTATAATTCAATGCCATTGCTCTTTATCGTTAGCTGTTTATATTACTTTTCATTGATGTAAAGTACATGATTAGCAGATTGTTAGAAATCATTAAAATGCTTCCCATTGACTGAATCCTGCATGAAATAAAAATATAATCATAAGATCCTCCATAAAAAGGGGTCTTTATATGTTAAAACTGTGAACAGATGGCAATTTGTGAATCAATCATCAATCAATATGAATTAACCTTTCCCTTTTACTCCATTTCATTTGAGTGAGGCCCTCGCTCTCCTGTAATAGCTCCCATTATATCACCATTTTCACTTTCCCTACTTCCAGCACTGGTAGCCATTGTTTCCACATTATCACCCTACTCCAGCCATCTCCATTTTCCCTCACCTGACCCCCTTTTCTGCCTGGCACTTGTCTATCAATTGCCTAGGCTTCCCAATCTTATATGTCATCCTGCACCCATCCCTGGTTCACCAATCCCCTACTGGCCTCTGTCCAACTTCTCCAATGCAGTCCCAATTATACTGACTATCTTCCCTCTGTAATCAGCCTTAATGAAGCTTTCTGATTCATAACGTGGACAATTCCTTTTCTCCTATTGATGCTGTTGGACCTGCTCAGTTCCCTCAACAGGTTTTAAAAAAAATCAGATTATCATACCACATCATTCCCCTTCACGTACACTTGTATATGTTACCTTGTAAAGTGTCACAGCCACGAATTAATAATAGCAATATTCTGTTGTACTTTTGGTGAAGTTAACTGGATCAGGAGTGGGAATCTGCCTGGGTTTTGCAGAGTGGGGGAAAGAGTAACTATACAATGCCTAACTAAATGAAATATGAATGTCTGTAGATGCTGTGATCATGGTGCAAGCACAGAAATGTTGGAGGAACTCAGCAGGCCTCACAGTATCCGTAGGAGATAAAGATGCAGAACTGACATTTCAGGCCTGAGCCCTTCTCTAAGGTATGAGGGGGAAAAAAGCAGACAGGCACCTGAATAAAAAGGCTGAGGGAGGAGGGAAGAAAGGACAGGGGGAGGAGCACAGATGAACTGCCAAGATGCCTTAGGTGGACATGGATAGGACAGGAGAGGAAAGGTGAGAATTGATCAGGGGAAGGAGTGGCTCTGTAAATGCAGAGCTGCAGGAAAGGAGACAAAGGGAAAGGGAAAGAAACAGAGCTAAAGGAAAAATAGGGATAGAAGAAGGGGAGAGATGGAGGGGGATGGGGTGGACTAATGGATGTAAATACATCTTGTTGGAGGGAATATAAAGTGTTGTTTCTCCAATTTGCAGGAGGTCTCAGTCTAGCAGTGCATCAGACCATGGATAGACATATCAACATATCAGGGAACTGAAATTGCAACAGACAGGGCGAAGGTGCTCAATGAAGTGATCTCCCAGTCTGTGTTCTGTCACTCCGATGTACAGAAGACCACAATGGGTGCACCAAATACAGAAGCTGACCCTTGCAGATTCACAAGTGTTGCTTCATTTGGAAAAAACTGTTTGAGATCCAGAATGGTGGTGAGAGAGGAGCTATGAATGCAAGTGTAGCATTTCTTGCAGACTCAGGGGTAGGTGGTAAGGGAGCGAGTAGTGAGAAGGGAGGAGTGGATGAGGGATTCACAGAAGGTGGAGAGGAGAGGAAAGGGGAAGATGTATCTGGCAATGGTGGTGGAAATGGCAGGCTAAGACCTTTGATCCAATACATTAGAAATTTAATCTACACATCTTTGACCTACCTCACTTATGGCATTCACTTGGTTCTTAGTGGGTATGATTTATTCTGGTCCAATTTGGTTGAGTTTGAAGATTAATTGTTCAGGTTTTACACCAAAGGAATATGGAGGTAACACCTTGTAACATTCTTGTCACTGAAACCATTACCTGATGGAAGATTGTTGTAACAAAATATTCAAAACAATCAACACAACAGTGGAACACATAGTATACAACTGCAGAGTAATTAGAGCTCACTGTATCCCCCATTGCATTACAACCCTCCCTCTGGAAATTTTGCACATAATTAAATCCAACTCTTTCCACCTCCTGACCAACATAATGTACTGAATGTTATAGTAAGAAAATTATAAAGGCCTTTGGGATTTAATTAGATTCACTCATCGGATAAAAATGTTTTCTGATGACATAACGTCCATTTAAGCTTACAAATAAAACCTGTATTAACCTGTACTTAAAAAAAAAACATAATATTGAAATGTTAGCTGTTCATCGGTCATGATGATGATGCCGGTGAAAGTCTTGTCATTCGTGAACGAGTTCAAAGTTATTCAGTACATTCAATCTTAATTAATGCAAATGCAGAGCTTTTATGATGAAACGTTCACCAGCATGAAATGTTAATTATGCTCCCTCTTTGCAGTCACTTGAATATTTCCAAAAGTGTTATTTCAAATTTCTGGCACATGCAATTTTTTTCTGGTTTTCAATCAGATATTTTCTTAGCATCCAGTCCATTTTAAATATTTGTGCATCATCGAGGGCATCCAACAGCCACAAGAAATTCCATACGTTAATGAAGGGCTCAGGCCTGAAATGTCAGTCACATATCTTTGCTTCCTCTGGATGTTGCATGACCTGCTGAGTTTCTCCAACACCTTTGTGTATTAAACTACAATCTCAGTGTCTGCAGGCTTTCTTGATTAACAATAATTACTATCAACATTATATATCCTGCCAGTTGCCAAAAAATTTGCTTTCACAACAGTAAAAAAATGTTTTTTATATTTTTTTCCCCTAAATTTAGAGCTTAATGCAGTAAATATGTACTGGATTTAATATGCAGTAAATAAGGTCAATTAATTTTAATTTTAACATGAAGGTGTAATTTTATTACGAGATATTCTCTCAGAGGCCATAAGCTAATCATGAGGTATTCTCTAAAATTTCAATTTGAGTAAATGAAGTGGAAGTGATTATAATTAACAAATATTAATGGTCATGATGTCAACATGATTAAAAGGTCAATTTTTCAAAGTAGCCTGGACTTGCTGATTTCTGTCTGCTCATTTTTTGCTTACAGATGATTTAGTAAATTGCATTGCTGAAGCATTAACAATGAAAAGAATCATTGTGTTAGAAAGAGGGTCACTTACAATTAAAGTACAGATTTGGTACATTTCCACAAAGTATTGAAGTTAAATGTCCCTGATGATCAATGTGATCAGGAGGAAATAAAAAGTTGCATGTGGAGAGCATGGAGGATTGGCAATGCTTTTGAATCAGTTTACATCAATTTCAGTAAGTGATTTTTGTAAGGTTTCACAATGTAATCTGGTCAAAAATACAAAAGGCAAATGGAATCTAAGAGAATATTGATTTTTGAAATTAGATCAGCACCCGTCCCTTTTGGAATAGGGGTGACACAATTAGCGTAGTGGTTAGCCCAAGGCCTTTACAGTGCCAGCGACGTGGGCTCAAATCCAGCACCATCTGTTACGAGTTTGTATGTTCTCTCTGTGTCTACATGGGCTATCTCGGCTGCACCATTTCATCAGATGCAAGGATCGACAATGAGATAGACAACAGACTCGCCAAGGCAAATAGCGCCTTTGGAAGACTACACAAAAGAGTCTGGAAAAACAACCAACTGAAAAACCTCACAAAGATAAGCGTATACAGAGCCGTTGTCATACCCACACTCCTGTTCGGCTCCGAATCATGGGTCCTCTACCGGCACCACCTACGGCTCCTAGAACGCTTCCACCAGCGTTGTCTCCGCTCCATCCTCAACATCCATTGGAGCGCTTACATCCCTAACGTCGAAGTACTCGAGATGGCAGAGGTCGACAGCATCGAGTCCACGCTGCTGAAGATCCAGCTGCGCTGGATGGGTCACGTCTCCAGAATGGAGGACCATCGCCTTCCCAAGATCATGTTATATGGCGAGCTCTCCACTGGCCACCGTGACAGAGGTGCACCAAAGAAAAGGTACAAGGACTGCCTAAAGAAATCTCTTGGTGCCTGCCACATTGACCACCGCCAGTGGGCTGATATCGCCTCAAACCGTGCATCTTGGCGCCTCACAGTTTGGCGGGCAGCAACCTCCTTTGAAGAAGACCGCAGAGCCTACCTCACTGACAAAAGGCAAAGGAGGAAAAACCCAACACCCATCCCCAACCAACCAATTTTCCCCTGCAACCGCTGCAATCGTGTCTGCCTGTCCCGCATCGGACTTGTCAGCCACAAACGAGTCTGCAGCTGACGTGGACTTTTTACCCCCTCCATAAATCTTCGTCCGCGAAGCCAAGCCAAAGAAAGAACATGGGTTTACTCTGGATGCTTAAAATATATGGGGGTTGTGGTTAATTGGGTGTAATTGGATGGCATGGGCCCTTTTACCATGCTGTATGACCAAAGAAAAGTTTAACTTTTGCATTTCTCCATTCCTCAGGGACAAACCATTAAACGTAAGTAATTTTTAGATGTGGACAGAGAGAAGATGAAGATAATTGCTCTGAACCAAAGCATTGGCGGTTCTCTGGAATTCACAGTTTGGAAAGGTGGTAGCGACCATGCTGGATCTAGTACTGGGTAATGAACCTGGTCAGGTGCAGACCTCTTGGTGGGGGAGCAGTTAAGTGACAGTAACCTCAACTTCCTGATCTTCATCATAGCTATGGACAAGGATAGGAGTAGACAAAACAGCAAATGTTTAATTGGGAAAGGGATAATTGCGATGGGATTAGGCAGGAACTGGGTAGATTGAGTGTTTTGAAGAAGTAACAAAATAAATTGATCAAGATAGGGCAGTAGATGTGGTGAATATGAATTTTATTAAGGCATTTGACAAGGTCTCCCATGGTAGACTCATTCAGAAAGTCATGAGGCATGGGACCCCTGGAAACTTGGCTGTGTGCATTCAGAATTGGCTTGCCTGCAGAAAGCAGAGGGCAGTAACAAATGGAATGTATTCTGGCTCGAGGTCAGTGACAAGTAGAGTTCTGCAGGGATTTGTTCTGGGACCCCTGCTCTTTGTGATTTTTATAAATGACCTGAACAAAGAAATGGAAGGGTGGGTCAGCAAGTCTGCATATGATATGAAGGTTAAATGTGTTGTGGATAGTGTAGAAGTTTGCCATGGGTTACAGCAGGGTACTGACAAGATGCAAAGTTGGGGGGAGAAGTGACAGATGGAATTCAATCCGGATAAGTGTGAGGCATTTTGGAAGGTCGAACTTGAAGGCGGAATTTATGGTTAATGGCAGGATTCGTAATAGTGTGGAATCTTGGGGTCCAAATCCACAGATCTCTCAAGGTAGGTAAGAAGGCTTATGGTATGCTGGTCTTCATTCGTACGGGATTGAGTTCAATCATTGTAAGGTAATGTTGTAGCTCTATAAAATTCTGGTTAGGCTATACTTGGAATATTGTGTTTAGTCTGGACATCTCATGACAGGAAGAATGCGGAAAGTTTAGAGAGAGTGCAGAGGAGATTTATCAGGATGTTGTCTGGATTGGAGAACGACTACCATAAGGCAAAGTGAACAGAGCTAGAGCTTTTCTCTGTGGAGCCAAGAAGATAGAGAAGAGACTTAAATGACAACTATGAGATTATGGAAGGCCAAGATAGGATGTACAGCCAGCACCTTTTTTCCAGGGTGGTAATAGCATATACCAGTTTGCATGAGTTTAGAAAAGTTTTGGGGAGACATCAGGCTTATTTTAAAAAAAAACACAGAATAGTGGGTTCCTTGAATGTATTACCAAGGGTGGTGGTGGAGGTTGGTACAATAGGGACATAAAAGACATGGAGGCAAGAAAAATAGAAGGTTATGCGTATGATGTAGGGAAGGTTTAAATTGTTGAGTAGGTTTTTATAGGCTGGAATGACAGCTCTATGGAGCAACAATGGGTACATGCAGGGTCTAGAAGTCAAGGAGTATAGAGAGTTGGAGATTATTGGGCTGGTTAAAGAGATAGGGAGAAGCATAGTCACAGAGGGATTTGGAAACAAGAATGAGAGTTTTAAAAATGAGTTGTAGTGATGGAAACTCATGAAAGTCATCAAGCAAAGGTGAGGTGGGTGAATGGAAATCAACCCAATCTGGACTTGGTAGTAGAGCTTTGGAAAAGACTGATGACAAAAAGGCAATGAAACAGACATGTTGAAAGATAACAATGGCATGACTGAGGAATTCAACAACACCTGCTGTGAGACAGAGACCCAGGCAGGTGATGTTACAGAGACACACATAAGTAGACTTGGAGACAGAGCAAACACACGGTTGGTAATTCGTATTTCATCCTCATGATAACTGGAGAGAGGGATAGAGTTTGTGATGCGGAGCAAACTCAAATCCTTCCTGTTTCTTGAACTTGCAGGAAATTTCTTTTCATCAAGAATTGGACAGTGGTGGGACCCCTGTTAATACTGTTTGTATGTGTATGGCTGGCCCACCCCTTGCTGATTGTACCTGTGGCACCTCCCTCTAATTCCCCTAATAAAGACGGCAATGCCATAACCCCTCCCCCAGAACAAGCTCTGTTTATGGTAATAAAAGCCTTTAAATCTGGTAACTTCTAGTCTTTCAGTTATTGATAGCACATCATGGACATCACAAAAGCCCTGCAACAAATGAGAGAGAATTGAGGGCCAAGGAATGTGGTGGTGTCTGGCATTCATCCCTGGCAACTCAATAAAAAGGGATGAATATCCTTCATCTGAAATTTCTCAATCCACTCTACCTATTGTTCTATTAATCCAGTTATCATTTATGGTTTAAGGCTCTGCCATATTGACAAGGGAAACTATATGCAACCCAATCATCATTTAATAAAAATGAAAAATCTAATATAAATTTAAATGAGTACCATCACTGAAACTGAGTGTCCCCGATACTCCGTTTTATTGGTAGGAATAGAAGTATAAAGAAGCATATCGGCCAATTTTTGCAGGGTAGCGGATGTTCTTGGGGGCATTCTCCTCCAAATTTTGGTTAGTTATCCGGTATTTTGGAATCCACAAGTCTGTATTTCAAACTCAGAAGAATTTAAGACAAAATGATTATTGAATGTAAGATTAAAATTGCACAGTAAGACTTGACATTATCAATTTTCTGTCATTGGGATTCTAAAGCCACATGTATCATGGTAAATTGTGAATTAAAACACTTTGAAATGCAACAGCCAAAACAGGATGCAATTGAGAGATAGAGCGAGAAAGAGAGGAAGGGGGAGAATGCAACAGCCAAAACAGGATGCAATTGAGAGAGAGAGGGGGTGGGAGGGGGGGGGGGGGGAGGGAGAGTGAGAAGAGGGTGAAAAAAAGGGAAATATAAATGAAAAGAATTAGATGAAATTATTCAGAGAGGAAGAAGAGGGGGAAACAGAGATGTATAAATGGATGCAGGTATTAGATAAACATTTTTGAGAGTGCTATATTAACAAAAATGTAAAAGAATCAAGAGAGGAGGAAGGCAAAAAAAAACCCAGTTCATAATCATTTGCTTTGAGGCTGAAGCCTAATTACAGTTGATGGCTGACTCATCATTCACCTGAGAAGCAGTTAGGCCAATCCATTCATGAAGCAAATGAGCACTTCAACCTATTCAAAATCAAAACAGTGCAAGCCTTGCAGGGTGATGAGAAGTCGGGAAAGCAAATAGAGAAAAACTCCAAACTTTTTTATCATTGCCATAATAACTTGTTATTTTATCATTCCTTTCGATAAAAATCTAATCTTCCCAGGTTGTTTCATTTTGAATATATAGTATTTCCTATTTTAACTCTAATGCTACCAAAATGAAGAGTTATCCAGTCTAGCCTGTAGTCAACGTGCAGAATTTTCCACAGCTGTTTGATATTTAGCTTTTCCACTACTGAGCCCATTAAACCATTGAAAATGTCAAATTCAGCACTTACCATCAAATTTCAGTATTGATGGTGCATGTTCTTCCTCTTTTGCAGTCTCGCTCAATGACTGAATGTTGTGAGTTATTGAGTTTCATTTGATGTATTGATCTATATTTAGTCTTATTTTAGCAATAAATGGCCACATGGACCTTGTCCCGAAGGCTGCCATCTGTTTTTTGTACAACACAACCACCCATTGAGCCATGGGAGATCCCCTACTGCTGCCGGGCAACCAGTTTTATTGATTTTTTTCCCCCCAACCCTTTAAAGAGATGAAAGTTCTTAAAAACTTTTTGATGGTCTGTGTTAATGAGCCGAGCAGCTGTCGGGTGAGTGAAGGTCACTCTGAAATGAATTACTCCAGGGCAATACACCTAAAAGTTGTACTGGTGTGGTGTGGCGATTAGTAGGTGATGACAAGCCCTCAGAGTAATCACCTAAGAATGCACTGTGTAACTATGAATTTCACAGGGAGTGATAATACAGTTAATAGTCCAAAGGGAGCTCACTGATGTCTCTGTATCAGAGGTGTCGACTCAGGCAGCTCTCCTATTAACTTCTTCACTGCACAAGTAACACCAAGCAAAAAAAGCCCTCTGTGCAGAAGGACCATAAATATTCTTTGAAGAAGTATAATAGACGTGTATGGATATGGCGGTTTTAATGACCTCTGGACACCCCTGATGCTCTTCAGAATCAAATTTATTGTTATGAACATGTCATGAAATTTGTTGTTTTGTAGCAGCCTCACTGTTTATTTAAATAAACCCAATTTCAAAATAAATAAAAATAGTGCAAAAGCAAGAAAAAGACAAAGTAAGGCAGCATCTGTGTGGTTAACTGTTCATTCAGGAATCTGATGGCTGTCCTTGTGCCACTGAATGTTTGTCTTCAGGCTCCGGTACCTTTTTCCCCCAATGGTAGCAGAGTGAAGAGCCTGGGTGCTGGGGGTCCTTGAGGGTAGAGGCTGCTTTCTTAAGACACCACCTCTTCTAGATGTCCTCGATGGAGTGAAGTCACAGGCCGAGTTAACAACCCTCTGTATTTTCTTTTATTGGCCTGAGTGTTGGCCTCTCCATACCAGACAGTGATGCACCCAGCCAGAATGCTCTCCATGTGGTACACCTGTAGAAGTTTTTGAGGGTCTTTGGTGACATATCTCTTATCAAGTAATTTTATACTGGAACCAATGTTTTAATGCAGGAAAAAATTTTTATCTTTTTTTTCCAACTATTTACTACATTTCTTTATTAAATCTGTTACTTTGTGCATCTGAATTTCACCAATTTGTAGTATGCTTAACAGACAACATCAATAGTGCAGAAGCACATGCGGGATGAAATTGGCTGAACGGACATCTGAAACGATGTCAGGACCTGCACTGTTGCCTCAGGATCCACCCTCAATTGAATGCAGCATCTGCCCGTTGGTTGTGCACCAATTTGAGAAGGGGATCAACTCTTACAGGTACATTCCCCGTCGGCAGTTCAATATTATCAACTCTCACAATGAACCAGGGTTGCAAGGAAAAGGGAGATGAATGGCAGTGTTAGTGAAAGAGACCTGGTATTCTCATCAGTGAGATGAATGCCAGGAGGAAGGTCTTGTTTACAAGGGAGCCAGGATTTCAGCCAGGATCACCATCGGAAGAGAAACACAAAAACTGCAGGAATCCCGAGCAAATAATGAACTGCTGGAAGAACTTAGTAGATCAGGCCGCATCCATGGGTAGAAATGGTCAGTCAACATTTGAGGTTGGGACCCTATATCAAGACTGACAGTCTCGAGCTTTAGATGCTGCCATGTCCCACTGAGTTCCTCCATCACCTCCTTGTTTGCTCACCATAGGAAGAACTTAGTTCCAGCTTTCTCTTTCAGGTGTGGGATGACTTTCCACAAACAAGTTTCCTGTCGACACAAGAATTGTCAGGTTGAGCCGCATACCACGTGAATGTGGGTTCATTCGTTCATGTGTATTCCCGACAGGTATCCTCTGGGCTCTCTTGGATGATTACTGGTGAATTATGATTGCATTAAAGTTTAAATTTTGTTGAGGGGGCTTTCCCTGATTGGGAGCAGTTAGTAGAATCCATGAAGAGTGTCCCTCAATCAGGGAATTTTTCATACCCTGACAAAGACTCCTTCCTAGATCTGCTGAAAATTGAGACTGGTGGTGTTCTGTTGGTAACTGTTTCATTCTTTTGCTGCTCTAGTCTGTGCCCCATATCCCTCAGGCTTTGGGTCTCCAAACCATCTTTCCTATATTGCCCATTGTTGAGTTTTATCAGACGCAGCTTACAATAACGAGGCCTTCACATCTGCTGGGCAGATACCACAGACTGAAGCAGGCATCACAATCACTCCTTAAATGGCATGGTATATTCAGGAAATGGGATGATTGTTCCCACAGATCCATCTGTTCAGACATTGCTAGTCATGGAAATTGGCTGGCTGTACCAAGACACAAGAGACTCAATGTGCTGAATCAGGAGAATGCTGGATCAGGCAGCAGCTGTGGAAGTAAAGGAGTGGTCAAGCTTTCAGATCAAAATTCTGGATCAGGACTACTCTTGATTCAGAGTCTCAGCTCAAAATGTCAATCATCTCTTTGCCTCCACAAACACCGGTTGCAAATGTTTGGCAGTTCTGTCTCCTTGGGAATAGATGCATCTTTGATGTTTCCAAGAAACATGGTAACAACCTACAGAATATCCTCTGATAATCCACAATTACCTAAGCATTGAGGCAGGTGAAAGAATTTCACTTGAGGAAAAGGTTCAAGTTATTTGCAGGAAGCATCTCAGACGTGAGAACATTCAATGACTCTGGCACACTAAAAAGCCAGCAATGCTGGGATGCCATCTGTTCATCACTGAAATTGAATACAGTGCTTGGATGGCCTCTCTTATATTGAGGTGAGCAGCATGTTGGACGAACCCAGAGGTCTCTTGGAAAGGACAGGTGATCTTGAAAGGAATGGCTGAAAGTTGTCCTATGGAAGCTCACTTATCTCAACAATAGCAGGGTTGAAATAGTTAAGCCTGTGACTAGGTTGTTTATGGAGAGATCCATGTAGGACCTGGTGACTGAAAACTCTGTAGAAGTAGGGTTTTTGCTGAGTTGCTCAACATTGGCATAGTGATACATTCAGGAATAAACTTCTGCCAGAGGTGTCCCCTCTGTGATCTTCATTAGGTGAGCATCTTAGGAGCTGAATGTTGGAGAGAGCATGCCCTGTTTGATGTAGCTCAGTCTGTGATCTTTGGGGTAGTTAGCAGTCAGTTCTGAAACTGCCCTGTTTAGTCTCCGAATAACAGCAGAAGTTTCCTTATATAATAATAAATGCAGTAGAGTGATGTATTTCTGGCTTTGCTGTGATGGATTGTCAAAGGTTCCACTCAAAATTGCCCCTTTATTTTTTTTTAATTAAAAAAATTTAATTTAGACATACAGCTTGGTAACAGGCCACTTTGGCCCACAAACCCATGCTGCCCAATTTATACCTGATTAACCTACAGCCTTCCGTATGTTTTGAACGGAGGGAGGAAACTGGAGCCCCCAGAGAAAACTCACACAGACACAGGGAGAATGTACCAACTCCTTACAGATGCCACAGGATTCAAACCCAAGTCCCAATCGTTGGTGCTGTAAAGGTGTTGCACTAACCGCTACACCAACTGAGCTGCCCCTACACCAACTGTGCTTTTTTGGAAAAGGTGGAAACAGGTATTCATGAATAGTGATATTTCATCAAAAACTCCTGTATTTGGTTCCTATGGGGACTGATAGATGCCGGATAAGTATATTTCCAGGTTGCTTGAGATTGTGTGTTGCAAGATTGGCGAAGTGTCCGCTAGGAGTGCCGTTTTTAAACTTTCATATTTTTTTACTAATGATTTTTTTTGCCGGTTGAATGAATTCTGGATAAGGGGTAAAACACAGGATTCTGTTGGTTCAGTGAAAAAACACACAGATGTTGGAGAAACTCAACAGGTCAAACAGTGCCTTTATGTAGCAAAGGTAAATATAAATGGAAAAGAATTAGATGAAATTATTCGGAGAGGAAGGAGAGGAGGAAATAGAGATGTATAAATGGATGCAGGTATTAGATAAATATTTTTGAGAGGTAAAGAATTCTGGATAATGGGGATTTTACTGTATTTTGTATATGCCTGGGGGGGGTGGGGGGGAAATCAGACACATTAACTGGATAATTGAATGAGATACTCAGGCCAATTTCCAATTGGTTAGTCGACTTAACCGAGTTTACATTGCAAAGCACAATATAGATATTGACAAGGTAGCAATTTCTATTTACAAGATGGACCAATGAGCACTGGCATTGTTACAAGGTATGTCTATTGCTGAAGGGTGACATAAGGAGCATGCTGAGATAATACAGCATCATCATCCATCTAAAATAAATTGAAACATAAAGAGACTCCTGTAAGCACTCAGCAGGTCAGGCAGCATTAATGGAGAGAGAAGTGGAGATAATGTTTCAGGTCAATGGCTCTTCTTCACAAGTGACAAAGCAAGGTGTCTGGCAAGTTTTCAGTCACAGTGAAGGGGAGGTGGACAGAACAAAGGATGCATCCTGTGAAAGGATGCAGACCAAAGTTGTCATGGTAACCATTACGTCAAAAAGCAGCTCCAAGGAACATATAAGAAAGATAAAATAAATAACGGCTGCAGAGTGCCACTGGTGAGGGAAGAATCTTTCAGAAAACACTCGTCTTGCTAGTAAAGAAGAAACCTTCAACAAAATGTGAGATACTTATCCCTCAGCCTCTTTAGCTAATCTGTTGTCCACTGCCAGATTTAGCAGGAGTCCTGACATTTTAATGGGGAAAAAAACCCACTCTGGTGCCAATGAATCCACAAACTTTGACATCTTAATGAGCTCCCTCAAACACTTGTGGCTAGTCATCTCCTTTCTTCAGGAATCCTACCAATTAAAGTACACGGATGGCAGAAACATGTCACAGTCACATACTTACCTTCGTTAAGAGTGGTGCCAGCTGCCGCTGAAGACGTAAGTGAAGCAACGTGCGAGAGTAATAGCGCACGTGCACAGGTGTGTTGAGCTCAGTATATGGGGCGATAGATCTCAAATGCAGGAGGAGGAGAGTGAGAGCGTCAGGATCACCCGTGTGGATGTGATCCAATGGGCAGGTCAGAGGAGTTTGGCTGGGTGGTGATTGAGGAGTTGAAGAATACAATGTTGTGCCTAATGAGTAATAAAGAAAGTCAGCTTCACGGTGCGTTGAAAAAAATGAGTGAGTAATATTTATTTATTTGTAAGCTGTTACAAATGGTGACCCCGTGTGTTCACAGTACGTCCTAATTTAAAATGGATAGTGGTAAGTACAGGAGTAGTTGGGGAGGTCAGACTAAAGATTCCCCTCCTTTTTATTAATAATGCACCAGCATGGTTCACGATCCTCAATGCGCATTTCTTTGCCCTCCACGTGATGAGTCAGAAGATGACGTACCGTTTACTTCTGGAGTGTCTTCCAGAGCAGATTGCTGGTGAAGTGGAAGATGTCTTAGTGGATCCGGATGGTAAACTCCCATACGATATCCTTAAGTCAGTATTCTGCGGCGTACTCAGCCATCTAGGGAAAAGGTCCGTCGGACTTTCATGGATCATTGGATTCCATCTTTTGGTGCATGGCCACTATTACAATAGATCATGGGTCTCAGTTCAAGTTGGCGTTGTTCCGAGTTCTCACTGATCTTCTGGGCACTACCTGTATTTGCACTACTGCTTACCATCTGCAGACCAATGGCCTCGTTGAGCATTTTCATCGACAATTGAAGGCAGCGTTGACAGCATGTACTTGGAGCAAACATTTGCCCATGGTTCCTCTTGGAGTGTGTACTGCTGTTAAGGCAGATCTTGGATGTTCAGCAGAAGAGCTAGTATACGTTAACCTTGCCAGGCAAGTTTGTGAATCCAAGTTCAAGTACAACACTCTATAACCAGGCTAGTTATGTTGATTGTCTTCGGGAAAACACGAGATTACTCTCTAACCTAGTCCGATGCAGCAGATGTCACTTGCAGTGTATGTGCAGAATAATTTACACGCTGAAGTCCTATATTCCTTCAGCATGAAGCTGTTCGCAAGTCACTTCAACTTGTTTACTATGGTGATTTTCAGGTCTTACAGCGCCACCCGAAGACTTCTGTGATTGATAAGAATGGAAAAGCTGACACGGTTTCCATTGGCAGGTTGAAGCAGGTGTAAATCGGCAGTCCATGGACTGCATTGGAGCCAGAGTCAAAGGTCAGACCGCACCCTTGCCAGTTGGACCGTACATCACCTGTCTTACACTATTCGTACGAGGTTGGGCCGAACTGTTAGCCCTCCGGACCATTACATAATGGGACAGTTCCAATCATTGCATCCTTGCATGGCCCTGAGGCTTGGGTGGGGTGGGGGGCTGAAGCGTACTTACCTTAGTTGGGAGCAGTGACGTCCGCCGCTGATGACATAAGCAATAAGGCTCGTATGAGTAATGGCATTGTATGCGCAGGTGTGTTAAGCTCAGTATAGGGGTGATAGATCACAGATACAGGTACAGGAGAGTGGGAATGTCAGGATCCCTCATGTGGCAGTGAGCCAATGGGGAGATCAGAGGAGTTTGGCTGGGTGATGATTGGGGAGTTGAAGAATGCAATGTCGAGTAAATAATAAAGAAAGTTGACTTCATGGTGTGATGAAAGAAACGAGGGAGTGTGTTCTTTATTTGTTTGTAAGCTGTGGTGAATCAGTGCTGTTACAAATATCTCAGTGGCCATCTTAATATCCACTGCACCATCCCTGCAATTGTCCATTCACCATCCACCCACACTCTCTCACAACCAGCCACCTTGGATTTAAACCAGAACTACAAAGTGCTGGAAAAATAGGAAGAAACATATTTTTGATTAGCTTTGTTTCATGTATAAAATTTGCTGAAAAGTCAGGTGTTTCTGATGTAAATTCACAATTTATTTTATCCTTTCACAAGCTGTTCAGTGTGACTATGTCCATCACTTAATCAGTGATTGCTTTTTAAAAAAAATGAAGGACGGCACAGTTAGTGTAGCGTTTAGTGCAACGCCATTACAGCGCCAGTGACTGGGGCTCGAATCCCGCACAGCCTGTAAGTAGTTTGTATGTTCTCCCTATGCCTGGGTGGGTTTCCTCAAGGTACTCTGGTTTCCTTCCACTGTTCAAAATGTAGGTCATTTGGGTGTAATTGGGCAGTATGGGCTGAAAGGGCCTGTGACCTCGCTATATGTCTGAATTTCTATTCCAACTTTTAGCAACTTAAGTAGCACCCTCATTGGTAGGAGTTTCTTGGCACTCGTTAACAATGCTGAAAGGAGGAGACTCAAAATACTACCATGAAAGCAAAACACTGTGTATGTTGGAAATCTACAACTGAAGAAACTGAAAATGCTGGAATCAGTCAATGGGTCAGACAATGCCAGTGGAGGGGTGACCTTTCATCAGATTGGAAGAGGTTAGTGGTTTAACAATTTATAAGCAAGCACAGAAGCAGGGAAAACAGTAGGGGGAGAAGAGAAGACGAAAGAGAAAGGACGACCTTTAATAGGGCTGTGGTTAGAGTGATAAATGAATAAAAAGGGGTGAGTGAGGGTGCACGGCAAGAAGAGGGAGTAATGGGATTAGATGGAATTAAATAAGTCTGAAATGGCAACAGCTATTCTCTGAGCAAAAGCAGAACAAACAACCTGAAAATGTTCAACCTCATGGGATTACCAGAGTAAAATAAGGCTTTTGACATTTGATAAGCATGCACTTACAATCCTCCTGACTGTGTCTTGTCTCTTGCAATTACTTCTCTGTGTATCAATAGTAACAACTTCGGTTTACTCTATTCGAGATTTAAAGCTTG
This sequence comes from Narcine bancroftii, assembly GCF_036971445.1. Taxonomy (NCBI): domain Eukaryota; kingdom Metazoa; phylum Chordata; class Chondrichthyes; order Torpediniformes; family Narcinidae; genus Narcine; species Narcine bancroftii. The sequence goes on from NC_091470.1 coordinate 35,854,789, forward strand.
TTGGAAAATTCTGGAGACACAATGCAGGAAAGAGAATAATAATGGGGAATGGAGAGGTTGCACTGTGTGAAATAGACTGTGGGGACGTGTTATCCTCACTTTTCGTCAGTTCACTTACTTTTAACTGGGATAAAATACAAATATTTCACTCTCTAAGAACATTACATTAGCCATTGTCAAAAGCTGAGGAAAATCATTCACATTGCAGATAACACACAACCGATTTTTATACAACAGCAGGAGCTGGTGTAAGGAGTAAAAGAGACCACAGCATTTGAACTATGAGAAATCTTTTTCTGATTTGTCCACAGAACGGGGACATGAATAGCAAGCCTGCTACATTGCTCAACTTTAATTGTCCTTGAGAAGGTGGCGATGAACCATCTTCTTCGATGGCAAGCACTAATAAGCTTTTGAATAAACAAGACATTTCAGTTATTGACACTGAATCACCAGAAGCACGAAAGAGGCTGGTTTGTATTGCGTTCCTCTTTACTGGGTCAGAACATCCAGACATCCTGCTGTTGTTATTCAGGAACAAATATTGAAAGCGACCAGTACACTCTCACCAACCATTGACTTTACAAGGATTTTCTTTATTAAAGCTACACATAACCTTTCAACACCTTGCCTCGTGTGACCAGGATCTTGAGTAGATGTTGGCTTCCATTCCACTGAACAAAAGTTGGTATGACAATAACTTCCTAAACGTCCAAAATAATTTGGATCAATTAAAACCTAAGTTAGTGACAGGAAAGGAAGAAAAATTAACATGATGAAGAAGGGAGATGGAATTCCTCTCTCTATAGTATAAAGCGCTCCCTTGTGTCAATAATACTTGGTACAGTTGTTGCTTCAGAAGACCTTTCAAAATGGAATTGGAGCAAGTTGGCATCAAGGATCATGAGAAAGGGACGCTTTATTCTTGATACTATCCAAATAAAATATTTGTGTTTATGTGTAATTTCAAACACGAAAATATAAATATGTTGACTGGAGTAAAATGTAATCATTCTCATTCCATTCAAATCCTTCAATATATTCAGGCCACCGCAACACCAAGAGTCTTGCTTCAATGTTCCAGCATGTTAGCTTCCAAAGTCAGAGATTTAGGTCAATGGTCAATGGTCTCAAGAGGATCTGCAATGAAACCTCCAGGGGCTTCATGCCTGAATTACTTATCTCACTTTATATACATTGGGTTCAAACAGTGCAAAAATATAAGTGAAATACTTTGTAACATTTGACTGTTTCTGCTTTAGATATATGGAGTAACATGACATGTTAAAAATCTTTGGTCACACATTTGGCCCCCAATAGAATTAAAAATCTTCACAGAGTCCTAATGCAAAGAATTGATTAGGTTTTGGAGGAACAAGTATGCAATAAGCTCCTGTGTAATTGTGTAATGTAATCAGAAGCAACTGGCTTTCAGACTGCCAGGGGTACAGATGTACCGTAACAGCATCCTTTTACTGCGATTAGTTTTACAGGACTGCTGGCATGGCTACCATATATTTGTACCCAAATCACTCCTTTCATTTTACCTTGGGATGCAGGTTGAGATTGCTAGGTAATGATAATAAGAACACTTTGCTTTCTCTCCTCAGATGTAAAACAGACCTTGTATTTCGAAATAAGAAACAGGTTGTTTTATATAGTGTTTGTATGCATTCACTAGATGGCACCATTGCTTTTACAAATCCACTTGCAGCAAAATGACTATCTCCCATGGCAGAAGCCATGGCTTTAACTTACACTTTAAACCCAACTTCCATAATTTAAGTTCTGAACTAGCTCAATACATATAATATTTTAATTCATTTCCTGAGATGTGAGTCTTACTCTCAAGGCTCATCTCTAATTGCCCCTCAACTGAACAGCTTGTGAGGCCATTACTCTGGCAGCGATACGCACTCAGGTTGGAGTCACATTTCCTCCCTAAAAGGCTTTGGTGAAATGAGTTAGTTGTCTCAATCTGGTGATTTTATTTTAATTTTTTCAATGATTACTGACTGATGGTTGTTGATTCCTTTTCCAAATTCTAGATTATTAACTGAATTTAAATTCCACGACTCCCATGATGGGAAGTGAATACAGGAGTCCAGATTGCCTGTACAGATCTCTGGATGACATATCCTGTCATATAACTGTTGTGTCACCCCTCTTACCTTATTGTGCAATCTCTCGGAGGTGAAATCTAAATTGGATATCTAAATCATCACACAATATCATTATTACCCACATCATCGACCTATCTCATCAAGACTGATACACACTATGGTTACACACTGCCACAAATTCAATGTTCACCTTGATTTACCTTCAGATCAGTTGGAAAAACTGTTTATATTGATTTAAAATCTGGGTACTCTTAGAGGTAACGATGGAGTTTAAGAATAACAAAAGAGCTGAGTAATATATGTTTTGGTAGATTATTCCTGCTTTATTGTTGGGCAGGGTCAAAGAACAAATGGCATGCTGCTTGCCATTCTTTCCCAGGAGAATAAAGAGCCTCCAAAGTGCTTGCTGGACAAGGCAGAAAGTTGAGTGGCTCTTATTTCGGACCAGATATTCCAACGTATTGAAGATGATTAAATTAACAGATGACAAACAGGCAATCCGTTTTACCTACTGGACTTTCTGGACACCTGAGGGTGGAAATGAAACTTCTTTTCCTATTACCTCGATTGCTCTGGAGTTTTCCCCTGCTTTTCACCTCTCCCAGGAAATTATATTGCATTATGAAGGGGAATGAAGTATCTTTCTCTGATTAAATTGGAAAAGGCTTCATGGACTGGCTCTCCTGAGTTCAACGTTCCTACCTCTTATTTACATGTTCATTTTTTTTTAAATTTTGTCAAAGGCTAGTAGAATAGCTAGTCTTCTTCTTTGACTTGGCTTCGCGGATGAAGATTAATGGAGGGGTAATGTCCTAGTAGAATAAAACAAAAATCCCAGATTTCATATTTATTGTGAGACTGCATATATGACATCACAAGCAACCCTGAGATTCTTTCGACTGCACGTGAGACAGAATTACCATATACTGGTAATGTATAAACAAACTGCACAATGTCCACATGTAGACAAATAAAGAAATGTAAATAAACTGACTGTGCAATACAGAGAAAGAAAAAAATCTATAAATTGCAAATTAAAAAGTCCTAAAATAAGTCCTTGATTGAGTTTATTGTTGAGGAGTCTGATGGTGGAGGGGTAGCAACTGTTCCTGAACCTGTTGGTGTGAGTCCTGTGGCACCTATACCTCTTTCCCAATGGTAGGAGCAAGAATAGAGTGTGGTGTGGATCCTTGATGATTGCTGCTGCCCTGCAATGGAAGCATTCCCTGTAGATGTTCTCGAGAGTGGGGAGGGTTTTACATGTGATGACCTTGGATTCAGACCAACCCCTTACTGAATTTCCTCAATATTAGCAAATCTGTTTGGGTTCCATGGAATTACCTTCTGGCTATACTTAAGGTGTTCTGTCATTAGGGGACTCTGGTGCTGGAACAAGCTGGTGTATAAACAAAGCAATACAATGTATTTAGAAGCAAACCTGTGCTTATCTTTTCCCCACACACCTAACCCATCAAAGAAAGCCAATGAATACAGACGGAAAAAGTGCTGCAGGAATGAAGATCAGAGAAGAAATAAAAACCAATCTTCAGGATCCCTCAAGGCTACTGTGGCAAACACGTTTCCAAAAAATCTGAGTTATTCAAAATTCAAAGGCCATCCATAGCTTAACATCACGGGTTGGTAATTGAATGTACAATTCTGATGTTATTAATAGTTAAAAACAGCAAGCATGTTTTTTTAACAACTGTTTCTGTTTTTAAAGTTAATTTAAGGAAATATGGATGTCACTGTCAAGGCCAAGATTTCCTGGCCGTCCTGAATTGCCACATGCTAGTGGCTTGTTCATCCAGAGGGTTAGTTGCATTGCTGTGAGCGTGCACTCACATTTTGGCAATTTTCCACCCTGACTTCCTTCCATCAGTGACAAATGTGGGATTTAACCACAAGCCAATAGCTGTATAGTCACCATTACTGGTAATTGTTTCCATCCAGATTTGGTTAATCAAACATAGAATCAGTTTCAATATTAGCCCAAACCAATCACTTTGCTTTGCCATCTCACTTTTGAACAATCTCCATAATTAAAGTTGATACAGTTTTGCTTCCCCTTCCAAACAAGAGTGGGAGCTGGATTAAGAGGTAAACTGGAAGATACTTCACCATCAGCCAGGAGTGAAGAAATGGTGAAGCTGATTCATTTCTGGACTCCTCAATGGCCTACCCCACTGAGGTCACTAAACCATGCAACTGTAAAGGGGACTAGATGTTCAAGCCATTGAAGAACAAGAATACATAAAGTTACAATCAAATTGCCTTTACAGACAGACCAGGATCTATCATAGAGGAAGGCCTATGAAACATCACAACAGTGCTTGTCCACCCTTAGCATCACAGTCATCCTTGGAAAGTGCAAAGAGAAGAGTGGTGTGGTCAAATTAAGGGTTGAAATTCACCCTGCTGGATATATAACAACACAATAGCACACCTAGTTTTCTGCTCCCATCATACTGATTATGGATAAGCTTCCAGATCTCAGTCGGTAGTGGAGCTCTTCTTGAACAGAACCAAGAAGATCAATACTGGTATGAAATAAACCTTTGTCAAACAAGTGGAGAAAGTTTCTCGAGCTGAAACAAAATTAAGTGACAGAGTCACCAGGCCACAGGCCCTGGAAGTACCTGAGATTCAATTCTTAAAACTTCCATTATTATGTTGCCGGAAGCCATAAGCCTTTCTTTAACAATCAATAACTTCTTTAAATATAAATAAATGAACAAGAGAAGTTGTGTTCTTTTTTGTCTATTGAGAAGAATGATTGGTTCACAGTGCCTTGTTCTTTTTCTCTGTGTAAGGTCACCTTCCACACTCTGAAACAATTGTCCTTTCAATGTTTATCAATTGGAATCAAGGGCTTTGAAAGACAGCTGCTTTCTTCACCTATGTAGCTAATATAGACAACACATGGAGGCAATGTTTTATCCAAAAATACCATAATTCTGGCACATTTCAACTCCTTGTTTTCTGTTAACATTGGGGGTGACTCTAAAATGTAGTGTACACAACAACTTGCATTTAAGTAAACCCCCCCCCCCCCGTGAGAGGAAAATGCCCCAATGCTGATCACGAGAATGCAATCAGGCAAAAGAAAAAACAAGGAAGGAGAGGAAAGGTGGCTACAAGATTTGATCAGAGGTGCTAAAGATTTGATTGCTAGCCTCGCAGCATCCAGAGGAAATATATTACCAATGTTTCAGGTTTCAAAGGATGCCTACCCTGAAGAAGTTCAAATGGAAGAGCTCAGGTCTGAAAGGTCGGTAACATATCTTTACCATCACTGGATGCTGTGAGACCAGCCGAGTTCCTCCAGCATCTCTGTGTTATTACCATAACCACAGCATCTGCAGACTTTCATGTTTTAAAGATTTTAATACTTCCTAAATGAGTAAGGGATTTGTGGAGGGAATTCCAGAGCTTAAATGGCCAAAGACACTGCAGTCTATGGCCATTTCCCAGATGGGAGGTGAACATGAAGCCAGATGTGGAGCAATGATGAACTCTCAGGGAATTGTGGAGCTGGAGGGAATTACAGATATCAGAGAGGGTGCTCTAAATGTAAATTGTTATATGGCCATTAGGAACAACACATCAATTTATGAAAATTGGTTGCAGAATCCAAATGGCAAGAAAGTACATTAAAGGAACAATTCATACAAAGGGTTAGTAAATGTTAACTACCGTTATTTTACATTTCACCCTGAATAATGTCAATTACACAACTCAGAAAGACAAGAGAACTCTATCCATTGATCTCCAGCTATAATACTAACTCAGTGTTATCTAACCCAGGAACACATGGTCCTGATCTTACTTTGTTAGTCAGTGGTAGAATTTATATGACTAAACTTGCAGCTGTTGGCAAAGTTGAGTAAATTCCAATAGTATATGGTTTGTGGTTAGGCTCTGGATAGGGAGGGGTTCTGAACTCTTCATCACACAACAAAGGCACGAGGAGGAAACTTGTTATAAATTATTCTTTGAAATAGAATCCTGATGTCACATTTGGCACCCTTGCTTACCTTTATAAGGTACTATTGTTTCACTACGAATTCCAAAATAATAATTGTACGCACATATATCTGAGGTGTGAGTGTTAACATGTACAGAGCATTTATCCTCTGCACAATTAAACCCCTCTTTGAAAATAAGATAGAATCACTGGCTGATAACCCTAGAAGTACTACAAGTGACAGTTCATACATGCTGCCAAAAGTCAAACTTATTTCTTTGACCTCATTAGAAGAAAGATTGGTTCATGGTGTTCTTTTCCTCTGGGAGTCGATTGTTTCAGGATGCAAAGAAAGAGATCGCTCGGGCTCTTTTGCATCATTTTTAACTACTGGAGGTGTACCAGAAAACTGGAGAATTGCTGATGTTATTCCCTTCCTTAAGAAACTGCAGGCTGGTGAATGTTGTGTCAGTAGTAGGAAAAGTATTAGAGAAAATAAAATTCTTAGGGATAGATTTGGAAAGGCAGGATGAAAAATTAGGATGAAAAATCATGATTTAGCACATGAATTTCTGCCTCACAAATCCGAACAGATTTTTGAGAACGTCACTAAGAAAACTAGTAGTTATGCTATGCATGAACTTGAAAATGTCCTGTTCCACAAAGTTAGGGCATATGTTGGCAAACTGGACCCTAAATTGGCTTGGTGATAGGAGGCAGAGAGAGGGTAGTGGCAGAAGGCTATTTTCCTGACTGAAATCATTAATGTAGTGGTTGAATCAATGCAGGGATCTGTGTTTGTCAGATATCTAAATGACTTTGATGAGAACTTCTCTGCTTTAATATGCAGATATGCTGATGACAGGAAAACTGATGGAGTTAAAGATAATGAGGAGAGTTGCCTAAAGGATACAGAGGGACAAAGATCAGCTGGAAAGTTAAGTGGAAAAGTGGCAAATAAAATTTAATCCATTGTGAGCTAATAGGTTTTGGGTCCTCCAAGATAAACATAAAAGTTTGGTGTGATTGTAGTGAAAACACACAGAAACACTCAAGGAACTCAACCGGTCCCGCATCGTCCATAAGGGGTAAAAGTATATTACCAATGTTTCGGGCCTGAGCCCTTCTTCAAGGAATAGCAAAGAACATGAAGGTGTCAGAATAAAGACTGAAGACTGGGCGGGGAAGGAGTTGAGGCCCACAAAATATGTTAAATGGATATGATAAGAGGAGAGGTGAGAATTGATTTTGGTTCTGTGAAAGGAGACAGAGAAAAAAGGGAAGTGAGAGAGATAGGGGAAAGGTGAGAGGGAGAAGAAGAATAGGGGGAGGGTTAATGGAAGCTGGAGAAGATAATGTTAATTGGAGGGTGCCCAGATAGAAGAAGAGATGCTGTTCCTCCAATTTGCAGTGGTCTCAGTCTGGCAGTGCATGAGACCATGGACAGACATGTCAGCAAGGGAATGGGACAGGGAATTGGAATGGATTGCCACTGGGAGATCTATGCTATTGCGGTGGACAGAGTAGGGGTCTTCAACAAAATGATCTCGCAATCTTCACCCATTCTCTCTGATGGAGAGGAGACCACAATGGGAGCACCAGATGCAATAAATGACCCTGCAGATTCACAAATAAATGTAATTCTGGCAAGACATGTACAGCAAATAGCTGGGACCTTATAACTATTAATGTAGTAAGACTTTGGGATACATGTTCATAACTCCATGAAAATGGTGACATAGATGGATAGGGTAGCAAAGAAGCATTTACCTTCTTTCCTTCAGTGAGTATAAGAGTTGGATCATTAGATTGCAGATGTACAAGAGATGTATATCTTGGAATGTTATGTGCATTTCTGATCATCGTACTACAGAAGGTATATGGTAATGATAGAAAGAGTGCAGAAGAGGTTCACCAGGTTATTACCTGCAATGAAGGGTTTTAGTTACAAGGAGATATTTAATAGGGTGGCACTGTTCTCAGTGGAACACAAGGGGCTGCAGGGTAGTCATGTAGAGATTTTCAAAACTATGAGGGGTATAGATAAAATAAATAATTACAGGTTTGGAGAATCTAAAACTGAAGGGCATAGATTTTTCTTTCCAGATTCAGATTTATTGTCAGAGTACATACATGACATCACATAAAATCCTGATATTCTTTATCCCACAGGCGAGGGAGATATACCACTTATTGGTAGTACAGAAAAACTGCACACAACGTGCACACGTACACAAATAAACAAATGTATAAAACTGACTGTGCAACACAGAAAGGAGGGAAAAAAGTGATAAAATGGAAAAGAAAAAGTCCTTAAATGAGTCCCTGATTGAGTTTATTGTTGAGGAGTCTGATGGAGGAGGGGTAGCAGCTGTTCCAGAACCTGGTGGTGTGAATCTTGTGGCACCTATACCCTCTTACTTGATGGAGGCAGCGAGAACAGAGTGTGTACTGGATCGTGTGGATCCTTGATGATTGCTGCTCCTCTCTGATGACAGCGTTCCCTGTAGATGTTCTCACAGGGAAGGGGTTTGCCTGTGATGTCCTGGGCTGAGTCCATTAGCTTTTGCAGGGCTTTACACTCGGAGGTATTGGTGTCCCCATAACAGACCACGATGCAGCCAGTCAGCCCATTTTCCACCACACATTGGTAGAAGTTTGCCAGGGTTTCTGATGCCATACCAAACCTCTGCAAACTCCTGAGAAATTAGAGGCTCTGACGTGCTTTCTTCATGATGCCATTCATCTGTTGGCCCTATGAAAGATCCTCTGAGGTAGTGACTCACCTCTGATCCCACAATGATCACTGGATCATACACACCTGGTATTCCCTTCTTGAATTCAACATTCAGCTCCTTGGTTTTGGTTGTTGGTGGACGATTCGGCCAAGTTTCCAATCTCCCTCCTGTATGCTGATGCATCGCATCTTTTCATATAACTCACTACCATGGTATCATTAAAATTTATAGATGGTGTTGTTGTCATACCAAAACACTCAGTCATGGGTGTAGAACAAGTAGAGCAGGGGAATAATAACTCACCCCTGTGGTGCTCCGTTACTGATGAAGATTGTGGAGGAGATGTTCTTAACAATCCTCACTGATTACAGTCTGTAGATGAGGAAATCAAGGATCCAATTACATTATGGGGCATTGAGTCCCAGTAAAAACATAAAATGCTGGAGAAACTCAGCTGGTCAAACAGTGTCCTGTATGTAGCAAATGTAAAAATACATAACCGATGTTTCAGGTTTAAACCCTTCATCAAAAGTATGGAAGAATGTCGGCAGGTGTCTGAACAAAAAAGATGGGGGAGAGAAGGGGGAGGTCAAAGGCAGGAGATGATAGGGGTGGAGAAGGGGGGGAGGAGACAGCAGCGATCAGGGGGAGGAAGGATGGCTGGGTGGGTGTTGTGAGCGAGAAACAGTTTTGGAGGTTTCAAAGGCAAGAACTGGACACAGTTTTTGTCGTGAAGGATTTTATTTACAGAAGGCAAGTGTGGGAAATGGTAACAGATGCAGCGCACGCATGCACGCACGCACGCACGCACGCACGCACGCACGCACACACACACACACACACACACACACACACACACACACACACACACACACACACACACACACAGCTGTGGTAAAGTAATAACGGATAAATAATAATGAACATGGGAATAATAGCGTGGGAACAAAATACACACAAATGCACACAATGAACTGGTACATATAATGATCAAAGAAAATTCATTATGATGCTCCACCCCCCCCCCCCCCCCCTTGACTCAGTGCAGGCATGGCTCTATGCTACAAGGGACACTAATTAAACACTCCCAACACTTTTAACAATGCACATCTTACCAACAGTTTCTCCAGCACCCTTTCTAGGTCTGGAGTGAAGCAGGGTGGTCCCAAGCTTGCAAAGAGGGAGAACAAAGAACACATGGCCCCTTTAAAGTGCTGAAGGGTCCAGCCCAGGTCATTAGCAGGAATAATGGTTCAGTGCCAGGAGACTTACGACAATTACAACAGCAAATGGCCCAAGTCCAAGTACAGGCAGGCTGGAGAGTCAGTCCAGATAATTTAAATGGAGTCAACAGCAAGGTGTTCACTAATGGGTGGAGGAGAACCAAATTTTGATTGGCAGCTGATGTATCCTCCGACAAGGATACATGTGTCATGTGAAAGCCACAACCTTTCCCAATACAGTGGGTGGATGGGGAAGGGAGGGGGAGAACTGGAAAAACTGGAAAGGGGGAGGGGAAAAAGGCATGCAGGTTAGCAGAATGCAGACGTTAATGCCATCTGGCTGGAGAGAGCCCAGACAGAAAATAAGGTGTTGTTCCTCCAATCTGCAGGTGGTCAGGGTGGGATAGTGCATAAGGACATGCAAAGACATGTGAGAATGAGAGTGTGATTCAGAATTGAAATAGTTGACCACTGGGAGGTCTCTGTTGTGGCAGATGGAGTAGAGGTTGTCAGCAAAGCGATCTCCCAATCTGCGACCAGTCTCTCCAATGTAGAGAACGCCACAAAGGAAGCACCAGATGCAATAAATCAGTCCTGTGGAGATACAAGTGAAGTGTTGCTTCACTTGAAAGGCCTGTTTGGAGCCCGGACCGTATTGAGGGAGGATGTGTCAGTGCAAGTGTTGGCCACGGTGGAATTCTTGAGGGGGGGGGAACAATAGGTGGGAAGGGATGAGTTCATGAGGGAACCATGGAGGGAGCATTCCCTACGGAAGGTAGAGGGGAAGGAGAAGGGAAAATGTGTCTGGTAGTGGGATCCTGCAGTAAGTTCCAGAAATTCCAGTGGATAATATGTTGGATGTGGAGGCTGATGGGGGTGGTAGGGGAGGATGAGGGGAATTCTATGTTTGTTACATTTGGGGGCAGAGGGGGCCAGGGCAGATGAGATGGAAATGGAGGAGATCCAGGTGAGGGCTGAGTTGATGGTGGTGGAGGGGAAGTTTGTGGATGAAGTCAGACATTTCTGAAGATCTAGACTGGAAGGCCTCATCTTGGGAACAGCTGCAGTGGAGATGAAGAAACTGAGAGAAGGGGATGGAATCCTTGCAGGGAACAGGTGTGAGGGAGTGTAGTCCAGATAGTTGTTGAAAGCTTGTCTCCCAAGATGGGAAAAGAGAGATGACATTCCTCATTCATCCCAATATTCTACCATATCTTGATGAAGGGCTCGATTATGTATATTTATCTTTGCTACATAAAGGACATTGTTTGATCAGCTGAGTTTCTCCAGCATTTTGTCTACAGATTTTCATAATTTACTGTTGAATCCCAGGTTTGGAGTTTTCTGATCAGCTTTGAGGGGATGATGGTGTTAATTGCTGAACTGTAGTTGATAAAGAGCACCCTGATCTCTACTGTCCAGGTGTTCCAGCACCTTATGTAAAGCCAGTGAGGTAACATCCACTATAGACCTATTGCTACAATAAGCAAATTGGAATGGATCCATGTCTCCACTCAAACAGGAGATAATATGCTTCAACACCAGCCTTTCAAAACATTTCATCACTGTTGCCACTCGTCTATAGTCATTTAGGCAGGTAACCACACTCTTCCTGGGCACCACTACGATTGAGGCCTGTTTGAAACAGATGGGTGCCATGTCCTGCTGCGGTGAGATGCTCTAGGTACCCCTGAATATGTTGGTAAGGTGGTCAGCACAGAGTTTTAATACTCAGTCAGGTATTCCGCCCAGACCAAATGCTTTAAGGAGATAGGAGAACTATGTAAAGGAGGTGCGATGGGGAAATTTTTCATACCAAGAATGGTGGGAATGTGGAAGGTTGCCAGAGGAGAAGTTAAAAATAGGTACAATCATATAATTTGGATAGGAACAGAAAAGAGTGATGTGGGCTAAATGTAAAAAAATGGGGCTAATTTAGCAAGGCATCTTGGTTGGAATAGTTAAGTTTATCCGAAGGGTCTGCTTTCCTGCTGAATGACTGGTGCTTCTTACAAAAAGTAGGAAGTCCTGGAAATACTCAGCAAGACAAGCAACATTTGTGGAATCAGATGCTATTGACCTGCTGAATATTTCCAACAGTTTCTGTTTTAATTTGAGATTTACAATAGCTGCAGTTGGTATTTTGATTTTTCAGTGACCTCTCTGAACCTCACACAGCTGAAATAATGATGCACATCTGTGTAGAAGGAGAAACTGTTAACCTTTCAGGTCTCAGACACTTTTCCATTGGAAAGGTGAGGGAGGGATGAATGGAACTTTGATAAAGCAAAGTCAGATGACTTAAAATTGCTGTTAGAAGCCTGTTATATGTTTTACTCTGTACTGTGCATCACAAATAACAAAGCTTTGGGATGAACTTAGGAGGTCAGACGATACAAATAGAAAATCCAAGCTGCAATGATAACAGGCAAAACTGGAAAGAGTGGACTACCTCAGTTAGAGAATTTTATTTTGAGTATGGAAAGCTTTAATGGACCCAGATGGAATGTCAGGGTTGGCTTCTAAAGCTGGCATTAGGCTCATTGCAATAATGCAGGAGGCCACAGTCAAGGAGGTCAGAGTGGGACTGGGTTGGGGAATTAAAGTGGCAGGGAACAGGAAGCTCAGGATGTTCTGCAATGTGATTTGGACATAAATGGATCACGGTAACAAGCCCTTTTGGCTCACGTGCCCTTGAAACCCAATTAACCTTCAAACCTGGTACATTTCTGCATGGTGGGAGGAAACCGGAGCATCCAGTGGGAACTCACGCAGACACAGGAAAAATGTGCAAATTCCTTACAGAGTGAGCCGGATTTGAACCCCAGTCCCGATTGTTGGTGCTGTAACAGCATTGTGCTAACTGCTACACTAACCGTGCCGCCTATTCGCCCAAACTACATTTGGCCTCCATTGTGAGTGCAAAATGCAGTGACTCAGTGCTTCACCTGGAAAGACTGGATGATGGGAAGGGAAGAGGTAGAAGGACAGGTGTTGCAGCTCCTGCAGTTGGACAGGAAAGTACAATAGGACAGGAACTGGTTACTGGGGTCAGAAGAGAAGACCAGAAAGAAACAAAAATGAATGTTTGTCTGGGTGAAGTTGGCAGAAGTTGTGAAGAATGATCCATTGAGTGCAGTGGCTGCTTGGATAGAAGGTAAGAAAATGAAAGCTCTGTCCTTACTGTGCCCAGAGCAAGAAAAGGTGAGAGCAGTGTTGCAACTGTTATATAGTCAGGATAATGCAAACTATTTTGTAACCATTTAAGAATACACCCTTCTCACTGTCTCACTGTAGTAAATGTAGTGCACCCCTGTTGGGCAGAGTGTGTGAACAGTTTCCTGAGATGGTGGAAGACATCAGTAAGTAAAGTCTCTTTGGTTATTTGAATCTTGCATCTCTAAGTTATTTAAGAAGCCTCCCAAATAACACAGAGACATAATATGGAGGCAGTGGTATAAGAGAACAAGAATAAAGCCATACAATTGATTGTAAGTCACTGAAATTCAAAGGGGAAGAAGAGAAAAAACATTACTGGAAAAATGGTTAGAGCAACAGCAGTCCACCCAGTGATGCTATGGGAGATTGAAGACATTGTTTAATTGTTTAAAAAGTTTCAGCAGAAATGGAATTTAGCATTCAAATCTATTTTAAATGTGCAATAGTAGAGGAGAAGGCCAGTTATATACTTCTCTGGACAGGGGAGCGAGGCCTTGACTTATTTAATAGCTGGGAGCTTACAGAGAGGTAGAGAAAAATGATCCAGAGCAGATATTTGCCAAGTTTGCTTCTCACCTTGAACCCAGGTCTAATCATAGAATTAAACACTATGAATTTCAAGGGTTATTGCAAGAGACTGATAAAACTGTTGATAATTTCCTCACTAGTCTAAAAATTGTTGCTGCAAAATGCAGATTTAAGGATATAGAGGAAAGATTAGTTTATCAACTAATATAGGGGAGAGCCCATCCTGGTGCAAAATTCTCTTATAGGGAAAGATGGCTTGAAGCTGGCCGAAACTATAGACACAGTCGGAGCCTTCGAAGCCACAAGGATGCCAATGAATTCCCTATCTATACAGACCCCCTCTCAGCAAAAAGAAGGAAGGGTTGATGCTATAAAGAACACAATCAGAAAGTGCAAACCCCCAAGACCTGCAGGAAGTGGGGCAGATAACACCCCTTCGATGACCGAAACAAATGCTCTGCATGTGGTTCTGAATGTAGAACCTGTGGTAAAGCAAATCACTGGGCAAAGATGTACATGTATGATATGAAGAAAACAGTCATACCAGTGAAGATAAAAGACAAGGAGAAGATCCACCACATGAAAGGAAACAACAATGAGGACTCTGACACCCAGATACTGGACATAGAATCCATACACCTTCACAAGATGTCGGGTGAGATGAAAGAAGGAAGCGAGTTGCACACAAGGATCTAAATACAGAGAACAATCCAGAATAAGCCTATGATATTTAACCTAAAGGTGAAGCTGGATACGGGATCACAAAGCAACGTTCTTCCACTCAGCTTCTACTGCCAGATATTCCGAGAGAACATAATAAAAGGGCATCCAAAAGATGGTGCAATGGAAACTGCAAATATCACATTAATGGACTATGGTGGACCCATGATCAAACAGCTAGGGAGAGCTAAGATCAATGGCTGCCATAAGGGAAAGAATATCCCTCTGTACATTCTACATGGTAGATGCAGTCAGACCAGCAATTCTAGGCCTGGATAGCTGCCGGGAGTTGCAATTGATCTCTGTCAATTATGAGATACAGACAAAGAAGATATCCAAAAGGATCAAATGAAACACACAACAAAAAGAGGAAACGATTTCCATAGAAGTATCTGCCAGACCATAGCACACAGAGGGAGCAGACTTGTTCACCGAGAATAAAGAGTGTAATTTAATAGTAGCCTGTTACTACTCAAGTTTCCATTTGTCAAAAGGGTGAAAGACCTGAGAGTGTCAACTATCACCTCAGAAATGAGAGCGCTCCTTGCTGTACAAGGAATACACAAGCAGGTAATATGTGACATGGAACCCAGTTCACATCACAAGAATTCAGAAAGCTGGCTGCAGAGTATGAGTTTGTCATCACTACATTATCCCCATACTACCCCAAAGGTCATGGGTTCATTGAAAGACAAGCGCAAACTGTGAAACACATACTAATTAAGTGCTGCGAAACAAAAGAAGACCCAGACCTCGCTCTTCTATCATTACGAGCAACACCTTCAAGGGATGACATGAAGTCCCCGGCAGAACTTCTAAATGACAGGAGATAAAACAACGCTGCCAAGCAAAATACACTCTCTAGAAGACCAGGGGAAACAAGGAGACTGGGTGACATGTAAGAAGAAGGATGCCAGCATTATAGCAAACATACATAAACATTGCCAGAACTCTTTAGAGGACAGCATGTGCATATTCAAGAGCCGATGTTGAAAACATGGACCCCAGCAAAGGTCATCAGAGAAGCTGAGACACCAAGATCATACATTGTCGAGACAGACTCTGGCCATCAGCTGAGGAAGAACAGAATTCATATCCGGCCAACACAAGATGTGATGAAGCAGAAAGCTTTAATACCAGCAAAGCCTGTAACACCAATATCAAGTGAGGTATCAAGTGAAGAAACCACAACCACTAATATCGAAACATCAACAGAGCTGTTGTCAGGTAATGCACAACAAGCTACATCACCTACACATGGACCAGCCACACAGAGCCCAACAGTCGCAGCCAAATCCACAAGATGGCGAAGCAACATACTGCCACCAGTGTGATATCGATAAAAACTATTTAAAAATAGTTGTGTAAATAAACTAGTGCACAAGTTCAGTTACTTAAGTTGTAGTGAAAAGAAAATTATAAAGAACACTATATTTTTCTTTATTTTGAGATGGAGGGATGTTATATAGCCAGGGTAACGTGAACTATTTCGTAACCACGTAAGAATACACCCTTCTTGCTGTAGTAACTGTAGTGCATCACTTTGGGGAATATGTGTATATAGGAGTGTGTGAACAGATGGTGGAAGGCATCAGTAAGTAAAATCTCTTCTGTTGTTTGAATCTTGCATCTGTAAGTTATTTAAGAATCCTCCCAAGTTACACAGAGACATGACAGTGACAAATAGGTGAGATGCATTCAAGGGTTCTGTCCAATTCTGTAGAGGGGAAGCCATGGTTCAAAAGGAAGAAAAACATTTCAGAAAAACTAATGCGCTGCATCTCACCAATGGAGCAAAAATATAACAGAGTTACACGAATTCGAGGAATGTATTGGATTGCTTATAGGAAGCAACGTGGAAAGTATAGCCAGCAATTCTGCAAGCTTGTGCGTGTTTATGGCTAGTCTATCCTTTAAGATAGAGATTGAGTGATCCAGAAAAGGAAAGGAAGAATTCAACAATGGACCATGTGAAGGTGAGAACTTCAGGGTTGAATTTGGCAGCTGAAATGTTCAAATTCTGATTGAGTACAAGAAGCAATACCTCTGCAGTAGTCGATGTACTGGCAAATGAATTGAGCCGGACTGAAACAAAGTCAGTTTCATGTATCCACCAAAAATATACTGATGGAGAGGGTGCATCACTCCATGTCTGGGATGGAGCATTGCAGTTATGGGGAGAGACTGGAGAGGCCAGGTCTGGCTGAGAAGGGAGCTGAAGGGAATGTTTCTCACCTTGTGAGGGTTAAATGTCTGGAGTACACTGCCTGAGAGAATAGTGGAAGGAGAGTCACTGAAAAAAGGGGATAACTTAGAGTGAGTTATATACAGTCCAATGTATAGACCTAGAGAAGGTTTGAGGCCAGAGAAAGGGGTCCAGGTGGATTGGGAATTCTGAATATGGGAGGAAGGGTCCAATGTTTGACTTCAGAACAAAGAGGCAACAGAAGAAAAATCCAATGGCGTGACATGTCAGGTTCAGAATTTATTAAGATGGCGACCGAGAGGAGTAACATTTGATGCCTCTGCTGAGGACTATCAGAGAGGAGAAGATTAGAAGGGTTGGACAGGGGTTGGATCTGGGTGAGAGATGGGATCAGAGCAAAGTGTCGCAAGGTCAGGGGGGTATTGGGATCCAAGAGCTAATGAAGCTTGTGATTAGTTGAAGCATCAAATGCACTGGAGTATAAAATATAATTGTGAATCACAACGACATTAAGTTAGAGTGGATCAATGCTATCGCAAACAGGTCAAGATCATGACTGTACATCTGCATACTGTATGTGTTTACTCGCTGGAACAATATTCACCCAGTATTATTTAAAGGGATTATCAGTTACTTGTTATTGATTGATTTCTGATGACAATTGTTACAATTGTGGATGCTTTTAAAGAGGCCATTTGTTCTATCAGGTCCCTGTCAGTTTCCAACAGAGTAATCCTATCAGTTCCATTCTCCCCACTGATTTTCCTGTATCCTGCAAATGAATTCTCTCCCACATACCCAGCAACTACTCATTGTCTCTTTTATGTTCCAGGTCATGAAGACCTAGTCTTTTCAATTTATCTTTGTACAGCAAATATTCCATCCCAGGAACCAATCTGGCCAACCATCATTGCTCACCTTCAATGACAATTATATCCTTCTTTTGGTAAGGAGATGTCCATCAGATCAAATGGTGTTCCAGAGCCTACTGCAAATGGAATGGCACCTCCTCCTTAAAAGGAGACTGGTTTTAATTAGTGCAGACTAACTTTAAGTAGCCACTCAGGATATGGAACCCCATGTTGAGTGTTTGGCCACTGAATAATGTGGTTAAATCTGGCTAAAAAGAGCAATCACATAAATGATCAGGCGACAAGGTGACAAACTGTCTTCATTTAGCCATATGCCCCAGCATTTTGAAGGCTGCGCCCATTTTCAAGGATTATTGATAGTTCCCATAGTATTAAAAAAAATCTGAAATTAACATAATTTCACAGGAGCCTTATAAAAGTAATGTATTATGGGCTGTTCTATAAAGTACAATGTTTGTGGAACTATTAAAGCCTATTTCTGATTGTTTTTCTTTACAAGGCTGTGTCACATAAAGATATATTCGTTCACAAAAAAAGCATAAGGTTTCTTTTTAAGATTCAAGATTCAATGTAATGTCATGTAATAAGGACTGTGCAATAATAATACATGAATTTTTTCACCCATTGAAAGGCAGACAGATTTGCCATCGGCAGAAATTGCCTGAAGCACCTCTTACAGTCAGAGAAAGAGTCTCCTCAGCGTCATCATGTGTCCATGGATTCCCCTCCAGCACTCCCGCAGTCCCTGCATCTGCACAAAGTCCAGTCCAGACCATCAGCACCTGAGCCCCAGATCCAAACCTCTGACACAATCAGGAACCCTTCAGTGCTCCCGGCACCTCCTCGCATCCCAGTTCCAATACCTGGTACCCCTTCAGCCAGTCTTGAGCCAGACCAGCAGTCTGCCGCCCAGTGCGAATCCCTCATCTGCGTTCACAAGCAGCCCATAGCCGGCATGGGTTCCTCGAATCGAGTCGCCAACAGCCCCCCCCCCCCGCCTGTGTGTTCTTCAGCTTTAGAGTCCCTCAGTGGTCCACCGCCATGGTCACCATCCCATGGGTTGTCTCCTCTGCTTCTCCTTCTGAAACAGCGATTGGTCTTCTTGTTTTCTGGTGCCCTGGGCCAGTCCTATGCTTTGCCGGAGTCTGTTATCCCTCAAGGCCTCTGCTGATCATAAGCACCTCCCATCTTGGGCGCCGACGCGGTTGCAGTATTTCAAAATAATACCACTGTCCACTCCATTTACAGGACATTTATAGCCTGTTCAGAGCTGAAGGCAGTCAATCTGAGTGGTTGGACTCCGTGGGAGCACTGCAAACTAATACATTGTTGGAGATAATGAAATTGAGACTATAACTCCTTGCTAATTAAAATTCTAGTTTTAACAGCATGTAAGAATGCACAAAATTAGGGAATGATTTGACAAATGAAATTGAATTGATCAGAGCATATTGTAGATAAAGAAAAAATAGAAAAAGAAATAGAAATAGAAAGTAAAATGCGGATGAAATACTTATGGAATAGTACAAGTATACCAGGGGTTCCCAACTTTTTTGTTCCTCTGCACCCCTTGGGCATTTTTATAGGTTCCCGTGTCCCCCTAAAAATTAAAGATTTAAAAAAACACGACATTGTGCAATCTGACTGCAGATTACAACACCAGGTATTGTCCAGTAGTGGTTATTCTCTCAGACCCAATGTACCCCCTGAAAAGTGAAAATGGACCACTGGGGGTACATGCACCCCAGATTGGGAACCCCTGAAGTATACCTTAATTAGAGAATAATGTTTGTGTGATTAATCGGCACCCATTCCAATCAGGCGATAATAATTTACCACAAATTTTCAGACCAAATGTAATTGTTGAGACTGTGAAAGAGTTTTTTGGTAGCAGGTTCAAGACAACCCTCAATTGAACTGTTGCTCCTCCAATAAGAAAGGAAGGAATAATTGACCTGGTTCTGGGCAATGAATGTAGATCAAGTAAGTGTCCCTGTAATAATTGTGAAGCAGTGAATATAATAGAATTTAGTTCACTGCATGAACAAATTAGAAAATGGAAATGTCTTACAGTGGGACATTTAGTTAAAATGTTAAACAAACAAACAAACACCCTAAAAGAGGCCCTTTTCAGGGAAAATAGAATAGGTAAGTAATTTGCTATTTGAATTAGTTCAACAGACAATGGAAAGGCTACAGATCAAACAAGGAAAGAAGCACTTTGAAGACAAGAATTCCATAGGGGAATGGGGTAATTACATCAAATTTATAAAATATCAGGCAGATAAAAACAAATGAGATAAATCAAATGCATAAATTCCAAGACAAAGAATAAGGAATAATGGATGTGAATTAGCAAAGGATGAGGGGGTTCAACATTAGGCTGTGTGAGGTATAATGGCACTTGAAGCCATTGATGGAGAAGAGGGATATTTTGATCTGGAAACTCAGAGTCAAGTAGTCTGCCAAGAATGTGCAGACTCCAGTTCACACTAAGCAAGTGGCTGGAGTAGGATTTATAAAAGATAGGACATGCTTAACTAATAACGAGCAGGATATGAGAGTTGTGAAAAGGATAAGGACCATTAATGTTGATACGGAACAGATGATATTATGTATGGCTTAGTATTGAGCTCATTAGCAAATATACAAGTAGATGGAATTGAAGTCGACCTTGTGATGTGGGAGGAAGGAGGCAGAGAGTCAGGATGAAATGAAAATAGTTCTGAAGGGCAGAGAGTGACATCATGTTCCTCGGGATATTTTTGGACAGATTTGATGACCTTTATCAACAAATAAAAAGTTGAATTTTCAGGTTACAGGTTCCATGAAGTTTTAATAATAATGATCGCGAGCTTATGTTCATATACTTCCTACAATGCATTGAAATTCTTACCTGCTGCAGCCAAACAGATACAAACAAAAAATAACATCAAAAACAACTAAAATGCAATGGCACACAAGAAAAGTTTACAGATGCCGGGATCAACTGCAATACAAATGTACTTAAGACAATGCACTTACTTGAATAAAAAAGACAGTAAATTCAAAAACCAGATAATAAATATTCAGTTATCCTAGTGCAAAAAAAAGTGATTTTGCAATATTATAGACAATTTTTTGTGGTGTTAGAGCAATTCCTGATTAGTATAACAGGGGGAAGTTCAAGATCCTGATAACCGTTGGGGAAAAAACTGTTCTTGAGCCAAGAGGTGCTGGTCTTCAGACAAAGGCAGTAGTGAGAAGAGACTGTAACACAAAAGGGGGTCCTTTATGATGTTGGCTGCTTTCTTGAGGCATCGCCTCACATTGATGTCTTCGGTGGATGGGAGGGCAGAGCCTGTGATGGACCCGGCTCTGTTTGTTATCTTCTGAAGCCTTCTGTATTGCTGAGCATTCAAATCCCCAAACCAGCAGTAATGCAATTAGTCCTGGTGACATTGAGAGCAAGGTTGTTCTGGCCCCTCAACCAGATTCTTGATCTCTTTCCTTTATTCTGACTTATTATTTTCAGTTATTCGCCCAACAACCGTGGTATCATCAGTAAATGTGTAGATTAAGTTGGAGCCAAACTTGGCTATACAGTCAGGAGTGTATAGGAAGTAAATAGGGAACCAGTCACCATATCGTTAGGGTCAGGCAGGAAACTACAGAGACAAACAGATTAATTGGGCTAAATTGAGATAGATGGAGCTCAATGCTTGAAATGCTTGGAGTTCATCTATGCAGGAACAAAAAATAAAGATTGGAATACTTCCATAGAGATAATGGATTATTTGGATGTACATTTTACAAATTACAAAAGATGAGGAACAAAGCCAAAGTAGCCAAATAAATTGAGCCAACTTGAAACTACTTCAGAACATGCAGGTGGACCAGATTGATGCCAGGGATTAAGGAAATAAATTACAAAAGCAAGTTGATAAACTTGGCTAATATTTCCTTTGATTTGGGAGACTGAGGCAAAATCTAATTGAGGTGACTAAATAATGAAGGAATTCCATAGGGAGATACAAAAGGAGCTGTTTCCTCTGTTAAAGATAATTCAATGTTTCAGAACACCCGACTCCCTTACAGACCACCAGATAAATAGTACATAATCCTATTAACATCAAAAGAAAGTATTCGATGGAGGAAACTCCAGCCCATGACCAAATGATTCCTTCATTTTAGTACACGTTAGAAACTCATTTTACTCATCTGTTGATAATAATTCCTCGCTTGCAAAAAAAAACAAGGGAATCATTTGCCTTTGCTGTGCTTCAGTTCGATTTTAGTGTTCAATCATACAGAAAACAAATTTATTACCTTTCCTAAACTTTTATGCCTCTCTTCGGTGTCTACTTTTATGTGCTCTCCGTCCTCATCTACCTTTGCAACTGTTGGAGGAGGTTCTGGAATGGGCAGGGATGGAAGGGAAGAGGAATGGGTTAAGAGACTGAAAATTGGAACTGAGATGGTGTTTTCTTCTCTCTGACCCATTTCTCTTTGAGAAGGAAGTAGAATGAATCACTCCACTTGTTACTGCACACAGGCAACCTGAGGTTTCACAAGTCGCCTTTTAGCTAGGGTGTGAACAATGCGACTAATGCACTATATATCCTGGACCTCCTTTCCTTAAACATTCAGTGGAGACTGAAGCAAAAAATACTGCAGGAGACAGAAGAGGCCCTGATGGCATCGCTTCCACATAGCCGGGAAATTACAGATAATGTTTGATGCAGCGAGAACAAAGAAATGATGATTGCAGTCTCATTACTTCATCCTTCCTGCAGAGATCAGTCAGCAACTTCTGGAAATAGGCAGCATGATGCATGTTGATTTCCAAACCCCCTCTCCTCCCAAAATGCCTGAACAATGCCTTGCATTCTCGTCCTGTTCTCTGTTCCATAAAACTGCATGTGGATAGAGTCACTTGGGATAGGGTCACTCCAATTTAATTTTCCTTATCCAGATGCTATCAACAAATCCTCAGTCAAAACAATATTGGATACATGTGCTCGCCAGTCTGAAGAAACAGCAGCTGCAGATGTTTCAGTCAGTCACATCAGCACAGTTACACACATCTGCTTATTATATATAAATATATATATACACACACGTAAAAATATGTGTATACAGTATGTGCAATGCATACTAACAAATACATATACAGACACATACATATACAAATAATTTATATATATTATATATATTGCAATACCAGCTGAACTGAATTTTCCAATTTCATCTAATCCTTACCCATCTCCTTCTGATCCAATCCCCGGTTTTCCTATTTTTGGTCCTTTTCCCATACCCTCCTCTGCTTTACCCCCTCCCCCCATCAACTATTTTAATCTTTCCTTTCTTTTTTCATCCACTTACCACCACATATTTCGGTCATTGAATCCCCTCCCCAGTCTGGTTCCATTTGCTCTTCACTTCTCCCGTAATGGTTCCTATTCTAGGCCTCCTCATTTATCAGGTTCCAGCACTGGTGGCATGTGTCCTCACTTTGCCTTCAGGAGCTGTCTTTACCTTCACCCTCCCCTCCCCCCATGTGGCTCCATCTGTCCATCATTGTTCATCAGTTCACCTATCACGTATTGGCACTTGTCTCACGTCTTCTCTTTTTTTAATTTTAAAAAAATGTAGACCTACAACTCTATTACAGGCCAGTTCGGACCCATGAGTCCGTGCTGCCCAATTTATACCCATTAACCCACACCCCGGTACATTTTTGATGGGTGAGCCTCTGGAGAAAACTCACTCAGACACGAGGAGAACATACAAACTCCTTACAGACACCGCAGAATTCAAACCCAGATCTAGTCCCGATCACTGGCACTGTAAAGGAGTTGTGCTAACCATTATGCTAACCTTGCCGCCCTTCTCTAAATACTATCTATGTTCAATTTCTAATCTCCATCCTGGTGCAAAGACTCCACCCAAACTGTCAACAATTCCTTTTCCCCTCACAGATGCTGATCGACTTGTTCCTTCAGTAGTTCGTTTTTGATTCTGATCACAACATCAACAGTCTTGTACGTCTCCATTGCAACACTGTAAGTTGCTTCTCTCTCCCTCTTGCCCAGCACTTAAAGACTATTCTTGGGTGTTAATAGAACATCTGCTATAAATAAATAATGCAGATCTGCTAAGGAGGATTGTCTGGTTCTCAGTGATAAAACAGTGCAACCACAGCTGTACTAGCGGTGGTAAATCTGTTTTTATCTGGATATTGTACTTGTCAAAGCCAATAACATAACCACCTATGGTGGATCAAGAAAAATTGGATTATCCTCAGAGTCTCACAGGGTTTGAAAAGTTTGTGGAGAAGAATTGATGCATAGTTTTCTGTTTGAACTGTATGGGCCATTTTCGTAAGCATAAATATGTCAGCTGAGAACCTTTCACAATTTCCTACACAATTTAATATCAACAGCAAATGCAAAAAGTGGCTCCCAGTTACCAAACTTGGATTATTTTGTTTATGGAGTGAAAAAAAATCTTCAAATCAAGTGAACAACTGGGCCAGACAGCAGAAACTTCTGAAAGACAGATTTCGTTGGAAAAAGCACCTGTAGAAATGAAGAGGTTAATGAAGGGAAATTGCAAGTTGGCAATGTAGTGGATCATTTTTGCAATAAACTTTCACAAACCTTTTGATTTAAAATATTCCATATAAAAATGTCAAGAATAATGACAAAGAGAAAGAGAGAGAGAGTGTATAGACAAATGATAAATATTTGGAGGAGTGAAAATAAGAGGAGTTTCATTTAAAATGTGTGATGGAAGCTTTCATCCAGACTCAAAGCAATCTATCTAGGCCTAGTAGATGGGAGACAATTTTTTTAATTGTCGATAGTATTCACTTGTGCATGGTTTTGTGAAAAAGTTCAAGCTGACATATTTCAATTGATAGGTTAGGAAAGTGATCATTGCATCTCAAAGCTAAAACGTGAGGTAAGTCATCACTGTAAACTTATCAAGCCCGATGAGTCTCCAAGATGTTAGTGCTCCTCCTGCTCTGGCTTCCTGTTAACCCATTTTTTAATTCCTCTGCCATTGAAAGCTGCAAGGAGTTTTGAGGATCTAAAATTTCCAAATGAACGTTTTACCTTACTCTACTACTCTTTCCCCTTTAGGACATTTCAAGCTTACAGCAATGGCCAAGCTTTTCATCATCTACCTTAATATTCAATTATGTGGCTGGGTGTCAAATTTTACTTGATTGTGCTATTGTGAAGCACCTTGGGAGGTTGTTACTAGGGCTGAGGGATTACAGCCATGAAGTGAAACTTGAGAAGCCTGGCATTTCTTCATCAGAGGTAAGAAGGTTAACAAGTGATGGATGGCTTTAGGTTTGCCAAAAATTATGAAGTGTAAACAATGATTGGGAAGACAACAACAATGAGATGCACAAACTTATGTAAGTATGGAAAGACAAAAGAAGGGAAAGAGATAAGAAAATAAGTGTCCCTACAAAATTCTTTGTTTAGAAACTGGATTGCACTTACTTCTGATGGGCTAAAACATGGCTGTGTTTAGACCTAATGTTAAATCAGGTGCATAATTCACCAAAAACAGTTAAAAATGGCCCTAAGGTAATTTACTCCCAGACACGAAAATTGGAATAATATGATTCCCCACAGAACAACATCCATTGTTGTGAGGGGCCCAGTTCTTTGCTGCACAGTATTCAGAGAAGATTTTCAACCCTTAAAGTACATCTCCACTTGACAGCTGTACAATGCCAACAGTGTATTCCATGGATGAGATAGCAGCTGCAGGGAAAAGGTAGACAACCACCACAATTAATTGATGTCCTAGACAATGAGATGACAGGAGAATTTTTTTTACATGTACACTAGTCATTCAGAGCATCAAGTATGGAGTTGGGGCATCATGTTCGAGCTGAAAGGACCCAGTTGGAATGCTGTGTGCATTGTGTGCACAGCTGAAGGGGAGACCTCAGCATCTATTGCCAGGGGAGTGTCATTTGCTGAAAATGTCCAACAGATCAGACAAGATGATGCCTGCAAATATGGTGGTCTACCTCGTGATCAACAAAGAGATGTATGTTAAGGGAGTGAAAATGTTCTTGTTGCTATGAGGATTGGTGTTGTTAAGGGGAAACCATTGTGGGTACTTGACACCAAGTAATGACAAGCGGTGGCACCCAGCAATACTGGCAAACCCAAGTTCATGAATCGGTTAAACAAGAAAGTCTGCAGATGCTGGGGTCTAAAAGGTGGAAGGAGGAGGAGACGAGAGAGAAAGGGGCAGGATGGGGAGCACAGGCCAATAGTTAAGAGGCCATAATTGGATACAGGTGGAAGGGTAGATCTCTGATAGGAGAAGGAATGGAAGAGGGTGGGGAGCTGGAGGAATGGAGACAGAGGGATAGGAAGAGAGAGAGAGAGTCAGAAGTGGGGATTAACAAAATTGGAGAAGTCGATGTTAATAATGTCTGGTTGGAGCAAAGCCCCTATTTTCTTTCTTGGCACTCTTCAATCTTTGGCAAATTCCACAAATTCACCACTCTCTGGCTGAAGAAATTCCTCCTCATCTCTGTTCTAAAGGGATGTCCTTTTATTCTGAGGCTGTGCCTGGACTGTCTCACTACTGTACATGTCCTCTTCAACTCCAGTCTACCCTGACCTTTCAATATTCAGTAGGTTTCAATGAGATCCATCCCTCATCATTCTGAACTCCTGCAAGCTCAGGGCCAAAGCCATTAAATGTTCCTCACACAGTAACTCTCTCATCCCCAGGATTTAAAAAAAAGCTTCTCTGGACCCTCTCCAACACCACCCATCACAATAATTTGCAGCTGATAAGGGAATGATCCCAGCAGAAGGCAACTCACATCCTCAACTACTTGACTGAGATAATAATAGCCTGGACTTTACTGATAGTAGTGAGCTACATCTACCCACACCTCATCTACCCAGCAAGTCTTCAATGACCATGACCAGATCTTCAGCCACAAGCTTCCCCAGCATAGTTGTGTGGGCACAGTCTTCTTGATATAAACAGCCTGAAGTGACAGGTCTGAACAAGCCAGAGCAGAGAAGTGTATAATGACTTGGATGGAAATTCATGCCTTTCCAGTTGGCTTAAATGGTTGTCAAGCCTTCCAAACAATTCAGAACGTTTATGCATCTTTGAAACTCAGAAATCTTTAGAAATAAAAAATAATTAAATATTGTGTTAATATTAAAATTTTTTTAATAAAAAATCCTTAAAACCACTACATATCTTAATAAACATAATTAACGAGAACATTTTAATTTCAACAATATAGCATGGAAGGACCTTCCTGCCCATTAAACCCCTGCTGCCCAATTACACCCAATTAACCTACCAACTCTGTACATTTTTGTAGGGTGGGGGAATCCAAGGCACCTGGAGAAAACCTACGCAGGTCATGGAAAGAACGTACAAACTTCCTACTGACAGCAACGAGTTCAATCCGGTCAATAGCCCTGTGATAGTGTTGCACTAACCTCCACACTAATTGTATCACTTGTGCCAAGGTCATTAAAATTTAAGGACACAGAAGACAGAGGGTGTCAAAGATAGGTACTTTGTAGAAATGAGAGGGAATGTTGAGAGGTTAGCAGGTGATAAGTGGAAATAGATAATGGGAAGATGGAGAATGAGACAAGTGAAACTGGGTGGAGTCAAGTAGAAGGAGTGTTAAGACAGAGAGAAAAGTGAGTTTTAGGTGCACACAGATAAAGGGGATGGGATTAAGTAAATAGAATCAGGTAGGGGAGACTGAAGATAGAGACTGGTAAGTGATTGTTGGAACCAGATAAGGGAGGGATGATAGACAGATGGAGCCAGGTTGGGAAGCCTTAGGAAAAGTAAACCAAATGAGAATAAATTCGGGTAGGTAGATATACGGTTGATAGGCAGACAGAACTGTGGACAAGGATGATAAATCTAGGTAACAAGAGAGGTGGATAGAAATGGTGAACAATGGGTGAGAGAATCTGGGTGGACAGGTGGGAATGGGAAAGGACCATCTGAAAATGGAAAATTCAATGTTCATACCATTGGGCTGTAGACTACCCAAGTGTTCTAGTGTTCGATTTTGCCTCACATCAGTAGCGGAGAAGATGAGGTCAGGCAGGTCAGCATGAGGATAGGAAGAAAAGCTAAAATTACTTGCATCTGTAAACTTAAGATGGGTGTTATGAAAAGAGCGTAGGTGATCTGCCAAATAGTTGCCTGGGTCTACGCTTTGTCCGGTTGATGTGCAGGGGGCCATGTTATGAGAGCAGGTTGAAAAAGGTGCATGTGAATCTCTGGAAGGGCAGTTTAGGTTCATGGATGAGGGTGGGGGAAGGAGGTGTAATGACAATTGTTGCATCTTCTACAGTTGCAGGGGAAACTGTATCCTCCTTGCAGCAAACCCTCTCCATTGACACTGGACCAGCCAGTAGATTTCAAATCATGCCTGCTCTGGAAAATCAGTGCTTCATGCTGGGTCTTTATTATATCAGAGCACATGAAGAAAAAAAACAGCAAAAGTACTTCCTTGAAATTTGAGGTTTTCCGCATTCACACATGGTAGTTCGAAGAACCCAGATACATACAGAGACGTGCAAACAATTTCATACAAAATTAGCAGCTTTTATACAAAAAATGGACCAAGACAAAACACGCACATTCTCTCTCTTTCATTATAGTCCAGTTCATAAAATATTTTTATTAATTAGACTCTGAATTTATTTTTTAAGAAACTGCACTAAACGAGCAAATACTTGTGGATAAATGGAAGAATAATGTTTCTCTATATCTGTGCCAAACCAAAACTTCTCTCTTTGGCATTGACAGAAACATATTTCAAATAACATGCAAACACTAAAACTTCACAGTTCTCAAGCACACCCCTAGTTTGTGTTTTCACTGGACACGTTGGGCTGTTTCGGTCAATGATAACAGTTACATACCTGCATGTCCTTTCATATTTGACACCTTGACTGCATTTTGAATAACTTCTTTCTCCATCAACACTTGGAGTCGAGTCTGTGACAGCTGCCCCCTTTTCTGGTTTACCAGTATTTTAGCAAACATCATGGTTACACGCTTCAATTAAGAGCATGAATGTTAAAATCAAATCCAGACTTTTTTTTAAACTTTAAAATTGAGAAGTATGCTGGTGTTGATAGAACCACATTGGCATGCAACACTCCAATTTTTTTTTCCATAATCAGGACTAGACAACGTTCTTCCTGGAGGTCAATGAATGCCTGGTTGACCTGCATCTAGGAACTGCTTGAAATGCAGAATATTGATCAACAAAAACCACCATTCAGACAACACCTAGGAACCCAGATTAAAATGGATGCACAGTAACCCTGACTAGATAATGTTCCAAGAAATACATGGAAGATACAGGACTCATGACATTATAGTCTCAGTACCCAGGGAGTTGGAGTTTTTCCTCAAAGTGTATGAATCTAGTTGATCCATGAGCAAGGTTTGGCTGGCCACTGTTGGCCACTCTGGTGGGGAGTCAGTGATAGTTTACCTTACACAGAAGACTTTCCATTTTGACACAAAGGTGCAGTCAGTAGAGCTGTTGCCTCGCAGCCATGGAGATGGGGTTCTATCCTCAGTTCCCGACCATTTGGAGTTTATACACTCTTCCAATAACATAATGGATTTCCTAAAGGTGCTCCTGTTTCCTCCCACATACCGAAAATGCATGGCATTTTAAATGACACTGAGTGGGTAAACAAATGATAAAATCAGGAGGGAGGTGATGGGAATGCGGGGAAAACAAAATGGGATAAGTGCAAGTGGATGCTTGATGGTCGGTGAAGACTTGACAGGTTGTTGCAGGTTGGTGCGGACCCGACAGCTGTGGCAGGGCCTAAATGCCATAACCTGTTACAAAACCAAATCCACTAAAGTAGCAGACAACAAAGCTTCTCTCCCAGAGGAGAGAATGCCTTCTGTGCCTGATTTGACAAGAGTAACACTCCTCCACACTCCACATCGCTGACGATTCCATCCTGCCTGTATCTGTGTGATTCCTTCAGAAGAGTGAATCTGAGGAAAGCATCTGGCCCAGATGGAGTGCCTGGCTGAGTATTAAAATTCTGTACTGACCAACTTACCAAGGTTTTCATGGATATCTTCAATATCTCACTCCCACAGGTTCCCACTTGTTTCAAACAGGCATCCATCATACCAGTGCCCAAGAAGAGTGCAGTAACCTGCCTTAACAACTATTGACCAGAAGCACTTACATCAACAGTGATGACGTGTTTTGAAAGTCTGGCAATGAAGCAGATCTGCTCCATCTCCAGCAGTGACACAGATCCATTCCAGTTCACCTATTGTAGAAACAGGTCTATGGCAGATGCCATCTCAATGGCTCTACACAAAGCCCTGGAACAACTAGACAGTAAAGATGCATACATCAGGATGCTCTTTATTGAGTACAGTTCGGCATTAACACCATAATTCCCCCAGCAAACTCTAGGACTTGTGAGTGAACACCCCACTGTGTAATTGGTTCATGGACTTCCTCATCTCCAGACAACAATCAGTGAAAATTAATAAGAATTTCTCCTCCACAATCTTTTTCAGTACCAGAGCATCACAGGGCTGTATTCTTAGCCCCCTTCTCTACTCACTTTACACCTATGATTGTGTAGCTTGGTACGAGAATAACACCATCTACAAATTTGCCGCCGATACCACAGAAGTGGGTTGTATAAGGATGGGGATGAATTAGCATACAGGATGGAGATTGAAAACTTGGCTGAATGGTGGAGCAACAACAACCTCGCACTCAATGTCACCAAAACTAAGGAGCTGATTGTTGACCAGGAAAGGAGAGCCAGGGGTGTACAATCCAGTGATCACTGGGGGATCAGAGGTGGAGAGGATGAGCACATTTAGGTTCTTGGAAGTCACTATCTTGGAGGAGGTTTCCTTGACCCAACACACCAATGGCATTATGAAGAAAGCATGTCAGAGCCTCTCCTCTACTTCTTCAGTAGTTTGCAGAAGTTTGGTATGACACCAGAAACCATGCAAATTTCTACAGAAGTGTGGTGGAAAACGTGCTGACGGCTGCTTCATGTTCTGGTATGGGGACACCAATTCCCTTGAGCGTAAAGCCCTTCAAAAGTTAGTGGACACAGCCCAGGACATCACGGGCAAAACTCTCCCCACTATTGAGTACATCTACAGGGAAGAGTGCTGTCGCAGGGCAGCAGCAAATGTCAAAAACCCATACCACCAGCACATGCTCTTTTCTCACGGCTACCATCAGGAAAGAGGTATAGGTGCCACAAGACTCACATCACCAGGTTCAGAAAGAGCGGATACCTCGCCACCATCAGACGCAACGACAAAATCAATCAGAGACTCATTTAAGGACTCTTTGATTTTCGTCTGTTCTCTCTGTTGTGCACAATCAGTTTGTTTGCATTTGCTATCCGTTTACAGTTCTTTTATTTGTTTGCATGTTCATGCTGTGTACAGTTTATTATTTGCACTACCAATTAATGGTAATTCTGCCTCACCCACAGGAAAAAGGAATCTCTGGGGTGTATGTGATGTCATGTATGTACTCTGACAATAAATCTAAATCTGAATCTGTATGACTGTATCTCCATAACAGATGCCAAGAGGTCTGGAAAAGTTGGCAGTATAAATTGGAACGACACTGAAATTTATGTCATATTAAGTCTCTCCAATAGCATGTGATGATTATTTTGTGTTTGCAGTGGCAAAAATGAGTTACATTTAACTTTAAAATGAATTTTTATGATGACAGAGCCCCATTCGAGAGAACATCCTGATGCACAAGTTTTTACAGTATGATACTTTTCCCTCTATTTTCTGCTTTCACTTGCCACATTGATGAAGTTCTTTTGGTAAACAAGACTGTAAAATGGCCAGGTTAAACTTCACACTGACTGGTGCTGATTGACACAAGCTGGGGGAGAGTTGGAATATCATTCACATGGTAATGGATTAACATTAATCACAGCCGAGAAATTGGATTGCATACTTTTTCCACATTAATCAACCTGTTGTAATCATTCCCTGTTGAGGCAGCACATCATGAATTTCACCTTGCCTCTTCTGTGTGGTGTTTGTACAATGTGGCTCATGCTTTTCCTATGTCAGACTTGCCACTGATGACATCAGTATTCACACAGCATCTATTTTGTTTCTTGGTGGCATAAACTGGATAAGTAAACTACAGCTTATGGTCTTCATGAAGCACAATCAGTAGAGCTAGCAGAACATCATGCCCCTTCAGTGCTTTTATTGCAACGTGAAGAAATACTCCGCAGCAAACTGCAATGTCCGTAACGTTACCGACTGACAAACTCAGTCAATGGGTATCTCAGTGATGATGCCTCGGGCAACACTGCCTGCCCCGAGAATTCACATCAATCATATTGGCTGCAGTCTACAAACCACCTCAGACCAATGCGAGGCGAGTACTGGACAAACTATTCACCTCTATCAACTCTTTGCACTGTCAGGGCATGACTGCTCACCATGAAGAGTTATAAGGGTGTGGTGGGTCGGGAGATGGGAGGCAGGATTCTCTCTTATCCTGCAGAAGAGGCAGAGGATCCCAACTGACGGGTCTCTGCTCCTGTAAGAGAGATCTCTGCTCATATGCAGCATCTCTCTGCTTAATCTGAATGGCATGCAGCATCTGTCAGTTTGTGGAGAGCAGCCAGCTGCTGATGTGCACCATCCCTTTGGAGATGCCATCTGCACAGGTGGAGGCTGAACAGAGTAGACCACCCTGCACTTAATGGTCAAAGAAGCCACTGAGCCCCAAGCCCAAATGCAAAATCCACAATATGCCAGCTATACTCTGGAGCAATGTTTTATTGTGATTTTTATAACTCTTTTACTTGACCAGTGCTACAAGTAATCTTTCTCTTCTCTCTCTCTCTCTCTCCCTCTCTCTCTCTCTCTCTCTCCCTCTCTCTCTCTCTCTCTCTGCTGCACCATCTCTGCCTAAAAAAAGATGCATAAGATGTGTGTGTGTGTGTGTGTGTGTGTGTGTGTGTGTGTGTGTGTGTGTGTGTGTGTGTGTCTACTTTTATATGTGAGTGTACCTGTCCCGCATCTGACTTGTCAGTCACCAACGAGCCTGCAGCAGACGTGGACTTACCCCTCCATAAATCTTCGTCCGCCAAGCCAAGCCAAGGCAAAGAAGCATGAGAATGTATGTACATATGTGCATCTACATGTACGTGTGATAGAGAGTGTCAGAGAGTGAGTGAGTGAGTGAGTGTGAGAGAGCGTGAGAGAGAGAAAGAGCGTGAATGAGCATGGTGGAAACAGAAACAGTGTCTGGCTATTAAGAGGGGTGGGAGTGAGTAGCTTTAAGGATTAAAGCCCTTTTCTCATTGCCTTTCAGAAAAGTGTCTGCTATTTTGCTGAACTGAGTCGGGTCCCATTGGGAACCCTGCAGGTCCTGTTTTACCACATGCTTCTGAGTGTCACATTGCCTCAACTGATTCAGGTGATGGCTGCTGTGTAAAAAAAAAACGGATTGTTTGGAAGGGATGGTAAATTTCCAGACACAAATGAGCAGAAAACAAAACACTACATGCGAGCAGCAACAGACTGCAAACATAATCTCTCAGATGGGACGAACCTGTGAGCAAAGTCTGGATACACAAAAGATTGATGTGATTTATTGTAACTGGTGCCACAGATTAAAATAAGTGCCTTTTTGCCTGATCCCTGCATCAAAGAAGAACTCCAAGGGCTCATAAAATTGTAGAGTACAAATAGGTGCCTCCAAGTTCCAGTTATTACTCCATGCCCCACAAGTATTGAGACATATAATCAGTAAAACATCAGCTTCAAAGCCCCATGGAGATCAGTGTTAACCCTGACCTCTGACTCAGCTCTCCTTGGGGTGTCCAGACTCCCAGCCAGGTGTTTTAAATAAGTACATTTTATTTGCAGAGATGAAATCAAAAGCTTCACACTCTACATTTAGGAAAGGAACAATATTTAATTGGGAATATTTTGTCTCTCGTTCTTATTTGTTAAATTATTTCCTTTCACCTTACTGTGAGCTTTCTGCTTCCTAATCTGGGAAGGTGGCATCAATCTCCTGGAAAGGTCAGGACCCACAGTAACACAAGCATTAGTGGAATAGACCTAGAAGGCATGGCGACAAAGCAGACATGGGCAATGGTTCAGATGAGTACAAGCATTTCAATTTTCTTTCAGTTTATACTTAAAAACCTTCAGATGAACAATTATTGAATCACTTTGTGTGTTTACTGTATATTTAAGGTACGGCGATGAAATAATTTCACACCCTGCTTCCATAACAGCACTTGCTAAAAGGAGAA
Source organism: Narcine bancroftii (assembly GCF_036971445.1). NCBI lineage: Eukaryota > Metazoa > Chordata > Chondrichthyes > Torpediniformes > Narcinidae > Narcine > Narcine bancroftii. The sequence continues at coordinate 35,888,746 of NC_091470.1, forward strand.
CTTTAATATCAGACCTCAGAGCAGCCTTGGAGTTGTCCGACATTTAATTAAAGATACAAGGAATCATTGTTCAGTACCTTAGAATTCCAAAAGTCTAGAAGCCAGAAACTAAGACCACCCAAGAATCCAGATTTTATGAAAACTCTCAAACTTTTTAAATTTTGTCTGTGTGTGTGTGTGTGTGTGTGTGTGTGTGTGTGTGTGTGTGTGTGTGTGTGTGTGTGTGTGTGTGTGTGTGTGTGTGAGAGAGAGAGACAGATGCACAGGGCAACAAGCGGCCATGTTTAATACAGGTAATCTTATCACAGAAATTAATTTGTATACTGTATTTTTATTTTACAATGTTCATTTTTAAACATCATTTCAAGCATTACGTGCTCCTATTTGTTGTGAAAACATTTTAAGTTTACATGTTTGTCAAGTGTTGACTTAATTTTTCTTTAAAATTGCTCGTTTTGATAAATGAAGCATGCTGTATTTGCTAATGAATAAACTATCAAAATTTAAATGTTCATCTCATCTTTATTCCTCCTTACATTTGCCTGAAAATCCGAACCGACCCATTCCCCAAGCAGTTGGAATTTTAGGACTTCTACTGTAATATTGCAATTGATAACTTGAGCTAGACTGTCTTCATAAGGGGCAAACATGCTGAGCAGCACCAAAAGCTCGCATAGTTCAGCAAACACCTTGCATCTTCACTGCACCTTCGCCTGGCAAACATTATTCGCAAAAAGTCTTTGATGAAACATCAGTTGCATGGCTTCTGACAGGAGGACTGATGTGGGCAAGTATGATATTTCAAACAAACATTCTGCAATGAAAATACTCCCAACCTGTTTTGACATTAAAACGCCCTCACTTCCAGGTGAAACAACATCTCCCGGTCTCCTAATAATTGTGGGCGTGCATTCACTTTCTGTCCTGCAGAGGGCATTCTAGGTCCAAAGATAACAGATGGAGAAGTCATTGCTATTCTTTAGTAAAGGCACAGCCCACATAATCATTAAGTAACAACCTGAAATCTGCATTTGAGCATTGTTAGGGAAGATCTTAAGGAATTCGTTCACTACAATACAGTCAGGCTGGCATCAATTACCGTCTTTCAATACTTCATCAAATGACATTTTGAAGGTGCTCTGTATTCTGAGCAGCTAAATTGCTGAATGACATATTCCTAGATATTCCTCAATGAGTCAAATATGCAAACTAGATTTGATTCCAAATTCCTAGTATGTTTAACCAAAGGACTTGATGCTTTCTACTGGAAGGACAGTTGCACTTCAGATCCCCTTTGTGCTGGATCTATGTGGGATGATACAGGTGACTACTTGTCTTTGGTAAATGTATGGCCACATACAGTTCAAAGGCCGTCAGATCTTGAAAGAAACCCACTTCAAAGAACTTGCTAGAAGTCAGACTGCGCAGATTTAGCATTTCCTTCTGCAAAGCAAATTTGCAAAGGGGTGGCAAAGTTAGCGTAGCGGTTAGTACAGTGCAGGTTTGAATGCCGCGTTGTCTGTAAGGAGGTTTTTTTTCATTCTCCTGTGTCAGTGAGGGTTTCCTCCAGGTGCTCTAGTTTCCTCCCACCCTTCAAAAAACATATGGGATTTGCAGGTTAATTGGTCGTGTTACAAGATCATACCAGCAACCACAAAGAAGGCATATCACACAGGGATAAAGATTAACAATTACTTTATTAACAAAAATTCACCTTCAAACTTTAATTCAAAATCCCCCCCCCCCTTTATAACAATGCCCACTGGTTACTATGCAAATTCCTATAACAGTGTAAAACTAATAAATTTCCAGCCTAAATATAACATATGTAATTAAAGTCTAAGTTAAATTTCCAACCAGCCCACAGAAAAACTTAGACATAAAACAAACACAAAACACACAAGGCTTACAAAACTTTGATCTCAACCAAAGCAAAGATCATAAAAAAAATTCAGTTTGTTTGGTAAACTGAAGCCAAAAGATCTTTGAGAGAGAGAGAGAGAGAGAGAGAGAGAGAGAGAGAGAGAGAGAGAGAGAGAGAGAGAGAGAGAGAGAGAGCAAGCACAAAATTCAAAGTTGTCTTCTTGTGCTACTTGCAGAGAGAGGAACAACTGGCTTGGTCCGGATCCTTCTGGCTGCCTTCGCAATGTTCATCCTTTTTAAAATCCCAACATTCTAAACTGTCCTCCCGACCATGACTCATGCTCTGGGCCGCCTTCCACTCCACAGCACCCCCTCCAGTGGTGGCTTATGGTCCAAGTCCAGAAATATCTAGATCCGTTTCTGCACATGCCCAGTCCCTCTCCCATTCTCTCAGCTGTCCACCTTCACCTTGCCTCTTGAAGGCAAATTGCCACTTTTCAATATGAAACCACACAACACACAGGCCAATACACAACATAGAACTCTGTAACGCAGTGGGCACAGGTTTGTGAGCGAGAAGGGCCTGTTCCTCTACTGTATATCTAATTTTTTTTTAAAAATCCTATGTTTCTCAGTTATGACTAGCACCTCAAAGAATGCAAATAACTCCATTGTGAAATAACGATAAATGTTGATTCAAAAACAAATACATATTCTTCCAAAACTTCACACAGATGGAAACAAGAAACCACTGCAGGAAAAGCTGGAGGAAATGCACTTCTTTGTCTCACTAAATTTCAGAGATCTATTTAAGAACTCAATACTATGTATATTTTAATCAAGCATGGAGTTTATTCTTGAGATTTGTTTGTAACATTAATTTTATTTTGAAGTGTTAATTTTAAAAACAAAAAAAATACTTCAATCTTCAGATGCCATAGGGAAAGATTTGAGCTCAATGTTGCGAGGTAGGGTGAAGATTGGCCGCAGACTCATTCTTCATTCATCAAACTGGGATCCTGTAACAGTGACCACTTCATTCATCAGAATTGAGCTAACTTAAAACTAAAAGTGAATTACTTTTAGCGGGAACATTGCCTTCAAAGACAAAGTTAAAGCTAGCACATGATTAACATCTGTTAGATTCAATCTGTGCCCACGCATCTTCAGACGTCATATAAATTGCATCATTCAGGGTGCAGAAGCAGTTTTGTTGTTTAGCTTCTTTGTGCTTCTCGCCATACGTCTCCACAGGTGTCTCTTCTGGACTGCCAATTGGATTGAGACTCATAAGAAGAATCAAATACTCAAATGTCCTTCTCATCACCCATAGAACATAGAGCAGTACATCACAGGAGCAGGACCTTCGGGCCACATATCTGTGCTGAATGTGATATCAAAATCAATCTAAAAACCTGTTGCTGGCTCCTGATACATATTCCTCCGTGTTCTTCCTATCCATATGCCTTTCTAGAGCCTCTGAAATACTGTACGACTATTCCATCTGCTTCCACCTCTACTCCTGGGCGCCTGTTCCAGATACCTACCACTCTGTGTAAAATATTTGCTCTGCACATTTCCCTTAAACTTCCTCCCCATCACCTGTCCTCCAATGGGTGACACCTTTTCCCTGGGACAAACATTCTGACTCTGTCCAATCAGATGGCATCAAACACTACCTAGCCATGCTCTTCCACCTTCCACAGCCTGAAGCGTCAGAAAGCATTTGCCTTCCAAGAATGCTGCCTGACCTGCTGAGTTCCTCCAGATGTTTGTGTGTTGTCCACCCTGTGTGCTTAACCATGAAAAGCCTTGTGCCCATGTTACAGTTTATCATCCATAAGGTTTGTTTGCAAATAATGCAACACATAAACATACACAAAAGGGATAGTAAATAAGTTGAGAGTAAAAATGTTCATTGTGGTAAAATTTGGAGTCAGAGAGTTGTACTGCATAGAAACAGGCCTTTCACTCTTCAAACATACCAACCCTTTTCTCCTCTGCATCGGAGAGGCTGGACGCAGACTGGGAGATCACTTTGTTGAGCACCTCGGTTTTGTCCGCCACAATAGTGTGGATCTCCCAGTGGCCACCCATTTCAATTCTCCATCCCTTTCCCTTGCCAACACATCTGTCTGTGGCCTCATGCACTGCCAGAATGAGACCACCTGTAAATTGGAAGGACAATACCTCATCTTCCAACTGGGCATCCTCCATGGCATTAATATGCTTCCTCCGTCATCTCTCCATTCTGTGTCTCCTTTCACACAGAAATAATAAATTCTACCTAGTCCCTTATCACATCCAATTAACACCTTTTGTTGGTCTGGATTCCTTCCCTTTTGTTTGAATTCTGAGATGCTCTGATATTTCTTGCTTCTGATTTTTCCTTGAAGAAGGGCTCAGGCCCAAAATGTTGGCGATATACCTACCTTAGTCTTCTATAGATGCTGAAGAGACTAGCTGAGTTCCTTCTGTACTTTGGAGTTTTTAACTACCTACCAACCATGACACCTTCTACAGAAATCCTATTTGCCTGCATTGAGCTCATATCAGCTCGTTGCATTTAATCACCACCCTCTCTCTCTGTGAACAGCTCAGAAGTCATCAATAAATAAATCTAGTTAATCAGGGGAATACAGTAAAACTCCAGTATCCAGCACCTATGGTGATTGGTGGTAAAATTATGTATGTTTAAAATTGTAAAAGTAAATGTTCTCTGAGGTAAAATATAAATCTTTGGTGAAGATGGGAGCAAATATTCAGCCAGCGGAGTCCCTTGGTTGTGCATTACTCGTAGCCGCTATTTGAATAAAGTTGCATGAAACAGCAATGATGTCGCCCAGGATGAAGAACTGGTTGATGGTGCTGACTGTTGGAGTGACTCTCTTCAAGTGTTTCCATATCCCTATTATTATATTAATTTGAATTATTTATTTATTTTCCTCTTCTTTTTTTTTGCCAGTTGCTTGAGGCTACTGGTTGCGTGAATTCCGGACCCCAGGGGTTTTACTGTATTTTGATCCTACCCCAACACTTTGAAACTACTCACATGCACACACACATAAACAAATGCCTACCTAACTACCCACACACTCACATCCACATGCACACAAGCCTATTGATTCCCTACACACACACACACACACACACACACACACATGCACACTAACATTAACTCATCCACCCACATGCACATGCAGAGACTTACACATTCACACCCCCACACATTTACATGTACACATACAACCATGCATCCATTTTAAGATTCCAAATATTATAATAATATAATATATAAAGATTCATAAAACAATTAGCTGGCCTTTTAAGAATTGTAAAGCTCATTACAGTGAGGCCAAAAGCATAATTATTTTATATAAAGATACATACAAGCTTAAACGCTAGATGGCAAGAACATTATGCTTTGAATGTCATTGTAATAAGAGTTCCTGAGGCAATAATAAAATGAATCTGTGCAAAACAACATACTTTCTCTCCAAAAACTCTATAACATAATTGTCCATTTGGAGTAAATAAAAAAAGTCTCCAGAAAATTAACTTTTATGTTCTTGTTAACTCTAATCTTGCTCTATGATGAATATGCCAGGGGCAGTCATGACCATTTTGAAAGACAAAACTGACAAGTCCTCAATTAGAGACAATAAGACGCGAGGTTGGTAAATCCAGGCATTGATCATTTCCAAATCCATTTGCAGACCTCCCACTGGTACAGGGCAAGTCAATATTCTAGTCCAAGGACTGAAAGTAAATACTACAACTGCAATACCCTTATATATTAACGTATTCTTAATTTGCAAATAAAAGCCTGGTTAAAGGAAATCTACATATAAAGGGAATCTTCCTTGTGCAGTCTTGAATACATTTAATTATTGCAGTCGAGGTAAACATCAGAAATATTATGTATTCATGGAAATGACCTTCTCCCTTTAGATTTGTGATTGCCAGCAACCCTGGGGCGAAGAAGCAAGGTCAACGACAAGAGTGCACATACCACATGTTCCAAAAATTAACCTCGCCTCGAAAAACGTGAATATTTTTACAGCAGATGGTGGTAGACAGAAAAAGATTCTAATAGGTAGGGTCTTTCTTAAAGTCCAGACTGGTTTGCCAAAAAATATAGAATTGGTTAAAACAAGGGGCTATTGTGCAGTGCTCAACAAATCTGTAAAAAGGTTAATAATTGAAGACAGACAAGAATTAGTTGAATAGGAAGCATTAGCCAACAAAAGCAGGATTTGTTTCCATGCTAAAGGTGATGCAAGAAAGTGTTCAAATAATTTGCTTTCATACTAAAATGTTTGAACTCTGACAAAACAATACCCCAGAATATCGAACTTTAATTAAAGAACTCCAGTTTTTGTCTAGTTTGCCCAAAGCGCACGTCCTATTCACAGACTCACTTGCCAGTATTGGCAATGGGAACTGTAATGGCTTCACCAGTATCAGAACATGTTTCTCCTTGGGGAAGGTGGGGAGAAAGGAGCCAATCCACATCCTAAACATGGAATATATCAAAAGATATTACTTTACAAGCCTTTCTTTTGCAAGTACAGGCACAATAGAAAATGCTGCCGTCACTATATCAAAACTAGATGAAGGTGCAGAAATGAAACCTAGAGGAGATAATTTCATCAGTATACCTGTAGTTTCAGGCAATTTACAGTTTATCTCTACTGTACTCAAACCTGAAAATATGTTTTTCAGACATTCTTTATGGGTTCTACATAAAACTTCTTTAGAAAAGCAATTAAGATAACTCCTGAGAATGGGAATTAAGGAAAATCTTGTTTCTGACTTCTTTTGATGCTTCATGCTTCTGTCTTAAAGAACTGAAACACCTCTCAACCATAGGCAAGCATCTCACATCCAAGCAGCTGGCAGGTTCCAGTAATCTTTATTATCCAGGTAATTTGGCACAGTAGCAAAAACAAACACATCAGATGGCAACATGAAGCAAGAACAGACAACACCAAAGAACAAAGTAAGAGAATAAAATATTTTTTTTGTTGCAAAGAATCAAAGATGTTGAGTTAGGGTTGTAAAATATATTTCCAGTATTCTTATTTAAAATTCCCACCATTTAATTTGTGGCACCGAAAAGCAAAGTTTCTATCTACGCTTTGATCCTTGTATCAATGCATTGATCTACCAATCAGCTCTCATATCTCAGAGCTCAATCGCTCCTTCACCTTCAGAGTTGCTCAACAATAAGTAAGCCTCCCCCCACCCATGAACAAAATCTGGCATTATATAACAAAGGCAAACCCCACTATTACCTCACAATTGCTGCAGAAGAATATTGATTTCAGATTTGTTAGCCATGGCCACATCAACCAATACTGCAAATTACTGTGTAACTCATTATTCAACACAGTTGCAGACTTATTGATACAAACAGCTGGGAGAACTATAGTGTTGGGGAAACATGGTTTAAAGTTCGTTCAATGGTTTATTGAATTTTAAAGATGAATTTGTCAAATTCACTGAAAGCAGTGATTTCTGGGAGGAAACAAATTTATTAGAATACATATTAAAAGAACTATTCTAATATTATTTAGGCTAAAACTAGCTGAGGTGTGCACTGTAAAGAGAACCCATAACTAAAGTATTACTGGAAACCAGCAGAGAATCATCAGATACTCAAGCATTTTGTCACATAGCTAACATTACCACAGTGTCTGCACTTCAAAAGAACATCTTTGGCTGCAACATAGTTTGGGATGCCCTGAGGTTGTGAAGGGCACAGCTCAATTGCAGAACTTTCTTCTGCCTTGCTAGCAATTCATATTTTTGGAAAAAAAAAACCAAATTTCAAAATATTAAAGATTTTGAGATAATTTCAAACAAGTCATGGTTGAGATCCATGGGTCACAGACTTGCAACCATGTTGACACTGACCAAGATTTAAAACCAAATGACCAATTTCTGTGGTGAAAGGCGTGGGAACATGATCCTGATGCGAGCTTCATTAAGCACATTCCACGAGAACTTTTTAGCACTCAGTCTGCAACCATGCTCCCTGCTAATGAAGGTTGGTGTGCTGTTCAAAGGACCACTTTAGTTTGGACTCTGACTGTTGACAAATGGTCATTCATCCTAAAGTGCAAGTCTGATTATTTTCTCCAAAGTTTGCTTTGATCAAGTCCCTTGGTGGCAAATATTATTTTGGATAGTATTAATATATTGTTATCAACATTTCACCCAGTGTATTTATCTTTCTAAAGATAATTTGTGCTGGGTTTCTGTGCTCTATTTAAAAAGACCTATAGCAGAGATACACTGGGTCATTAATTCAATAAATACTTAATAAGGATTCTTTGGAAAGACACAATGCAGTTTTAATTGCAAGGAGAGAACAAAATATAATCTTTAACCTTCAAATATGTTTTGACTTACTGGAATTTGCTTGTGGGATGAGAGAAAGGGAACTAAGGTTGGAGTCAGGGATTTCAGGGATTTTTGTCTCTATTAGGATTATAATGATGTGGTTTCTAAGGAAATGCCTGTCATGTTTTGATTAGTTGTGAGAAATCCTTCAGTTGTTGAGTCTTGATAATCAAGTTGGTGAAGGGAGGGAGTGAAGTAAAATGCTGTAAGAGCCACATTTATAGATGAGCACAGCTGGCCCAACCCAGTTGGTGTCTTGAACTTATTAACAAATTTATCTTCTTCAAAAATTGTGGGGAGTTCAGAATTGTTTCTTCCGGAGAATTTGGCCATTATAAAAGTCAACTTCTCCAGAAATAAATCTAAATGTATTAAAATTGCATTGTTAATAGCCATGAAATGTAAAGTGGTAACATGGAGATCCGATTCCCTACTTCACATTGATCGTTCGATCATGGAAGTGCAAAGTTGCATTCACCTTGAGAAGATTACTTATATTATTAGGAATAGAGAGATATAGCATGTTCGCAACCTTATTTAGATTACTTAAATTCCAAGATGGTATAATTTATTTTGATATTTGTCAATTAGCGTGCTACTTATTAGAAATATGATACTTTAAAATTATGTCACTCGGAGAGATCGAGCCTTGATCCTTTTGCTTTTTCTTTTCTATTTTGTTTCTTTTATCTCCCTCTATTCCATCCCGTCTATCCCCTTTTCTTTCAAATCGGGGGAGAGGACATTTGGAAAAGAGGGACTCTACTTTCCTTTTTATTTTGTTTCAGACCTTATGAATGTTTTTTGATGATTTTATATTCAATGTATTATTGTTCTATTAATTGAGTCCTTTACTCTGTATTTTCTTAAAACAAATAAAATATATTTTTTTAAATTACCTTCTTGTCTCTGAACCCCAGAGGAACATCCAATTGAGGTAGAATAAACAATGCTCAGGGAAAATTAGCCTCAACGATAAACTTCCAAAATATATTTTCAATCAGCATCAAAATAATTGTAAGGGGGAAACGGCTTGGTATTTATTTTGAGCATTAAGTAGCCTGCTATGGGCCTACATTTAATACAATAATGAGCTTATTATCATATACATTTTACAATGCACACATTGTGGTGGTACACCACTGGCCTACTGCCGGGGGAAACTCTGTACCTGCAGGAGTGTAAAGGGACAGGATAACACCTGGCCGGCTGTCAATCAATCGGCCTGAATGGATCAAGCCCCACTTGGTCGGGGGTCAATCACCCTCTGGGATATAAGCCTGCGCCGGCCTCCCGAGGCCTCACTCAGAGTAGCTGCAGCCACAGCCAGCCTGGCTCTGTGGAAGTCTTTTTGGATTAAAGCCTGTTGTACAGTCTTTACCTTGTATGTGTCTGATTCTGGCTAACCGCGCACCACGCACATGAATCAAAATTCTTACCTCTGCAGCTCAACAGGTACTTCACAAAAAAGACGAATGGTGCATATAAATGGAATTAAAAAGACAATCAGTACAAAGGCAGATCAATACTAAATATTTACACTTATCTTAGTGAAAATAAAGTGATTTCCTTTAGGAGTGTTTTGTTAATACATGTGTCTAAGGAATTTAAAATGATGTTCAATTTTCCTATGTGATATCAGGGAAGAAAAATGACTTGAGTGACTACTGTTTAAGGTGACAGCTTCATGCTGTACATCACAACATCATAGCCTTTTTCTGAAATATTCTTTTAGGCAGCGATGTATTCTTAGTCCAGAATAAGGAACAAATTGCCAGGGCCCCCATAGTCCAATGCTCTTCAGCAAACTTGCCTGAAATCCATGTATAATAATTAATTTCACGCAAAGCTACCTTCCTCAATAAGATAGGCCAAGGCTGCTCAGCTAGTTGCAGACAGTCTAAGACTGATTTTAAATCCTGGGCATGCCCATTGCCAAGTTCGTGACCAAAATGAGTATTGAGTATTGGTGCCCAGTCTTCGAAGGTAAATCTGGGAGAAAAATCTCAACTGAAGAATCAACTGATCCTCAAAACACCCTACACATGAAGAATTTGGTTTTTTCACTTTCAGACATACAGCATGGCAACAAGCCCTTTCAGCCCATGAGCCCGTGCCACCCAATTACACCCAATTGACCTACAACCCCCATACGTTTTGGAAGGTGAGAGGAAAATAGAGCACCCAGAGGAAACCCACACAGACATAGGGAGAACAAATTCCTTATAGATAGTGCCAGATTCGAAAATTGGTCCCTGGCGCTTACAATGTTGCACTAATCATGACGAAGTTGAGAGTTCCAGCTCTGTATGATCAGTGAGTTTTATATCCACAGAATTCCACGGCAAATTCAAATAATTTCAAGTGGATATCCCAGTGATGTATTCATTTATATATGTTAATAAGTATCCCGACTCCATATCTGGCATACAAAGATGTGCCTGGGCCTACTGGGGTCAGATGTCATGGATTTTAGTTATAAACACCCCATTGTTGGAGGGGGAGAAAGACTTATCTCTTTGTTTCCCTCACCTGAACTGTTGTCACGAAGATAGAAGTGGATGGACATTTTAAAAGCAAAACCTTTTGTAACAGCATTGACTTGTAAAGGATGTGTCACAGAGACCAATTAGACATTAGCACCAGACTCTTCCACATTGTTATCTTAAAATATTTTGAAATATGCCTGGTTATTTCGACTCTACAGGTATTGTATGCTGAAGGGAGATTGAGCACTCCATCTTAGCCATTAAAGTATAACTGAGTTACTGCTGGCCTTCCAACATGTGAATGTGCACTGGAAAGATTCCATTTAGTTCAGTAACATTTGGCCCATGCCTGTTCCAGAGCAGATTTTGTCCCTGAAGGGGGTGAAGAGAGACAGAGCCTCAATGGAACTTTTCTCTGGCCTCTTTTGTACTGATCTGTACAAAACCACAAGGACGTGGGATGTTTCCTGACTGGAGAGAGCTGGCTCTGGGCCATTCCCACCACTTCAGGCAGCTGTTCACCACCCTCCCAGTCTCCACCACGTGACACCAGTAAGCCGAGCTTTTTCATCTCCTTGTGCTCCGGATGGTCGAGGGTTAAAACTCATAATGCCGAGGGTCTTCTGTTTACTTCAGCACTATAAAAACACTTTGGTCATATGCTTTCTGTGGCTGCCAGGGAATTCTCATTTGACCTTTTCCAGGGGAGCACAGCTGTGCCAGTCAGCTAAAGAAATGGTAGATGAGAGCAGCAACCACAGAGTAACTAATGAGGGGGATCATTCGCTGCCCTGTGCTGACATCACAGAAACTAGCATATCACAGCCATGCTTGCCAACTTCTCCTAATTGCGTTTGTACAACTTCTTTAAGCAGCCTATGGGATTTTAGCTCCAAAAATATCTTGTTATATTCATAAGAACATAAAATTGAATTGGTATTCTGCAACAAAATGTAACAGCATTGAACTAAGAGGGTCCTAGCGAATGAATTAAAACTATAATTCTGCACTGAAGTGAAATATAACGACATTCAGTGGAGCATTCCGATAGCACTTACAATTTTCCACTTTTTTTTCAAATTATGGAAGGAAATAGTCTAATGTGCTTTCAAATAAAATGCCAATGTTCACATTTTAAGGCATTCCTTCATAATAAACTGACTGAAAAAGCAGGCAGTCTGCAAACAGCGGCTCATTTCAGTGAGCCGTTACTGTGTTGAACAACCAGGATCCCCATACAGATAATGCAGTTCCAGGCATGCTTGGAGACTACGTCAAAGTTGGCCATTAAGGCCTTGGGCTGTTCCACAGAGATTTCTACAATGTATTCAGATTGGCTTTCAACAGGCGAAAAGTTGATTATCAAAGCACTGCTGCCAGCTAATTCAAAAGTACTTCCATTTATTCTGCAGAGTATGATTTTAATTGATCTCTGTCCTTGGCTGGGAACACAAAAACACTTAAATCACTCTGTTGGTTAAATGCCGAGACCACAATAATTGGTGTACTGCTCATATTTGGTTTTGCAGTTTTCAGTATTGCTTCAGAGGGAAGGATGGAATGTCAATATTCTTTTTGGGAGTTGTTCAGTTCAACAACATTAATGCTTTATCTTTCCTGGTTTAAATTGGATGTAAAATTAGCCCATTGTGAACACATGATAGAAAAGGAATTGGTAGCATATTTCACTTCCTGATCATAACTTTTCTGTTACAGGTTGACATCTTTTCTAAGTTGAAATTCCTTGTCAGAATATTTCATTAGTTTTTGTTTTCTTTTGATGATGAAATTGGCATCTTTAGCACATGCAGATTTAAAAGCTTTAAATTTGGTTAGTTTACAGATGTTAATTTTAAGTTCAAAACTAAATTGATTTGAAATGCATTGTAGAATTGCAGTTTATTAAATAACAATATATTTGTTAAAAGATTTATTGCCTTTCTCTTTCTCTTTAGTTTCTGTCTTGAGTTCCAATAATCCAGGTGACCACATGAAACCTTAAGATATAATAAAAAGGGAATTTCTCTCGTAATTCAGACGGTTGCATGTGAGTGAGCTGTAATGCACGTCGAAAGACTATCACAAGTAGGTCGACCAGTCCAGAATGACCTGGTCTGGGTAGGAGCAATCCTTTGAGACCTGCCAGTAAGTGTGGCTACACTCTCAGCCAATCACAGTCATCCTACCCTACCATCTGTACATATGTACATATACACATTGGTGATAGAATCTGTACTATCACATGAGCTATGATTAAATCTGAACTGGAAGATGCCAGTAGCAGATAAGTCCAGAGGAGTGAAAAGAAAACACTCTGTGTACAGAGTTTAGTGCAAGGTGTTGTAAAACCAAAGGAGGCAAATGGGCTTCAAAGGAATTGTTCAATTGAGGACATGATTAAGAAGTGGTAAATTCAATGTGGATATTGAATAAAGTAAATGAAAACAAGTATCAAATCTGAACAACACCGTCATGGGCATCAAAGATATTTTGCAAACTTTTTTGAATGCACCAACAATACTCCTTATTCTCCTCTCCATCCAGGGATTGACATCTAATATACTATATATATGTACCTACTATGGGCAATCCAAGTTGACCAAAAACCTCTCACTGACAGAGGATAAACTGTACTTTAGCATATATATATATATGTGGAATTCCACTCATATTTAGCTGACACTAGACTAAATGTTACTCTGAAGGAGCACCGTGTTCTCAGAAGAATCTTGCATTAAAAAGCTTCATTTAGGAAAGGCTACATTAATGTTGCAGTGGGTGGAACGCACACGTTATTCTCAGCAATACAAGAGTGATATTAGGAATGCTGGTGGATGGATTTAAGATGGTAAAAATGTTACAGCTCAAAAATTGAAATTGTTGGATCAAACAATGCATCTTTTGATAAACAGCCTAAATTGGTGACGTACAGACACAGGGTTAATTAAGTCAGGATGGAATATAAATACTAATGTTTCTGGATTAGCTGTTTACAGAGGCAAAAGTCTGGGGAGAAAAAGCAAATAGGTATCAAAGGTTTGATTAATAGTTTGACAGCAGAGATGAATGTGTATGGGATTGGAAGATCTACCTCCATTGCATAGATTCCTTCAGCCTGAGACAATAGACAAAAATGACATGGGTAGATATTCAGCTTTTGTCATGTCTAAAAATTTCTGATTTCTGTCCAAATGTGATGTCAGACAAGATAGCGTCACTGCTCAGAAGTCACTCTATCACAGGAAATTAAGAATTCTTCCTTTTAACCAATCTGATGAATGGAATAGAGCAGCAAGCACTTGTACACACTTGCCAGTCAACTGAGTACTGTGGTCAGCAAAGGAGAATGAAAACAGCAGGCAATGCACACCACAAAACCGTTCTTGCCCTTCTTAGGATGTGCCTCGGATCACAGGTGACTTATTTACACTCACCTTTTGTGGGCTCTGAATTGGCTAATTAGGCCAGTGTTGGAATCATGGATCCTTTCTTCCCCAGTGGAGGCATGTGGTAGCTGATTGGCTAGATGGGCCAGGTGGTCCAACCACCAATTACGCAGAGCCTCTGCATACCTTCAAAATTCTCAGTACTATCCCAAAATCTTTTTTTTAATATTTTATTTTAATTTTTCCAAGACTCATTTGGAACATTATTACATACATCATATAAAGAGTATTTTAAAATTACAGTCCCATATGATTACCCCCCCCCCCACAACTGCTAAAATTTAAAAAAATTGTCCAAAAAAGAGGGGTGTTTGAGCTGCCTTCATTAATTAGCCCATCTCTTGATCTTCAGGAATTCAACGATATTAACCTAACTATATCATTTAAATGTTTTCAGGGAAGTTGATGATATTTCTAAGCCAATAAGGCTGCCACATTTTAACAAACACATCATATTTCTGTCTAAGATCATAAGTTCTCTTTTCCAGGGCGGGCACAACTTTGCATTTCCATATTCCAGTGAGTAGTAAGTAGGGGGAGAGTCAGACTTCATTGTAACAGCAAGATGTCTCCTGGCTACCACTAGTGCAATCCTCACAAACTATATTTGATATTATGATAGTTTTATGCCAATAACCATAAGATTACTCAATAAATACAGTTCTGGATTATCACATAGACTTCTCCACTTTTAACAGTCACCAGAGTCTCAATTCCCCAACTTTGTAAAAAATCTACCTGCATTTTAAAATTGATTCCGTTTGGTAGCCTCCACTGAGTGAATTCCACACATTCACCACTCTGAGAAAAGAAGCCCCTCCTCATCACCATCCTAAACCTATTTTCCTTCAAAACTTAAGGCTTTGTTCCCCCTCGTTCACTGTGATGTTCGTGGAGAATTAGAGTAATATGATTTCTTTGTTGAGAATTTTAAGCAGACAGATATTGCATATTATTGTCTGTGTTGATCCTTAAAATGCTAAATTCAAATTGGAGAGTGTTACAGAGTTCTGTGTTGTGTATTGACCTATGTGTTGTGTGGTTTTATGCTAAAAAGTGGCAGGGAAGGAGGCCCAGAGCATGAGTCATGATCTGGAGGACAGTTTAGAATGTTGGGATTTCAAAAAGGATGAACATTCCGAAGGCAGCCAGAAGGATCCAGACCAAGCCAGTGGTTCCTCTCTCTGCAAGCAACACAAGAAGACAACTTCGAATTTTGTGCTCTCTTTCTCAAAGATCTTTTGGCTTCATTTTACCAAACTGAATTTTGTTTATGATCTTTGCTTCAGTTGAGATCGAAGTCTTGTGTGTTTTGTGTTTGTTTTATCTCTAAGTTTTTCTGTGGGCTGTTTGGAAGTGTAGCTTAGATTTTAATTACATATGTTATATTTAGGCTGGAAATTTATTAGTTTTATACGGTTATAGGAATTTGCATAGTAACCAGTGGGCATTGTTATTTTTTTCTTTGGCTTGGCTTCGCGGACGAAGATTTATGGAGGGGGTAAAAAGTCCACGTCAGCTGCAGGCTCGTTTGTGGCTGACCAGTCCGATGCGGGACAGGCAGACACGATTGCAGCGGTTGCAAGGGAAAATTGGTTGGTTGGGGTTGGGTGTTGGGTTTTTCCTCCTTTGCCTTTTGTCAGTGAGGTGGGCTCTGCAGTCTTCTTCAAAGGAGGCTGCTGCCCGCCAAACTGTGAGGCGCCAAGATGCACGGTTTGAGGCGTTATCAGCCCACTGGCGGTGGTCAATGTGGCAGGCACCAAGAGATTTCTTTAGGCAGTCCTTGTACCTTTTCTTTGGTGCACCTCTGTCACGGTGGCCAGTGGAGAGCTCGCCATATAATACGATCTTGGGAAGGCGATGGTCCTCCATTCTGGAGACGTGTTATAAAAGGGGGGATTTTGAATTAAAGTTTGAAGGTGAATTTTTGTTAATAAAGTAATTGTTCATCTTTACCCCTGTGTGATATCCCTTCTTTGTTTGATCTTGTAACAGAGAGGCACATTAGAATTGACCTACTGCAGGCATCTACATGGAGATGCTCAATATTTTACTCTCATATCTTGTTCTTTGGTGCTGTCTGTCCTTGCTTCATGTTGCCATCTGATGTGCTTGTTTTTGCTACTGTGTCAAATTGCCTGGATAATAAAGATTGCTGGAACCTGCCAGCCCACTTGCAGATTGTGGCATTGGGGTCTGAATGGGCATTACAACCACTGTGGAGCATCATTTGAGGATAGTGGAAAAAAATAAATTATCCACACCTGAGTCAATAGTCAACATGGTGAAATGGGACAAGGCTGCAGTACATGAGGCCTGTGACTGCAGAAAGAAGGTGAAAAAAAAAATTGATCACCACAGTTAAGTTTTCCAGTTCTTACTATTTCTTCACGTCACCACTGGAGTTGTAAAAGAAGCACAACATATCTACCGTTAGTAACCTTGACACATTTTCTGAAAGATTATTTGCGCAGGAAAGTAATTGAGTAGGTATCTGTATTTCACAATGTGGATGGGAAAGCTAGTCTGTTGACCATTTAATTTTCACTGCCCATTTACAACATTAGGCAATCAATAATCTCCAAACAAGGCTATCAACAATTCTTGAGCTATTATTTTTGAGTTATTTGGCATACATGTTTTATTCACTGGACCCTAACCCTATCTCTAACCCTAACCCATCGTACCAGCTGAGAGCTGCCATGCCTCAATGTACATCAGAGGTTTGTTGGTCAACAGACTTGATTCTAAAATTTTACTCTCAAGAATGAGAGATGCCTCAGTCTCTGAACCTCCTAACTTCCACTGCCAATAGTTATCAGGTGGCTATTGGACACTTAATCTATGAGCATTTCAGATGCTATGAGTGGAACCATGAAGTACAATTCTTTAACATGTTAAAAAAATTACAGAACATTGAAGCATAGCACACGACCTTCAACTCACGATGTTGTACCGGCCCATATATACTTACCAATAAAAAAAAGTCAACTCTCTCGACCTCATAACCCTCTGTTTTTCTTTCATCCATGTGCCTGTCTAAGAGTCTCTTAAATGACCGTACTGCTCCAACCTCCACCACCACCCCGGCAATGCATTCCAGGCACCCACAACTCTGTGTAAAAAAAAACTTACCCCGAGGTCTCCCCTAAACTTTCCTCCCTTTACTTTGTACAGATGTTTTCTGGTGTTGGCTACTCCTGCCCTGGGAGAAAAAAGTGCTGACTGTCCACCTTATCTATGTTTCTCATAATCTTTTCAATCTCTAGTAAATCACCTTTCATCCTTCTTCGCTCCAAAGAGAAAAGCCCTGGCTCAGCCAATCTTGCCATATAAGACATATATTCCAATCCTGGAAACATCCTAATAAATAACCACTCCACCCTCTCCATAGGTTCCATATTTTTCCCGTAATGTGGTGACCAGAACTGAACACTGTATTCTAAGTGTGGTCTCACCAGAGATTTGTGGAGCTGTAGCTTTACCTCATGACTCCTGAACTCAATCCCCAATTAATGAAACTCAGCATACCATGGGCCTTCTTAACTCTCCTATCAACTTGCAGGGTGACCTTAAGAGATCTCTGGATTTTGACCCCAAGGTCCATCTGTTCTTCCACACTGTTAAGTATTCTACCATTAACTATGTACATGAGTTTGACCTTCAAAAATGCACCACTTCATACTTATTCAGATTGAACTCCGTCTGCCACTTTTCTGCCCATCTCCGCATCCTTTCTATATCCTGTTGTAACCTAAGACAGCCTTCAACACGATCCAGAACACTTCCAACCTTCGTATCATCCACAAAACCCTCTACTTCTTCATCCAGGTAAGAAGCCTAGACAAAAAATTCTGCCATCTTTCCCATGCACGAATAAGAATTGACTAAGTACCAGGATGCATTTGCTTTTTACAGTTTTGCACAGCTTTATACCCAATTAACTTTCATTGCTCATGGTGATAGCCCTTTATTTTACACATCCCACTGAGAAAAAGGAGCAGGTGGTCACAGCGTATGTGTTCCATTGTTGCTACACAATCATTGTGGAAAGACCATAAGACGAAAGCTAAAACATTTTATCACAGTTAAATTGAAGAGTAAAAGGAAACACTTTACTTCCAATGGAAATAGATCTTCCTTAAAAGTCTGGGCAAACTGACAAGTTATAGCCCCAGTATGGACTTTATATTAAAATTGGAAAAATATTTCATTCTCAAGAATACTGATAACCAAAGGGAGCAATGTTTATATCACAGCAAACCACAATTTTTGTTAATTCAGCTACTTTTCCTTTCTGTGAGAGTATATAGTCATTAATGACAGAGTGATTAACGCAATTACTCAGTGATTGGGATCAACATCAAATTAGTTTTAAAATCAAATTTGTTAGTTTACTTGCCATTATTCTTAGCTGAGTGCAGGAGACACCCAAGTTAAAACACTGCACTCAAACTGCAAACATTGCCAACTTCCTTTTTGGAGGGCATTTTGATTTTATCACGGATAAGTGATATGAAATCTGTAATTATTCACATTGAAAGTTTTCCACAGGACTTTGACACGAGATATTTCCTTATGAAGCAAAAACAACATGATAAGAAGCAAATTAACTGTATGGGAGGTGGATCAAATGCAGATAATTTGGTACATGTCTAAGCCAGACAAATTAAATGTAAAAGTTCTACTTTGGTCTTTCTCCAATATTTGAAACAATTTTCTCCAGTGGTTTCTTTTCTCAACTGGGATAATTTATCTAACAGATTAAAGATAGTTGCAGATAATTTTTTGCCTTAAAATTGTACTTGGTGATTGACTTGTTTCAGATGGGAACTATTAGTTTAATTAGCCTGTTAGCAGCAACTTAATGCCCATTGCAAGGATTTAGGTAAATCTTCCTCACCTGGAATCTGTTTATTGGTAGAGAAAAAAGTTTGCTGCACACACAATATCCCTTAAAGTTAAACAAATAAAGAGATCCTAAAAGAGCTAAAAGTATGGGCAAAAAGAGCAAAATTAAATAAAAGGCTGTTATTCAGAGAAAACAAAACTGAAAGACAAAAAAAAATTTTTTAAATCTCTGACAGCTGTTTTTCCCACTTTTTTGTAGCAAAAGTGATAGGATATGCTAAGATAATGGTTCTGTGGCTAACTGCAATCATTTTGTGCTATGACTTGTGTGTTTGGATGTTAGGTGGTGCAGGTTATTTTCCCATATGATCCACCCTGGATAGGTTCAGATTTTTTTTAAATTTAGACAAACAGCACGATACAGGCCATTTCAGCCCATGAGTCCATGCCACACAATTTACACCCCATTAACCTAAGTACACTTTGAATGGTGGGAGGAAACCAGAGGTTCAAAAAAAAAACCCACACAGACACAGGGAGAACATACAAACCCCTCACAGACAGCACTGGATTCGAACCCCGGTCCCGATTGCTGGTGTTGTACAGGTGTTACACTAACTGCTACACCCACTTCTCAGTGCCTGCATAACTTTGTGGTATCTGGCATCTTAGCATAAATAAAGTCACAGGTACTGTTCGGTTTGAACATTCAGTTAAACTTAGTACAGTGGTAAAAAATAAATTCTATTTAGTTCATCCTGAAATGCTGCAAAAATACCACCATTCAGTGCAACATTTTAAATCTGGAACAAATACTCTCCACTCAATGTCACTGAAACCAAGAAGCAGAATGTAGACACTTTTGGAAGGGAAAACCAGAGGCATATATGATCCATTGATCATTGGGGGATCAGAGAAGGGGAGGGAGAGCAAATTTATTTTCCTGGGAGTCACTTGTCAATGACCTTTCCTGAATCCAACATACTAATATCATTGTGAAGAAAGCACGCCAGCACCTCTATGTCCTCAGGAGTTTATAGAGGTTCTGTATGACATTGGAAACCTTGGCAAACTTCTATGATGTCCAGTGGAAAGTGTGCTGACTGGCTGCATCATGGACTGGTATGGGAGCACCAATACCTCTGAGCAGAAAGCCCTGCAAAAGGTAGTGGACAGAGCCCAGTATATCATATGCAAATCTTTCCACACCATTGAGAATATCTACATGGAATTCCGCTGTTGGAGGGCAGCAGCAATCATCAAGAATCCACACCCCCCAAGACATGCATTATTCTCATTGCTGCCCTCAGGAAAGGGATTTAGATGCCACCAGGTTCAGAACAGATGCTACCCTCTACCATAAGATTCCCAAAGAACAGACTCAATGGAAGATTTATTTAAGGAGTCTTACTTTTCACTGAATATATAAATACTGATTTTTTAAATGAATGTGCACAGTCAGTTTGTTTACATTTTGTTCTTTGTTTACATTTCTCTCTTTCTTTTCTTTTCTCTTGTGTACAGTTTACACTACCAATAAGTTGAAATTCTGCCTGCCTGCAGGAAAAAGAATCTCAGGGTTGTATGTGATGTCATGTATGTATTCTGACAATAAATTGAACCTTGAACCAAAATACATCAAATTATTTTTCACTTTCCATAATTAATACGCTTTAAAGTAATGATATCTTACATCGAGCACTGCGTCAAATCTGTATAATAACAACTCATTGTGAGGGGTATCAAATTACTCCTGGACTTCCATTCTTTCCACAGATACCTGCCAATGTTTCCATTAGAAGTGTTTATCCAAGTTGCAGGCAGTCTCCACGGATTAAGCTTCTGTCACAAGCCGATGCTCCTTTCTTGTCCAACATTTTTATACCTTCTGTTTAACAGCTTGCCCTAGATCTACCAGAAATAACACAAAGTCATTAAAAAGTTGCACATGCTTGAAATCAGAAATATATCTGAAAGCACTCAGCACACGAGGCAGAATCTGTGGAGAAAGAAAGTCCATAAGGAGTATGTACGTTCTCCCCGAGTCTGCGTGGGTTTCCTCTGGGTGCTCCAGTTTCCTCCCTCCGTTTAAAAAAAAACATACCGGGGTTAGAGGTCAAATTTAATTTTTAAAAAATTTAGACATACAGTATGGTAACGCCCAAGAGTCTGTGTTGCCCAATTAACATAAGCCACCCCCGGAACCTTTCGAACGGTGGGAGTAAACTGAAGTCCCTGGGGAAAACCCATGCAGACATGGTGGAATGTACAACTCCTTACAGACAGCGCGGGATTCGAACCCCGGTTCTGATAGCTGGTGCAGTAAAGGCATTGTGCTAATTGCTACACCGCCAACTTTGTTTAATTGGGCAGCACTGGCTCATTATAATTATAATTAGCATTTCAGATTATTGATTCTCCATTAGGACTGCAGAATGTTTCTCTTGCCACAGATGCTCCCTGACCAGTTGGGTATCTCTAGTAATTTTTTATTTTCATTTTAACCAAGTCAGCTGGCAGGAATGCTCTGTCAGGTTAACATAGCTTCCTTGAACCTTTTAGTCCATTTTTAATGGTACAACCTGAAATCTCTCAAGAGATTAGAAACACAACATGCTGAGAAATATGGGAATGAAACCATCCATTCATTTTTGTGTATTTTAACATTTTATTAGATCATTGAGCTGTATTACAGGGACACATTAAAGTTTTGTCTTTGCATCCAAAACTACAAAAGTCAGCAGAAAAAAAGTTAAGTTAACAAGTCTTGAGTTTTCCCAGGGGAAAAATGCCTTGTTTTATTTTCCATGTTGTTACTTGTATATTTTTATTGGTGAATATTCTTGGACCTTTCCACTATGGAAGGACAAATGTCCAACATTTTTTGTACTGTACTCCACATGTAAATTTGACTTGGCACAATCCATTTGACAAATGGAATCTATTGACACTTGGGACAATTACTGAATCAGTATGAAGTAACAACTATGTATATTTATCACATTATTCCGTGATGTTTCAGCAATGCTGAGTGGGGCAGACATAATGGACCAACAGGTCTTTTTCTGCCTCACTATTTCATTTGTTCAATCTCTTTTAATTTTATTTTTAATTTAGACGTACAGCACAGTAACAGGCCCTTCTGTCCCACAAGCCCATGCTGCCCAATTACTGCAATTAACCTACAACCCCAGAGCACTTGAAGGAAACCCACGCAAACACAGGGAGAACGTACAAACTATTTACAGACAGCGCCAGATTGCTGGTTAGTCATGCTTATTATCATCTGATTGTATGAGTATCACCTGACGAACAGCATTCTGCAAAAACATATATAGACACACATCAAGCCATCTTACGAATGATACATATGCAATATGCATGTGGATACAGTATATAAAAATAATAGATTAATAGCAGAGTCTCAAGGGGTTTGTCTGAGCAGTTCATTTCAGTCATTCAGCAGTCTCCCTACATGTGGGAAGAAGCTGTTTTTCCGCCAGGTGATTCTGGTTCTGATACTCCTGCATCTCTTTCCAAACAGGAGTAGCTGAATGGTAGGTGTCCTCAGCAATTTTGCAAGCCCTCTTCAAATATCGATCCTGGTAAATCATATCTATGGATGGGGGGGGGGGGTTAAAGACCCCAGTGATCCTCTCTGCCACCCTTATGGTCTTATGGTTCTGTCGATTGACCTCCGATCCAACACGCTGCAGCAACTGTACCACAGTGTGATACAGCCAGTCACAATGCTCTCGACAGACCTCCTGTAGAAAGTTGACAGGTTAGTGGCTGGGAGTCTTGTTAGCATCTGTCTTCTCAGAAAGTGCAATCACTATTGCACCTTCCTGACAAGTGAGGAGATGTTGTATAACCAGGATGGATCACTTCTTAAATGGGTTTAGTGCTCTTCATTACAGAGATACTAATCTGCAGCAGAGGGTGGTTGTCCCTGGTCCTCCTGAAGTCCACAGACATTCCTTTGTTTTGCTCATGTGGAGACTCAGGTTGTTATTCTCACACCAAATCACAAGATTATCCACCTCTTCTCTGTAGGGCTACTCCTTGATGTTACTGATAAGGCCATCTACTATCATATCATCTGCAAGCTTGATGACTGTTAGAACAAGATCTGGTGATGCAGTTGGGGGTCAGTATTGTGAACAGGAGTGGGATGAGCACACAGACCTGAGGTACGCCAGTGCTCAGCGTGTTGATGCTC
Source organism: Narcine bancroftii (assembly GCF_036971445.1). NCBI lineage: Eukaryota > Metazoa > Chordata > Chondrichthyes > Torpediniformes > Narcinidae > Narcine > Narcine bancroftii. Next base: position 35,912,025 of record NC_091470.1, read on the forward strand.
GGTGTTCTGCTACCAACCTGGACGGATTGTGGTCTTTTCATTAGGAAGTCCAGAATCCAGTTACAGAGAGGGATGTTGAGTCCATGCAACAGCAACAACCTCGCATTAGCCACCCATTCCAATTCCGAGTCACACTCCCACATTCACACGTCTGTCACTATCCCATCCAGACCACCCGCAAAATGGAGGAACAACATCTTATTTTCCGTCTGGGCACTCTCCAGCCAGATGGCATCAACATTAACTTGTCTGCTTTCTACTAAACCCGCTTGCCTTTTCTTTCCCCCTCCCCCTTTCCTGTCTTTCCAGTTCTCCCTCTCTTGCCCCTCACCCACCCAGCCATTTCCTCCTCCCTCTCATTTCTGCTGTTCCCTCCCTCCTTTCTTCTCCTATCATTTGCCTTTTCCACCCTTCTTCTTCCCCCCACCCCCAATCTTTTGTTCTGACGCCTGCCAGCATTTTCTCATACTTTGATGAGGGGCTCAAGCCCGAAAACGTCAGTTATGTATCCTTATCTTTGCTACATGAAGGACACTGTTTGACGTGTTGAGCTTCTCCAGCATTTGGTGCTTTTACTTCAACCACTGTGTCAACAGATTTTCCTGATTTACTTGTGTACTTATTAATCCTAACCTCAACATTTCATATTTTTTGTGTAATACTTATTAATTATGACCCACCATATCCACATGAGGGTTATGCACTTTTTTTTAACCATTACTTTTTTTTCAGCATTTCAGATTGGTTATAGTAGGATCCAGATGCAGTTTGCTAAAGCGCATACTCTACCCTGAGGAAATATTTTAATACTAACCACAGAAGACTAATCCCCACTTTGCAGACACAATTGTTTTCCGTTTCTTATAGCGCCCATCCACGTACCTCTTTGTGTGTGACTGCCAAATTTAATTCCAAATTATAAGTAATTTTATGTTCCTAATTCCTGCTTGCTGGAATGTAACTTAAAGTAATTTAAAATGCCTTTGCAGCAAGGCAAAGGTTTGCTTGTTTGACCTAAATTCAAAATGAAGATAAAATAAAAGGGCTCATTGAATTTTGTAGCTGCTTATTGTCCACATGCACGTTGGAAATTTCTTCTATGTTGCATGGTAGAAAGATGCAAATCCACATTGTGGAACCTTTTCAGACTTTCTGGCTCAGTGAGGCAGGAAGCACCTCGGTTGGATCGGAATTTTTTTTCAGATCAAGGATCCATTTGACATGCTTTCCAGTTTTCTCTTTCACATTATGATTTCCAACATTTCTGAGAACTTTTCTACAAATATGCACTTTAGTTTGACTCTGGAAGTCATTTTTATTTACTTTTCAATAATACCATTTTAAATGCAGAGGGTCTCGCAGGTTTAACAGCATTGTTTCTCTACGCCAGTCCACAAGCATAGTAAATGCACAAATAAAATCACTGGAGCAATCTAGAAAGAATTAATGTTTTGTGGCAGGGAATTTTTTTTTTCTTCAACCAGTAGTTTTTAATTGGTATTTTGAATTTAACTTTAAGGGCAGATTTAAAATAAACAGATTTCTTTTCTATGTGTAAATTTTACTGCAAAATTGTTCTGCTCTTGGCTGAGAATCAAAAAAATGCAAGACACCAATATTTAATGACCACAGCAGAAATGAACTAAAACAAAAAAGTACTTCAATAACTATAACATTTCATGGTTGCCTACAGAGAGCAATTTTCCATCAAAGGTAGGCTGTACATTTAAAAGTAAATCTTAGAAGCATGTAATAGCATTTTTATAATGTGTATGGTTCTGCGTTTGCAAACAGCAGCTCATAAAAATTCTTCAGAAAATTTATTGCGATTAACTCAACTTTTTCTTTCGGAAAGCAGAAGGTTTAAAGCTGGCACTCAACGAGTCTCAGCTTTTTGCAGTGTAGTTTTCTAAAAACTGAGCTGATTCAGTCATAAAGTCACCTTTTCATCCGAACTAACTCAAACCAGATGCTTAGGCTCCACAAGGACCGAAGTCACCTCAGACATCCCGTCAGAATACATCCCCCTCCCCACCCCCACTTCCTTGTCTTATTTTTAAACTACACTTGATTCTTTCCCCTCATTAATTTGACTTTTTTTCTTGTAAGGACGCAGCTTTTTTTAAACTTTATTTTACTCTGCATACGCGCAACTTAAGAAACAAATTTCTGCGAGGTAATCAGTTTATCCCTTTTAAAAAATATGCAAGGATACTTGTTAGGGGACATTGCTCTTTTTATTGCAGTTCAGACCAAGTTATGGCTTGAAACATATCAGCTAAGTTCCTGGAAATGAGAACTTCTGCAATAGGAAAACACAAAAATGCTGGAAACATTCAGCAGGTCAGGTAATATCTGTGTAAAGAGAGCAGGTTTAACTTTTTTCAGGTTAAAAGCCCTCTGTCAGAAATGGGAAGAAGAGAAAATAAGTTAATATAAAGCTGCTGGAAAGGTTGAGGAGGGATGGGTATTCCACTCTGGGATCAATATTGAATTTTATGATTTAGAGCAGTGGTTTTCAAACATTTTCTTTCCACTCACATACCGCTTTAAGTAATCCCTGTGCCATCAATGCTCTGTGATTAGAAAGGGATTGCTTAAGGTGGTATGGGAATGGGAAAAAAAAGTTGAGACCCACTGCTCTCGACCCAACTGTTACTGAAATCATTTGCTTGAGAAAAATTGTCATTGGCCCATTTCCTTTCCTATGAAACCGTGCACATAATGAGTCATTAGGTACGATTTTCAAACTTTTTCTTTCCACTCACATACCACCTTAAGTAATCCCTTACTAATCACAGAGCATCAATGGCATAAGGAATGCTTAAAGTGGTATGTGAGTGGAAAAATAAGTTTGAAAACCACTGATTTAAAGTAACTTACTTCCTCTGTCTGTATTGGAATGGGCCAGATCATCCATCTTCTCATTCACACATCCTGATCTGCTGGCCATATTCTACTGGCCTGCATTTTGCAACTGTCGCATTCATCTATTTGTATTCCCAGTCTCTAATTCACTTCATTTCTCATATTTTACCAGCAAATGACCAGAGAAGAGGGCAGCAAGGTTAGAGAGGGTAGCACGGTTAGCACAGCAGTCAGGGCAACGCTATTACAATACCAGTGATCAGAACTGGGGTCCGAATCCTGCACTGTCTGTAAAGAGTTTGTTTGTTTTCCTCATGTCTACATGGGTTTTTCCCAGAGGCTCCAATTTCCTCCCACCATTCAAAACGTACCAGGCATTGTAGGTCAATTGGGTGTAATTGGGCGGCACGGGCTCGTGGGCTGAAAGAGCCTGTTACTGTGCTGTATGTCTACATTTAAAAAAATTAAAATTTAAAATAAATGGTTTCACCCCCATCTGTCCCCTTTAATCCAGAGATTTAATTGACTCCATTTGCAGTTCATCTCTAAGACTGCCCCATCTCAGCCTATCAATAAGGAAAAGGAACAGAAGCAGGCCATTTGGCCCATCAAGCCTGCTCTGTGAAACCTCCATGAGCTAAATTGTGCTCTAAGAGGCTTGATATCCATTTCATTTCTGTTTCCCAGTTCTAACAAAGGGTTTTTGGCCAGAAATGTTAACTCTGATTAAAGCAGAGGTTGATAGATTCTTGATTAGTAGGAGTGTAAAAGGATACAGGGAGAAAACAGGAAATGGATTTAAGAGGAAAATATGTCAGCCACAATTCGGATGGCAGAGCAGACTCTATGGTCTGAATGGCCTAATTCTGCTCCTGCTTTTTACAGTCTTATAATCTCTTTCCACTGACCCGGTTGACCTGTGTGTTCCCAAGGTCTTTTTATCTTTATTGAGATTTCCAGTATATGGAGTAATTAATTTTTATTTGATACTGAGGACCTGTTGGGCATAATTTTAGAAGTCCACTACACATTTCTAATTAAGGCTCACTGGCAAAACAAAATTAAAGGTGATTGAGAAATGAGGTTAATGACAGCACAAGTTACATGATTTAAAAATGACTTACAAATTACAAGTTGTTTTATTGATGAATTTTAAAACACTGTATGAAAAAACAAAATTCAACTCTATAATGAATATCAACTTACATTTGGGTTTTTTTTGCAATCACTGGCAATTTAAATATTAGCTTAATGTTATTTTATAATTCTATTGTCAAATTCTCATATCAAATGAAGTTCATACAGATCACCCAGGAGTCACTACAAAAGTAGCTAGCCCACCAAAATAGTTAGAGCGATTCATATTTGTGTAGGTTAAATATTACAAGAGAAAAAAAATGTAATTTCAATTGCTTACATCAATTTGTTCTAAATTTTCTTGTAGGAATATATCTATATTCAAAACAAAAAGGGTGCAGGGCCTGATCCAGACCCATCAGTTTAACCCAATGGTTCTCAACCTTTTTCTTTCCACTCACATGCCACTTTAAGTAATCTCTATGCCATTGGTGCTCTGTGATTAGTAAGGGATTGCTTCAGGTGGTATGTGGGTGGGAAAGGAAGGTGGAGAATCACTGCTCTAGACCCAATTGTTACTGAAATATTTTGCTTGAGAAAAATTGTCATTGGCCCATTTCCTTTGGAGTTATGAAACCATGCACATAATGAGTCAATTAGGTATGATTAAAACAGTTTCTTTCCACTTTTAAAACTTTTTCTTTCCACCTACATACCACCTTAAACAATCCCTTATTAATCACATAGCACCTATGGCATAGGAAATACTTAAAGTGGTATGTGAGTGGAAAGAAAAAGATTGAGATCCTCTGGGTTACCCTCTTTGGGGCAAAAGAATTAATCAAGGACATAATTAGGCATCATTTGCATAATTGTGCATTGATTCCAGGCAAATCATCTCCAAAATGATAGACTTAAAATAAAGAACAATTGATGTGATACTATGAACTTCCAAAAGATATTCGGAATGGTGATTCGGAAGGGATATGGGGGCTCTGGACTGGGTACAAATCAGTGGGACTAAGCAGAAAAATAGTTCAGCACAAACTAGAAGGGCCAAAGGACCAGTTTCTGTGCTGTACTGTCCTATATTTCTATGGTTCCACAAAAGGGTGTGACTTCAAAACTGAAGCATATGTAACAAAAGGAGCTTTAACTATATGAAGAGAAAATTGGAAGCAGAGCAGTAATGAAAGGTTGCTTCTCAGACTGGAGGGAATTGACCCATGGTTGGTAATAAGGTCTTTGTTTTTTCTTATGTGTTTTAACTTGATATTGGATGAACCGCTCAGAAATCCCAATTTGCAAGTGGCACAAAAGTTAGAGGCGCAGTGATCTGTGAGGAAGTAAATGGAATCACAACTTCCTCATCACATCTATTTCAATGGATTATGAATGGCTCTCAGGTTAGCTGCTGGATTATTATTGGCAAAATACAGTAGTAAAGATCAGTACAGAGTGCAGGAGTTACAGAGAAATCAATTCAAATCAACTGGTGCGGACTCGAAAGGCCGACATGGCCTGTTTCCACTCCGTAAATATGGTTATATGGTTAAAGAAAGCAAACTTCTGAAGGAACGCAATGAATTGAGCAAAATCTGTGTGGCGATGGGAGTGGCCAATGTTTTGGGTCAAGGCCCTCCGTCGAACAATTCCATCTCCCTTTCCCCCACCCTCCGCTCGATGCCCACTCGACCCATGAAGTCACTGCCCATTTGTTGCTTTGTCCCAGATTACAGCATCCGCAGTCTCTTGTTGCATGCCTTCACACTTGAACCTTCCCCTGCTGGGATGAGGGAGAGGAGAGTGTGACCAGGATGCAATGGCTCCTTCAATAGGTTGGCCACCTTTCCTAGGAAATGCGAGATATAGAGGGAGTCTATGGAAGGGAGGAACATTTACAATGTGGTGTGAGGTGCATTTACCGCATTCCCTTGAACTTGAGCCTCTTGCATGTATGTATCAGATGTTGCACCTGTAGAAGTTGCTGAGGGACAGGGACATGGAAGCAGATACTGGCAAAATAAAATGTAATGCTGGAAGCAGATACTGGCAAAATAAAATGTAATGCTGGAAAATGTGAAATTATAAAGTCATACCATATGGAAATAAACCTTTTGTCCCCAGTCTACATCAACTATCAGGCACCCATTTGCACTATCTGTATAGAATCTCATCTTCTCGTATATAAACCTCCCAGATTCTACTACCCATCAACAAAAGAGGTACAATCTACAGTAGTCAGTTTATGTACTAGCCCACATATCTTTGGGATATTTGAGGAAACCAGAAAACCCAAAGTAAACCCACACTTGCAGGGAGAGCATGCAAATTCCACTCAAAATGCACCCGTGGTCAGAACTGAACATGGGCACCTGGAGTTAGGAGGTAGCAGATTTATTGCCTGCACCTCTGTGGGTCCTGAAATTTTACATCTCAGTTGAAAGAATGGGAAAATATAGTACAAGAACAGAGAGATGAGGGGTTTTGTGTGCATAGTTTATTGAAAATATGATTTTAAAAAAAGGATGGCCAAAGAGTCTGAATACACATATGTAACACACTGGTCTAGCCACTGCTAACAACCTCACACTCAATGTCACCAAACCCAAGGAGATGATTATGGATTCAGAAGGGGAAAGCCAGAGGTGTATGATCGATCCAGTGATCTTTGGGAGATCAGAGGTGGAGAGAGTGAGCAAATTCCTGGGTGTCACTATTTTGGAAGACCTTTCCTCGACCCAAGATGTGAATGTCATTGTGAAGCAAGCACGTCAGTGCCTCAACTTTCTCAGGAGTTTGCAGAGGTTTGGCATGACATCGAAAACCTTGGCAAACTTCTCCAGACGTGGAGTGGAAAATGTGCTGACTGGCTGCTTCATGATCTAGTATGGGGGCACCAATTCCTCTGAGTGGAAAGGCAGTAGACACAACCAGCACATCACAGGCAAAACTTTCCCCACCATCAAGAACATCTTCATGAAACGATGCCAGTAGAGGGCAACAGCAATCATCAGGGATCCACACCACCCAGGACATGCTAAATTTTCATTGCTGCCATCAGGAAAGAGGTACAAGTGCTACAAGACTCACACCATCAAGCTCAGGAACAAATTCAGTCAGAGATTCATTTAAAGTCTCTTACTTTGCACGTTATTTATTATTGAATATTTATTTTCTGATTTGCACAGTTTGTTTGCACTTTCTTGTTTACATTTCTCGCTTTTGTATATGTATCTTTTCTTGACTACAGTTAATTTGCACTACTGATATGTAGAAATTCTGCCTTGCCCACAGGAAAATGAATCTCTGACAATAAATCTGAATTTTGAACTTTATATAGTGTCCAGTTAGTGTATTGTTCATAGCATAGTATCCAGTTCTGGATATCGCACATCTGGAAAAGTGGAAAAGTTTCAAAGAGGACGCAATGGAGATTTACTAGTATGATTCATGGGATGGAGGTTTCTAGATAAGTGAATAGATGGGAGAAGCTACGGTTGATGTCCTGGGAGATGATTGGGTTAAAATTATAAGAAAAAGAGATGCTATTCCCATTATTAGAAGGATGAAGAACAAGGGGACACAGAATGAAAGGCTTTGGCAAAACGACCAAATATAACACTTGTAAAACATTATTTTACAAGGAGAGTGGTTAGGGTCTCGGTACACTGCCAGTAAGGTTTGATGGCTGCATTAAAAGAAAATCTGGGTAAGAGACTGGAATTAATTTTTAAGGGAATCTGATACAAACTCAATACTGGGAGACTAGGTCTCCTTTCCATGCGATAAACAGTCTGCCAAAATGGTTGGATTTTAGAGGCATTCAGATGTTTGGATTCACAACAGAACTATGACAACTTTTGATACAAGTAAAGATCAACCTTATTTCATCGACATTTTAAAAGTCTCTTAATGTTACTTAGGAAGAGATCATCTGGTTCATTCTCTCCTAACATTAAAAATCAAGTGCCCGGGGAGTAGAATTGTGTTCATGCATATCGAAGCATTTCCTTCCATCAAGGAGAAGGCTCAAGTGTGTGAAATTGAGCTCCAACTGGCCTAAAGACAGTTTCTTCCCTGCAGCATCAGGGAAGTGCTCTCATGTTGCCCTTACTTGGTACTAATTGATCTTTCCTTTTCATTGTAACTGTATAATCTGGAAATTGTGCTCATTACACAGCTGCATGAATGTTTGAGACAACAACTTAGACTGCTCGCGGAAGAACCATTCTCACTGTACTAGGCAAAATACAACAAATAAACTTTTGGGACAGACAAACAATACATACGCAGGACAACTATGCACACAACTATTTCATCTGTACAAATAAATAAAGAAATATTGTTTCATGGATGTGAGAAACTCAGATAGTTAGTGTGAGCAGTTCCTTTGGTCCTTCAGCCTTCTCACTACCCATGTAAGAGGCCGCCCCTCAGCCTGGTGATACTGGCTCTGATACTCCTGTATCTCTTTCCTGATAGGAACAGCTGAATGATGCTGTGCGCAGGGTGGAAGGCGCCCTCAAGAATTTTATGCATCCTCTTCAGACATCTATCCCAGTAGATCACATTGGTGGGGGGAGGGAAACTCCACGGATCCTCTCTTCCATTCTTTTGGTCCTGTGGATCAACCTCTGACTATCAATTTGCAGCAACCTTTCCACTTGTGATGCAGCCAGCCAGTACTTTCTCCAAAGAGCTCCTATAGAAAGTTAAACTAATGGTAGCCGGTAGCCTTGCCCCTTTCAGTATTCTTAGGAAGCACAGTCGCTGTTGCGCCTTCCAGACAAGAAAGGAGATGTTGAATGTGTATGATAGACCACTTGTCCAGTGAACTCCAAGGAACTTGGTGCTCTCCACTCTCTCTACTACAGAGTTGTTTATGTGTAGTCGAGGGTGATTGTTCCTGGTTCTCCTAAAGTAGACGATCATCACCTTCATCTTGTCCACGTTGAGACCCAGGTTGCTACTCTCACACCATTTCATGAGATTTTCCACCTCTTCTCTATAGTGCGACTCATTGTTGCTGATGCGGCCAACGACTGCAATCTTAATGACACCGTTGGGGCTGGATCTAGCAATGCAGTCGTGTGTGCAGGTTGAGCACACGACCCCGAGGTAAGCCAGTGCACAGTGTGACAATGTTCAATGTTCTGCTGCCGACCTGGGCAGATTGTGATATTTTCTTATGGAAGTCCAAAATCCAGTCACAGGGAGAGGTGTTAGCTTCTCCATCAGCCTCTGGGGAAAGAACGTATTAAATGCCAAGCTGAAGTCAATGAATAGAAGCCTGGCATATGAGGCATAATTGGGTCAGGACAGAGTGAAGGGACAAGGGTATAGCATCACCTATAGATTTAGATAAATGCTCTGTATTATTTGCTTGTATATTGATCTGTCATTTTGGCACCTAGAAATGTGGAAGAGAAAACCAGAATGGTGCTCAAACATTTTGTGATAAAATGTACATGAGTGAAGGAAAGAAAGAATAAAGGATAAGTACAAATGCAAAGGATAGTTATTTCAGAGAATGCTTTAAGAGATTGTACTGACTTTGTCATTTGACTTGCCCTTCTAACATGGTAAAACCAATAAAATCCTCTTGTATTTGGAAACAGTGAGTTAAACACAGAAGCTTCTCTCAATAATATCCTCCTTCTTGAGAAGGTGCGCCGGTTGCTGTGTTGCTAAACCAGTCTTGCTCTAGGATAGAAATTGCAGCTTCCACAATATTTAATGGTTTGATAACATATTTAATGGTTTGATAACAGTAGTTATTACTAACTAATTCAGTCTCATTCTCTCGAGACGGTTAACGGTTTTTATTCCAAAAAAATAAGAATGCTTTTATCCTCTGTGAGTTACAACAATTATGTATCTCTACAATTTTTTTCTATATTAAGCTTCCAACATTTCCGACTCCAGCGTTCAGCAAAGGGCATTTGATTAGCCTTCTTGCTATCTGACTGATAATACACATCCCCTACACAGAGCGTCTGTCGCATTGATTCAGATGCCGGACAACAGGAAGCCTCTGCTGACAACCCCATCTAATGTAAGGTGATTCTTTTGTCACTCCCTGCGAAGTCCAGGCTAACGTAAATGAAGACACAAAAAGATTGAAGATGTTGGAATCTGGAGGAAAATAAACCAACTTGCTGGAAGAACTCAGCTGGTCTAAAAGAAACATAAAAGAAACTGGGATGATAATGAAATGCGAACATAAAGTAACTCATCTCCTTACTGGTAAACACTTTAAGATCATTTGTCCTCAACACACCTTAACACATCCACCGGATTGGCAAAGACATCTACCCAATGAGTTCATTTTTAAGTGTTCACAGATGTCGTAGCTCCTTTTGTGGGTAGCAGGATACAATTAAGTACCCTCTGATTTAATATAGAAGCAGAAAATGCTGGCAACTCTCAGCAACTCCAGTAGCATCTGTGTGAGAGAACCGATAGTGTTTCAGGTTGAGGAGCCTTCATAATGTAGTGTTTAATCAAAAATCTTCTCATGAAGGATCCTTGACATGAAGCATTGACTGTTTATTTTTCCACAGATTCTGCCTTATCATTTAAAAAATATTATTAAGTGTTTGCAGCACTTTCAACTTTAGTTCTCTAAAAAGAGAAATATGTAACCTATTGCTTGTCAACTCCTGCCACACCCTTTCCCCTCATCTTTCACCCTCTACACTCAGTGTTGATGCATGTTCTCAACCATCCCGTTCCCTCCACAGATATTCTCTGCCTCACTGAATTCCTTCAGAAATTTTTTTTTTATTCCAGCATTTGTCATCTCTTGGATCGACATTTAATGATACAGCCCATCAGATGTCACATTTCCAGTATCTGCAACCTTCCGGATTTTCGGTCTGCTTTGGCGTTAGTTGAAGGAAATATTGGCCAGGAAAACAGGAGAACCTTCTGTTCTTATTTGAATAATTTAAATTTTATATTTAAATTTAGATGTACATCACAGTAACATGACCATGCTGCCCAATTACACCCAAATTACACTTTAAATTTGAAGGCTGAAGGCGGCGGCCCCGGTCCGGGCACAGGGAAAGGAGCGGCGGCCTCGGCCACGGTCCGGGCAGTATGGACCGACCTAGGAGGGGAGGCAGACCCCTCCAGCCCGAGTAAGAACCCTGCATAGGAGAAGGCCACTCCAATATAAAACCTATGACCCAAGGACCTCGCTGCCACGTCCCAGCTTGCTTGGCCACGGCACACGAACCATGGGTGTAAAGGGTGGGGCCAGTACTGCGCGCACTACACTCCACCTAAAAGCTCCTTTGCGCAGGCCCGAGGACAGGTCCACGTCCTCCTCCTCCACGTCCTCCCCCTCCACGTCCTCCCCCTCAAAAGATGCTCACAAATTCAAGCTAGCATGCTGGAACATCAGAACCTTGCTAGACAAGGCTGACTGACCTGAACGTCATTCTGCCCTCATTGCACATGAACTCCTCAGACTTGACATCGACATAGCCGCTCTCAGTGAAGTCCGCCTTGCAGATGTAGGCAGCCTCCAAGAACGCGGCGCGGGCTACACATTCTACTGGTCTGGCAAGCCTATGGATGAACGACGCCTATCTGGTGTAGGCTTCATGGTCAAGAACTCCATTGCCTCCAAACTCGAAAACCTCCCGACAGGCCACTCGGACCGGATCATGTCCATGCGACTCCCCCTTCAAAACAAGCATCGCATCACCCTCATCAGTGTCTATGCTCCAATCCTCCAGGCGGAACCAGCAGAAAAGGACAAGTTCTACACTGACCTGCGCAACCTCATTCAACGCACCCCTACAGCCGACAAGGTTGTCATCCTTGGTGACTTCAACGCTCGCGTCAGCAAAGACTCATAAACCTGGCCAGGAATCCTGGGCAAGCATGGTGTCGGCAAGTGCAACGACAACGGGCGCCTCCTGTTGGAGCTCTGCGCAGAACAGCGGCTTGTCATTGCAAACACCCTTTTTCAGCAGAGGGACAGCCTGAAGACTACCTGGATGCATCCTCGATCCAAACACTGGCACCTCCAGGACTACATCCTGGTGCGAGAAAGAGACAAACGAGATGTGCTCCACACCAGGGTCATGCCCAGCGCGGAATGCCACGCTGACCACCGGCTGGTTCGCTGCAAGCTCAACCTTCACTTTAAGCCAAAGCCCAGGAACAGTAAAGCCCCCAGAAAGAGGTTCAATCTTGGAAACCTGCAGTCAGGCGAAGTGAGAGGAAACTTCCAGGCAAACCTCAAAGCAAAGCTCGAGGATGCAATCCGCCTCACGGGCTTGTCTCCTGAAACCCTCTGGGATCAGCTGAAGACTACCATACTGCAATCCACTGAAGAGGTACTGGGCTTCTCCTCCAGGAAAAACAAGAACTGGTTCGACTAAAACAGCCACGAAATCCAGGAGCTGCTGGCAAAGAAGCGAGCTGCCCACCAGGCTCTCTTTACAAAGCCGTCCTGGCCAGAGAAGAAACAAGCCTTCCATCGCGCATGCAGCCATCTTCAGCGCAAACTCCGGGAGATCCAAAATGAGTGGTGGACTAGCCTCGCCAAGCGAACCCAGCTCATTGCGGACATTGGCGACTTCAGGGGTTTTTATGAGGCTCTAAAGGCTGTGCTCGGCCCCTCACCCCAAGTCCAAAGCCCGCTGCGCAGCTCAGACGGCAAAGTCTTCCTCAGCGACAAGATCTCCATCCTCAACCGATGGTCAGAACACTTCCAATCTCTTTTCAGTGCCAACCGCTGAGTCCAAGATTCCGCCCTGCTCCAGCTCCCTCAACAGCCCCTAAGGCTAGAGCTGGATGAGGTCATCACCCGGGAAGAGACATATAAGGCAATTGAACAACTGAAAAGTGGCAATGCAGCAGGTATGGATGGAATCCCCCCCAGAGGTCTGGAAGGCTGGCGGCAAAACTCTGCATGTCAAACTGCATGAGTTTTTCAAGCTTTGTTGGGACCAAGGAAAACTGCCTCAGGACATTCGTGATGCCATCATCATCACCCTGTACAAAAACAAAGGCGAGAAATCAGACTGCTCAAACTACAGGGGAATCATGCTGCTCTCCATTGCAGGCAAAATCTTCGCTAGGATTCTCCTAAATAGAATAATACCTAGTGTCACCGAGAATGTCCTCCCAGAATCTCAGTGCGGCTTTCGCGCAAACAGAGGAACTACTGACATGGTCTTTGCCCTCAGATAGCTCCAAGAAAAGTGCAGAGAACAAAACAAAGGACTCTACATTACCTTTGTTGACCTCACCAAAGCCTTCGACACCGTGAGCAGGAAAGGGCTTTGGCAAATACTAGAGCGCATCGGATGCCCCCCAAAGTTCCTCAACATGGTTATCCAACTGCACGAAAACCAACAAGGTCGGGTCAGATACAGCAATGAGCTCTCTGAACCCTTCTCCATTATCAATGGCGTGAAGCAAGGCTGCGTTCTCGCACCAACCCTCTTTTCAATCTTCTTCAGCACGATGCTGAACCAAGCCATGAAAGACCTCAACAATGAAGACGCTGTTTACATCCAGTACTGCACGGATGGCAGTCTCTTCAATCTGAGGCGCCTGCAAGCTCACACCAAGACACAAGAGCAACTTGTCCGTGAACTACTCTTTGCAGACGATGCCGCTTTAGTTGCCCATTCAGAGCCAGCTCTTCAGCGCTTGACGTCCTGTTTTGCGGAAACTGCCAAAATGTTTGGCCTGGAAGTCAGCCTGAAGAAAACTGAGGTCCTCCATCAGCCAGCTCCCCACCATGACTACCAGCCCTCCCACATCTCCATCGGGCACACAAAACTCAAAACGGTCAACCAGTTTACCTATCTCGGCTGCACCATTTCATCAGATGCAAGGATCGACAACGAGATAGACAACAGACTCGCCAAGGCAAATAGCGCCTTTGGAAGACTACACAAAAGAGTCTGGAAAAACAACCAACTGAAAAACCTCACAAAGATAAGCGTATACAGAGCCGTTGTCATACCCACACTCCTGTTCGGCTCCGAATCATGGATTATTCTACGGCTCCTAGAATGCTTCCACCAGACATTTTCCGTGTCTGCTGGGAGGAAACCAGAGCACCTGGGGAAGCTCACACAGACATGAGGAAAATGTACAAACTCCTTACAGACAGAGTCGGATTTGATCCCAGGTTGCTGGCACCATAGCAGCATTGTAATATTCACCTGATCTTGTGGATGGATGACTCATCTCAGTGTTATAACTATATAGCATCTCTTCTGCCACTATTCCGCAGTGCAACTGAGACAGTTCAAAGGTTTGCAATCCCACAACTCTCCCTGTGCTGCCAAATGGGTCTATAGTTAATATAAAGGAGCTGCAGCGCTGGAAATCCAAACACAAAAAACTACCAGCAACATCAAACAGGGGGTGGTGGGGGGGGGGGGTGGTGGTTGGTCAACTACAAACAAAAAACCTAGGTCAATACCTAGGTGCAGATACAAGGTCAGCTATTCATTCACACTTGGCTTACCACCATGCTGCCAAATGACACAATGATCTGGCTGTTGCCCACTTACATTTCCTCTGGACTTGGGAGGATTATCCAATTCCCCATCACTGTTAATCCTACCAGCTGCAGTGCTTCAGAAGGTGATTTCTCCTTGTGAATGATCTCTCTCCCCTCTGCCCTGCCAACTTGTGAGGCTCTTGGGGTTTTCTTCATGGCTCCCGCTACGAACTTCACAAAATCCCAGTAGATGACAGAGCCATTATTTGCTTAGCTCGCTAACCCTCACCAAATTTAGTTTTTCTCAGCCCTATGGTCAAATATTTCCTTCCCAAACAGTTTGTCCTTTTAATTTTATAACATCTGTCTTTGAAAGATATTAATTTATTTGAACACAATCCCATGTGGGCAATGTGGGTGGCTTTTATAATTATTGCACTTTACACCCATTCCTTCATTTTTCCATGACAATTCAAAACTTCAAAACGGTTGAATCAGCAAAACTGAACTTTGCAATATCAGAGAAATATTCAGTTTGCTTTTTGTTGATTTGTAAAGCAAATACAACCCGAGTTGCTCACAATCCTTGTGACTCAATTGATAGCACAATTTCATCTAAATTAGAAGGTTCCAGGACGGAACCTCACACTGGAGACTTGAATCAAGAGTGTTTTTTAGACAGCAATGTTGAAAAAACCTGTGAAAAATTTAACACAAATTAACATAATTACTCACCTTGTGGTTGTTTACACTGCGCACCTCAAGTTCCTGTGTGCGTTAGTCCCGGTGCTTTTAGATGGAGCAATGTGGCCTGAGTCATCCGCTGGACGTCAAATTCATGAGGTGAGTTTTGCGGTCAGAATTAGTCTGCAGGCTTCCCCCAAAAAATAGTAGGGGTCCCACAGGATAAATCACAGTGGAGGAATTGACTAAAACTTCCTGCACTTTCCTTTTTAGACTGCCCACTTAATGGCAAATTTTGTTGATTGTGCCATTACATGCCTGCAGTCTAAAAACCCTAAAGGATTTATGTTGAACGGAGGGAGAGCTGTTTTGTCAGAGGTGCTGTCTTTGAAATGAACCATTAAATAAAAGCTCTCCTTAAAGATTCCAGAGGTCAATGTTGAACAACATTCTTATTCCAATGTTTTGACCACCAATACTTATTCTTCAACCAACAAAAGATCACCATCAGGATTCCATTTATTGTCATGTAAATATACAAAAAAATTATTTTGTTTGCCTTGCCAAGTAAGTTAGATAAGAACAGGTGGCTGTCTGCATTTACAGTAGCGGCCATCCTCCGAAAGGATGCATCTTTCGAATGTTGATCACTCTGGATAAACAGAAGGCTTTTCAAGATGTTGCATAATTCCAAATCTTTATCTCTTTAATAATCTAAGGTTATTGATGCATCCATCTAGTCCATGTGTTAAATATGAAGAACAAAAAAAATTATTAAAATTTCTGAAGTGTTAGTTGATATTTAGTGAAAATGCAGTTGGTTTTTGTATGGATTACAGAAGGGTCTTTGAAGAGTGCATGGAAATGTAATTTCATCAAAAATTTACTTTTCAGCAAAAGCCAGGAAATAGATGAGGCACGCAGCTTTCAGACTTATTAAAGAATAGCTCATCGGTTAATAGTGGAGCTCAGCCAGACAGTTTTCCACTTGTAGTGGTGATGTTTACTCTGGCTCAGGGTTCAGTAAATTGCAGCCACGACATCAGTTAGCTTTCCATCCTTCCATATTCATTCATTCCCCTTATTGTTTTTCCACACTGTTTTATTGCTTTTTAAGTTTCAATTGTCTCTTCAGAACTCATTGACCTGCGTAAATCAAGCTTGCTGTCTGGTCCTTGCATCTCAACATTAAAGATTTCACTTCTGTTTGTTTTGAAGACTGAAAAGTTCTCCGAACATATTTTAGACTTCTTAAAATGAAGCTAGAAATAATGATTACCAAAACAGACAACTGATGTCAGGATATTAGACATATTGAAAACTCTGCTCCTTCCAGACTCCTTCCCCTGAGAAAGTTTTTAGCTGAAGATTAAATCCTGCGGAAGCTTGTTCAGCAGAATGTTATATTTGTCATGAACAGTTCCATGCATTGTACCACGGTGGACTCTCTTGAGAGGTTAACGTAGTGGTAAAAACTCTTCTAAACTCCCACATACAGTACATTAAAATTATAATCATCCAGAGGGAGAAGTACAACCCTCCTCCTAAGTCCAATGTGGAATCACTTAGAAAATATCAGTCAAAATTGCAGGAAGCAGGATATTTTGATGTGTAATTTTTCAAAGAGAGATCGTGGCCCATAACCCTCTGCCCTTTTCCTACAAGGAGTCTTTACCTCTCCTTATGAGTTTTGCTTGTCACACGGATCGACATCCATAGTTGTCATCAACCATAACTAAAGGCAGGGCAGAGAAACAATTTGTCAATTCCAAACTTAAGGTCAAATAAATGGGACTGTAGACTGTGCAGCAATCTAAATCATGTCTCTCTTCCCACAAGGCCTTTTAAAATCAAGGTGTAACTTCTCTTACTCTCTGCAGCACTCTTATCTCAAAGAAATGAGGTTCAAGGCCTGATATTAGGGTTCCATAAAGCCTATCATTTAACATCTTGAAAATAATCTTTCTTACATTTTGGAATGTTAAGGTGGCACGAAAATTTGGATCGATATCAATATATTCTCTTTGAAAATAACCCTGCCCAAATATTGAGACTTTAAGCTTACACAGATACTTAGATCAATACCAATTTATTCTCTCATTTATATAAATGTAGCAAGCAATAAACGTCTGTGCTTCACACTGCCTGGAGCATTATGGTTTACATTTCTCACCCAGCTTAAGTCTCGGAGTAACTATTCTTGTAGCTTACCAAACAATTATGTGACTGCTATGTCACCCAACATGGGACAGCCAAAACAGTTACACTGAATAATTTTGAATGACAGTGATTTTTTAATCAGTAGACAAATGTAGGCATAATCTATTGTACAGTAGGAACCCATGTGTAAATTTTGCTGGATCCATCACATTCCCCGAAGTCACTACATTTACCTGGTCCATTTCTGGAGTGTCCACTGGGCCTTCTGCACCCCAGCCAGACAACAATCCACAGGCTTGCTTCTAAATCCTTGATCAACACTGACCTGCCTTTGATTCAGAACAAAACTGTGGTTGTTGCTGATCAATTGTTAAAATTTTCCTGGATTTAAGTCATTTCTAACTCTCTCTGGCTTTGGGCCATTTCAATGTTATTAACGTTGAAATGAATAATTAAAGCAAAATGTAATTAAAACATTGAACCACAATGAAAAATAATTTAAAATAAATCTTTCCTTTTTTTCCTTTTGTTTTGACTCCTACAACCTTGCAGTGAACTGAGATTCATTGATGGTGTGTTATACTGATGGCTGGCTCTGCCTTCTGGCTCCGCCCCCATCTACCCATAAATAATTCTGGCTTCCCACCTAAACCCCTGAGCCCCTCTGAAGCCCATCGTAAAACCCTACCCTCAGTTATAAGCTAATAAAAGCGTATGATCCCCCTCCAGTCGTGAGAGCTTTTATTCGTGTTCCCATTGAAATCACATCTAACTGATGGCATGATCTGAAACAATTCACCAATAAAATGCTGGATGTCCTAACAAGACTCTACCCCTCTTCTGGATCCTGAAGGCAGGACAGGTTTGCATATCGAACCTTCCAAGCCTGAATTCACTGCTCATATGTAAGCCTGGAATTTACTTCATTTGGCAGAAATGAGCAAGATTCATCTCAAGATGAATGAACAGCCTGTTTCTGGTGTATTTAAGTCTATTTGAGTTTTGTAATATTTTCCTGATATTTTCCTAAAGTTTATTCTGATTTTACTTGCAGTCATATATACGTGTCGATCATACTCTGACAAAAGATCACTTAGTGAATCAGAAAAAGATACATTTTTATCCAACTAAATTCCAATATTCAGGGAGAATATTCTTGTGTTAAAGAAAGCTAAACTTGCTTAATGGTTCCAGGGCACAAGCTGCCGGAGGACATTTGGACAAATGGACTGATTAATATTTCCATAGCTGGGTAATAATGACCCAATTATAATCATACAATTGCTAGAATATTATTCTCAAAATCATGTTCATGCTCTTGTACCTATTGCCGTAAAAATTGCACAGAAATGCTGGAGGAGCTCAGTCGGACTCACACTGCCTAGAGGAGGTAAAGATATAGTCCCGACATTTCGGGCCTGAGCCTTTCTTCAAGGAATAACCAAAGAATAGGAAGGTGTCAGAATAAAGACTGAAAACTGATAGGGGAAGGAGGTGGGGTGGGGGTGGGGGAACACAAGTTGCTAATTGCATATGATATGAGGAGAGGTGAGATTTGATTTTGACTGTGAAAGAAGACAGAGGGTAAAAGGAAGAGAGACAGGGAGAGAGCGGGGGAAAGGTGACAGGGAAGAAGAGGAGGTGTTTAACGGAAACTGGAGGTCGATGTTAATGCTATCTGGATGGAGGGTGCTCATACCTTTGTGTTTCACCTCCTTGTATCTATTGTCACGCATCACATGAAAGTATTTCTGATTGAACACTTTATCTTTGATAACTTATGAGAGTGCCGATTAAACGCATTCTCCATACAAAATATTAGTCTTATTCTTCCACTGCTATGCCACATCCTAACAACAAAGAATACTTAAGATATAGTTTGCTAGGTTAGCAGTACAAAGCAATAGTGGTTAAGAGGGGTGGATTAAAACTGGTTGCTGTGGTTTTTAACCTCACCTCACCTATATGTTGCTCTGCAACCAACAGTTTAAAGAACAAATGGTCATAGAAGCGGAATTATCTCATTCTGCTGATCATGACTGATCTCTAATCACATTTTTATTGTCTTTATATCCTTGCTGAACTTAAAAATCAACAATTTGACCCAGAAACAATTAAACAGGGAAGCAAATTTCAGTATTTCTATCTCCTTGGCTGCTCCATCTAAGAAAATGTACTCAGCCAATTAAATCCCTTATCCAGTTTGAAAATATCCAAGCAATAATCTGAACCATGCATTTTTCAGGTGAATCTGCTTCACACATTCCTAGGGCCAATATGGCTTTCCACAGCATTAGAACATAAACCTGGATTCAGGTGAGGTCAAACCAATGTCTTGTATGAGTGAAACATGACAGGATATTGGGAATCACAGAAAAATGAAGGACTGGTGGGGGTGGGGGGGAATGAATGTGTTTTTTTTAGAACGTAGGGGAGGCTTTGAGGAAATATAACCGATACATTAAAATTATCTGAGGATAAGATGGGATGAACATTTACCTTATCAGGGAAAATATTAAACACTTTTATTCTGATGGGTGGAAGGATTGGAGGGAATTGGAGAGAAACATTTTCAGCAAGGAGTACAGATAGATCCTGACTTACGATGTTCCAACATACGATATTTTGAAGTTACGATGATCAGAATGAAGGTAAGTTGGGCTCTTACCTGTATCAACGAGGCTGATTTTCCTTCTGTGAAGGAAATGCTTCTGTCCAATCAGTGCATGTAGACCACTTCCCAACGCTACCACCCCCTTAAGCGTCATCATTTTGGTACTCCTCTTGTAGTGACATCAAGGAAAAGGTGATTTAGTATGCATGCACAGATGGCCATCACTGGAGAGGGAGAGAGAGATTGGAGTGGGAGAGATAATGATGGCAATCTTCACATGCGTTTCAAATCACAACGTAGGATATGAAGTGACGCCGCTAGCCCTAGTTACCAGGCACCATCTTGGGCTCCCGGCAGGAGTGGGGACATTGGCCTCCCGCTGCCGCCGGGAGTGCAATGTCCCCGCTGCTGCCGGGAGCCTCCTGGTAGGAGAGGAGACGTCAGCCCCCCCAGCAGGAGCTACTGAGAAATCTACCTGTGCAGAAAGACCCCGACTTGAGATAATTTCATCTTATGCTACGAGTGGCGGAACCAAACCCCCTCATAAGTCGGGGGTCTACCTGTAGTGGGGTGCTGGAATTTTCTGCTGATAGAAGGTGGATTACATTTCATTTAGGTTTCTGAATCTGCAAGGCTACAGACAAAGAAATGGAAAGTGATATTCAGCTGATATGTTACTTGAATGCAAGCTGGAGATTTCTGTTAAATACTACCAGTAATTCTGGATGTACTAAAGCAGAGGGAAAGTAAAGCCTGAAAATATATTTGAGAAAATGTTGAACAATTAAACTTGAAAACCAATATGCTAGAGCATTTGACTGGCGGCCCATCTGCAAGAAAGTTTGTTTTGAGTTTACTCAAATTAGGAAATGGAGAAAATAAACATAACAACTCACCAGTAATGACTGATGAAATACTTGGACTGAACTGCAAACTGTTTTCTCAAATGTCACTCAACATTATTTGAAAGAGCAATTTTACATCAAAAACGGATGTAGAGCAGGCCACAAAGAAAGACCTTCTTTTGAAGCTTCCCAGACAGACGGTACTAGATAAATATACTGATAGCGTGATGAACTGACATGAGGCTGCTCATTTTTCTATTGAATTTTTTTGTCACTTCCACCGCTTGGTGTGCCATCAAATAATCTTGAGCGAAAGGAAGGAACTCCAATCATGTTACTCAGCAATTTGGATTGGTCAATATTATGCAACAGCTCAAGGTTATCATTTCAAGAATTACAACACAAGTAATTGATGCTACAATAATAACTGGTAATTCTTTTGGGAAAAGTGTCTTCATCCCTTGGATTTCATTTCAGCTGTCCGAGTCCTACAGTGACAATGTCTGTCCTCGGTCTCAGCCATCTCAAGGTGAGGCTAAACTTAAATTTGAGAAACATTTTCCTCCTGGACCTAACAGCATGAACACAAAGTTTCCAAACACAAAGCTAACTCCCACTCCCATCTGAGTCCATTGTTTCCATATTTTTTTTACCTTCTACTGTGCTCAAATTGTTGCTGCGTCTCCAACTTTTCTTCTACCCCCCCCCCACCCCTTTCCTTATAGTTTCTTCCTTTGCGCATCTATTCACCTCTCATACTTTCTGTCCTCCCATCTCTAGACTCTCCCCCCCTTCTTTCCCACTTTAAATATGTAATTTGACATTTTTATCTTGGTTTCAACTCAAAACATTGACTGGCCTTTTCTGCCCATGGATGGTGTCTGACCTGCTGACTCCTCCAGCAATTCTTTGTTTTCTCAAGATTCCAGCAAACAACAGCTTTTGTGTTTCCCTGGACTTCCATTCCCTGTTCGTCGTAGTTTCGTTGCGAGCAATTACGAAGTGCAAGGACAATTGCGATAAGCCGTTGGCCTGAACCTTAAAACTCCATTCCGTTCACGTGGTCAGCTGGTTGCTCCAGAGATGAAGATAAAAATAACTTATGTTTTTACTTGGGATTCAAAGGAAAGAAACATAGTTCATCTGAAGCATTTCAAGATTGAAGTGGTATAGATTTACACTTGTGCATAGGCATATACCTACTTAAAGAGATCTACATCACATGTAATTTTGAATACATATTTCTGTTTTTATAATATGTGTGTATGTGCGTTTGTGGGCTTGTTGGCATTGGCGTATAAGACAACTGGTGTATAAAACGATGCCACAATTTCCACTTAAAATGTAGGTTTTTAGCTAGACTTGCTGTATAAGACTACCCCAAGACCGGCACTTACCGCTGAGAGCTTTCTGGCCCAATATTCCCTTACAACCATCCCACTGACCAATGAAATGATTGAACAATGCAGCACAGTACAGGTCCTTCAGCCCTCAGTGTCGTCCTGACACATATATTCCTTCCTTAAAAAAAAGTACTAAACCCTCCCAACTCATAACCCTCTATTTTTCTTTCATCCATGTGTTTCAGCCTCCACCACCATCCCCAGCTAGGCATCCACAACTCTGTGAAAAAAGCTTTCCCTTGATGTTTCCCCTAAATGTCCCTCCCATAACTTTGACAAATATGCCCTCTGGTTGCTGTCACAATATTTTAAAAGCAAATTATCCAGTAAAGGTTTAAATTTTATTAGCATATTTTAAAATAAATCACCACCGGCTCCTTTAACAGGCCATTTAATGCCCCTACAGAGCTGATGCAGTCAGACTGGGTGGATGGACCCCGCTGGGGAGCTTTGAGACTTCTCTGTTCATCAGCTGTTGCAAATGGTGACTGGTGTCCACTGTCTGCTTCGTTTGCTGTGCTGTAACTTTAAGGTATGTTAGACAGGTTTATAATACATTTTTATTGTTTTGATAGTGTATGTTTAAGTAGAAAAATATTTAGTGGTAGGACCATAGCAGTGTTTTATGCTGTTCTCCATTGCCGTGGGGGACACTCTAAATCGCAATGTATTAAGGTTCAGATTTTATACTTGGCATACAAGATGACCCCTGGTTTTGGGGTGACATTTTTAAGGTTCAAATATTGTCTTATATGGCAACATATACAGTATATTAATACAAAATATGTTTTTGTTTTTATTGGTAACCTTAGTTAAGGTTATATTCATTTTATATTCATTAAATCAGAATCAGATTTATTGTCATGCATATGCCACAAAATTTGTGGTCTTGTGGCAGTATTACAGGTGTAAATATTAAATATTACTATAAATATATGAATAAATACATAAGTCTAAAAGAAGAGAAACTACTTCATTGTCCATCTGGAATCTGATGGCAGAGGGAAAGAAGCTGTCCTTGTGCGGCTGGGTGCTCGTCTTCATGCTCCTGCACTTCCTTCGTGATGGTAGCAGCATGAAAAGGGCATGGCCTGGGTGGTGGGGGTCTTTGAGGATAGAGGCTGCTTTCTTAGGACACCGCCTCTTGTAGATGTCCTTGATGTACAATAATTATATGTTTAAGTGTTAAGATTTCATTTCATTTGCAAGGAGAGTTACAATTGTTGTTTGGAGTGTTGATTGCTTGAAAATAAATAGAGGCATTGTGATTACCAACCAAAGCAACACCAAAAATAGCAGCAAGTCAATTAATAAAAAGCATTTTATTGCCTTACCCGAGTTGCTGAAAGGCCATGGTTGATGGTTATTTTGAGCTACTGGATAAAGGTACTTCCAGAGTGATGTTGGCCAGGGAATTCCAAGATTTAGATCCAGCAACACTAAGACACGAGGTGTGATTTTATGGAAACTTTAGCAATGTGCCCGTTCTTCTTATCCCTTTAGGTAAGACCCATCCCAGAACATGAACATTATTTATTATAAATTCTGGAATGGCTTTGGAACAAGATGAATGCCAGTCACCTAGAACATCCATGCTCATGTTTTCTCTTGCTGCCACATGTGGTGCCCTGTTAAACAGAACCAGACACACACAAGGTAAAGGCTGTACAACAGGCTTTAATCCACAAAGACTTCCAAGGAGCCAGGCTGGCTGTGGCTGCAGTAACTCTGAGTGAGACTTTGGAGGCCGGTGCAGGCTTATATCCCGGAGGGTGATTGACACCCGACCGGGTAGAGCTTGATCCATTCAGGTTGACTGATTGACAGCCAGCCAGGTGTAGTCCTGTCCCCCTTACACTCCTGCAGGTACAGAGGTTGCCCCCTGCAGTAGGCCGGTGGTGTACCACCACACCACAGCATTAATGTATCTACTCCTTTTAAGTTTTTTTTTATTGTGTCCTCAAGATGTTCATGTTTGGACTTGGTGAAAATAGTGCTATGAATTGTCAAGGAGAGGTGGTTGGATTCTACCTTGTGGCCATGCAAATGTCTAGCATGAATGTTACTCACCTATGCCTGGATGTTATTGATATATAGGCCTAAACACACAAGATGGTTGGAGTAACAGGAGAAATTAGATTGATCAGGTTTTGATTCATGAGGGTTTATCTTCAGAAGAATGATAAAAGATTTAGGTGATGCTTATAAAATGTTATCAAGGCTATTGAGACTGGATGCTGATTGGATGATTCCCCAGGTTGCCACATCGAGAACAGGGGTTTCAAACTCAGATTAGAGGGCAAAAGATTTAGGACTGAGACGAGAAAAATCTTCTTCGTGAAGACACAAAGTTTACTACCACAGAAAGCTGTTGAAGCCAACCTACAAAATATGTTAAGATAGAAAACATGGAACTAGAACCATAAAATATTATAGCACAGAAATCAGGCCCTTCAGCCCTTCTAATCAGTGCCAAACTA
The DNA here is from genome assembly GCF_036971445.1 of Narcine bancroftii. NCBI lineage: Eukaryota > Metazoa > Chordata > Chondrichthyes > Torpediniformes > Narcinidae > Narcine > Narcine bancroftii. Next base: position 35,936,642 of record NC_091470.1, read on the forward strand.
TTATTCTGTCTTGATCTACTGACCTGAACCGAGTCCACAGCCCTCCATATCCTTCCCATCCATGCACCTGTCGAAATTTTTCTTAAATGTTAAAACTGAGCTTGTATTCACCACTTCAGCTGGCAGCTGAGACAGATGAGCAGCAAAAATCATATCAAATGCCGGAATGACCTTCAATATCAAGTCTCCATAAAGGCCTTCAGCGTGAAATATTGACCATCCCTCTGTAGCTGCTTGAGCCGCTGAGTTCCTCTAACAGATTGGGTTTTCCACCAAGTTCAGGAACAGCTGCCACACTCTACTATCAAACTCCTTACCAACAAACTCAATCGGGGACTCATTTAAGGAACTTTACTTTTGCACTTTATTGATTTTTTAAAATTTTCTCTATATTGTCAGTTTGTTTACATTTGTTATCGGTTTACATTTCTTTATTTGTTTACATGTGTGCATTGTGTATCATCATTGAAAAACAAGAGTCATACTTGCCATAAAAAACTTTCAGTACCGCAGCAAATCGAAAAGCAAATTTGTAACCTTTCTGCCAAAGAACTGCTTTCGCTGAATTTACACCTTTTGATAACATTTTGACTAAGATCCGCATAAAAGAATACTCTTCTGTTTTGAACCATCAGAGGACCTCCATGTTGCCTTGCATTCTGAACCGCCAAGCTCAAAATTAACTCCCTATCTTGGTATCTCAGCCAGCTGATCAAAACAGATCGAGGTTGTTGACCAGGCATTGGTTATTTTTTCTCAAAGCTCCATGTACTCCATCCAATTACAACTCTTCCAGAAACATTTCAGCTCCCAACACATCCAGTAGCCATTTGCAAAAGAATTTAACCGACTCCGACCCTTCAAAATGTTCAGCTACTACCAAATAAGTGGTAGTTCTGCCTCCCTCACAAGAAGAAGAAGAAGATTCTCAAGGACAATGATGTCATGCATGCACTCTGACAATAAATCTGAAATCTGAAACTGAAAATTTGGGTGAGATCAGGTTTCTGCCCAAAGATTTCAAAATTAGTGCAAAAATCACAGGAACAACTTGCACTTAAATTTAAATGTGTATTTGCATCGTTTCGTTGAATTAAAGTAAATTCAGTTCCTATAAACAATACATTCCATTTTTTTCTAATTGGATTGTAATTTTCTTTTATCTACATCTTCATCACTGAGGAATCACTCACCCCATAAACCATCATTCAGGCTGGAGATTGAAATAACTCAAGCCTTGTTCCAGGAACCTTCTGTGATGGTACAACCAATTAGACTGCTCAGTGAACTCTTACCCAAAAAAAGCAGCTACTACGATATGCAAAATCTTAATCAGGTGCCTATCTTTCAATAAAGGAAATAGTTCTGCTTTCCCTTTTAACTGTTCTATATTTTCTGCTTATTGAACTGGAACAAGAGCTTATGGGAGAGGGCCATAATATTTTGGAAAGTAGGGGCTTACATGTAATCCTACCATAGAAAAATAATTGTAAATACAAGCTCTTTCACACCATTAGCTTCAGCAACAGTTTGGAACTTGAAATGTAGCAATCATGCAGCTGCTCTGAAAGGGGGTTTGAAAAGAACAGATCAGCTCTCCAGTCCCCTGAAATTCATGGGAAACATCCAATAGCTTAAATTCCCTTTGCTTCCAATTGAAAGTTTCAGGCCGTTTTTTCATAGATTTACAAGTATAGTCATGTGAGTGACCATGAGATGGAGGTCAGAAGAAGATCCTTGGTCCCACTAAACTCACACCATTCAAACATGGAAGAGAAGGGCAGTTGTTTTACTTTTTACAGGATCACGACACGCAAGGGTGAAAGTGACTTGTACGTCAATTTCCACCTCTCTATGAATGGTTGTTGGATTAACAATGGGAGCACAAAACAGAGGAAAAAATATTGTTTAAAAAGCATGTATGTGGTGTTTTTTTTCTCCTCTCTCACGTTCACATTATGGAATTCAGAACAAAGGAACACAATCTGTATCAACTCCCAGACCTTCCAGAATTTACAGTTATATTATCAACAAGAATTTAAATGACTAGACTTACAGAGGAACATGGAGTAAAAGGAGCGCAGCAGCAAAGCAAAGTTTTAGCAAGATTTAAATTCATTAGAACTTGTTAAGAACAGACCTGTGCTTTCTGAATAATAAGTGCAATAAGGAGTGAATAAACTGATCCAACTTTAGCATTTCATCAAAGTACTTGCACTGACTTTAATTGGCACAATGACAGCAGATCCATATATAACCCTATATCCATATAACCATTTACGGAGCAGAAACAGACCATGTCGGCCTTTCGAGTCTGCACCGGTTCACTAGAACAACTCCACTAGTTCAAACCTCCCGCTCTCCGCCAATAATATCTCTACCAAACATACATCTTACCAAAGATCGAATTTGATGATAAAGAAGAGTTCTTATCAATACCAAAACCTTCCCTCATCTGATTAAAAGATAAAAATTTACCCTCTTTAAATGTTTTGGACATGTCAGAGACTTGAAAATATTGGAACAAAGTATTCCAAACTTTCTCTGCATTTTTTTAAAAAAGTTAATTTTAAACGTAATCCTTCAACTGCTTTATTTGGGATGTATCACATTAAAACTGGGTAGCAATCTCATCCCTGAATCTACTGTGCCCTAAATAGAGAGGGCATTGTATGAAATTAAGAGATTGGGACTGTTGTTAAAGCTTCTGCATTCTATAGTGGGTGCAAAGATCCCATGGAAAACTTTCTAGGAACAGTATGTAGCCATAGAATTCAGATCAGCATATAAGCAGATGTTCTGGTGAATATCACATTTTTATTTGTGAGAACTTCCTGAGGGCAAATTGTTGCTGCATTATGGACATAACTGGGCTTTCAAAAAAATCACTCAGTGGTTCTGATTGGCTCTTGGAAAACACAAATTTACGAAACACATTAGAAATCATATTTGATAATAGAAAGCTTGCTGGAAGTCTTTACAATGCAATATTCCATTTATACTTCTGATGCATGACAGAAGCTGCATTCTTCACCAATATGAATTCAAGGCTGAATGTTCAAACTTAAAAGTAATACGAATCCATTGAATGAAATGTACCATCTGATTTTATATAAATTTCTAAAAGCCCTTCCATTTAATAGCAATTGTTTAAAAAATCCTGAACTTTAATTTTAAAAACTGATTTAACAAGACCACAATATCGACACTTTAAGTCTTGGGATATGAGCATCAATGACAAGGTTCAGAATTTATTACACATCCTTGTTTCCCCTCGAGGAGGTCAGAGAAACTTGTGCGCCTCTGTGGAATATGTTCTTTTTTCTGTTCCTTTGGGTAGATTTGCTTTCCTCAGGAGTACTGTTGTTACGACTCAACTTGTGATTACCAATTATTTGGCACATGGACCAGCAACTCCATGATCTGCTCATTGTAATTATTGGAGTCGTTCACTCCAACCCCAAGGATGTGCCCTGGTAGTTAAGATCCTCTTTTGTTAAGATACAAATTAAATGTATTCAAATTCCTATGTCATGATTTTCAAGAACATTCCTCCTGGCAACTTATAGAAGCGGCAAAAAAGCAGTTTGCTGAGGGAAGAATACCATTAATGCATAGTAGAAGAATGACAAGGAATGCACATAACAAAAGCATAATTCCATCCCTTATTTGGACGGATAAATCTTCCCTTATGGCTTCAATTCTGATTACAGCTCAATCCACTGGGAAAAAGTAAGTACAGATTGTGTTAGATTATTTTGAATTCCATAATGTGAACAAAAACTTGATTTTCCCTTTAGAATAGAGCACATTTATGAATTGAAGCTGAAAAATAATAAGAACGATGAAATATTTCCTGATAAGCTTGAAGTGTTAAAGCAATAATTCAATCCATTTATAGTGGATTTGTCTGCCAGCTTCAAGTCATTGCGCAAAGTTGCTCAGGTCAGCTGAGAGCTATCTAGAAGACAGCTTGGACTGCTTTATCCAGGCAATGTTAATAACTCCTTAGTACTAAAGAACCAAAAGGAAATCTGGAAAAACTCAGTTAATCATTCATTGAGACAGTCTTTGAAATTATACAGATGTCTTTTGAATTCACAAGAAGGAGAACTGTGCAATGAAAAAGCATTTTCTTGTCCATAAAATAGATAATGGAGCTAATGATTTCCTCCTCTCATATAAAATAGGAACAAGCAATACCGAGCAGACATGGCAATCGCTGTGGACTGTGACTAGGAATTGTTCGGACCTCTCCTCAGGCTCAAGTCTCGCACTATTGCACGCAGAAGGGGAAATGGTTTTGCAAATATCTGAATCATTTTCAAATACAACTTTGCTCATGCTGATTCAGTTTCCTGTTTTTGAGGAAATAGTTTTGTTAATATCAGATTTGTTCGCCTTGGAATTTACATTTAAAATGTGTTCCAAATTTTTTTAAATGACAGTTGCTTTTTTAAAAAAAAACTTTTAACAAAATTGTTAGGTGAGCCAGCTGTCTTACAGAAAGATTCTCTCTGTTCCCCATTCATAAAGAAAACACAAACATGGATATGAAGAAATAATTTCTGCATTTATAATAAGTAGCTTACAGCAGAATAGGAAATTTTACTTTGTGAGAATTCAATATAATGTCATCGAGTAATAGAATCACACAGCATTGAAGAAGAGGCCCTTTACCCACTGAAGAAGAAGCCCTTTACCCCAACTCGTTGGGCTACTCCCATTTGCCAGCAATTGGTCCATATCCTTCTAAGCCTTACATTTTGTCCCTATATCTGTCCAAATGACTTTTGAATGTTGTATTTTTTTATTTATTTTAAATTTAGGCATACAGCACGGTAACAGGTTATTTCGGCCCTAAGTTCGTGCCACCCAATTTACACCCAATTAAACTACAACCCCAGTACGTTTCGAACTGTGGGAGGAAACCGGAGCCTCCGAGGAAAACCCACACAGATATGGGGAGAACAAACGAACTCCTTCCAGGCAGCGTGGAATTCGAACCCTGGACCTGATCACTGGTACGGCACTAACCACTGCACCAACTGTGCCACCACACAGTTTATGGCACTTCAACAGTTTCCTCTGGCAGACATGGAATAGCCTCTGAGTGACAAAGTTGCCCCTCAGATTCCTCTTAAATCTTGGAAATCAGAAGAGAGCCTGAGAGTACAGCAATGGTACATGGAAATAAATAAATGTATTCCTTTGGAAAAAAATAACATGTAATTAAAAAAATAAAGTCACATTATTTGAACAAATTTGGGAACCGTACATGGAACCTAACAGAGAAGGCTTGCCTCGGACCTCTACCCCCTAAAATGATAAGAAGACAAAATGACTTGATCCAGTGTGTAAAAGTAGATGACACCATTTTCTTGTTTATTTTCTTTGTGTGATGACATTGTTTAATGGTTTTATTGTATTGTATATGTTGAACATTTAATGGGTTTGGAGGGGGTGGGAAGGTAGGAGGTAGAAAAGGGGAGAAAATGCCACTGTGTATATTTAAGGGGGAAATGTTTGTACGTATTTTGATTGATATGGTTCACAGTGTGAAAAAAAAGTTCCCTCTTAAATCTCTCCATTCTCACTTTAAACCTCAGCCCTCCAGTTCTAAATCATCCACCATGGGAAAAAGACAGCGAACATCACTTCATCCAATCCCTTCATGATTTTATAAACCTCTCTAAGGTCACCGATCATTCTCCTACATTCTAGAGAATAAATGTCCAGCCTAACCTGAACTGCACACAGTATTGCAAGTGTGATCTCACCAATAACTTGTGCAACTATATCATGAGGTCCCAATGTTTATACTCAATACCTCATCCAATGAAGGTAAACATACCATATGCCTCCTTCACTATGCTATCTAAGTCACCACTTTTCATGGATCTATGCTCCTGTACCCCTCATAATATTTGCTCTCCAGGGCTATGCTATCTATTATGCAAGTCTTAGAATCAGATAAGTTCAGCTTGACATCTCGTGCATAATAAAATAAGTAAGACAGTACATAAGTGCAGAGTTACAGAGAAAGATCAGTTAGTATAGTGCAAAGGAAACAGTTTTACTTGTGTGGGATTCATTCAAGAGTCTGATAACAGCAGGAAATAATCTGCCTGAGTCAGGTGGTGCATGATCTCACACTTACAATTTTTCTTCTCTACAGGAGTGAGGTGAAGAGACTGTAGCCTTGGTTGGATGAGTCTTTTAAAATGTTGCCTTCTTTTACAAGACAGTGGGAAGTATATCTGGAGTCAATGAAACGGAGAGGGACGTGTGTGATGTTCTGAACCCCTTTCACTATTCTCTACAGTTTCTTGCAATCTTGGGTTGGGCTATTCCTGGACATGCAGTGATGGCAGGATGGTGCACTTGTAGAAGTTTGAAGGGATGGAGATGTCATAACAAATTTTCTCAGTTTTCTGAAGACAAAGTTGGCTGAGTTGAGGAGCTAGGAGTGTGCAGAGTGATTTGGACAAGTTAGACGTGTGGTCCAAGACTTGGCAGATGCGATATAATGTGGATAAATGTGAGGTTATCCACTTTGGAGGTAAGAACAGGAAAGAGGACTATTATCTAAATGGTATCTGTTTAGGAAAAGGGGAGATCAGAGAGACTTGGGTGTTGCTATGCATCAGTCATTGAAAGTGGGCATGCAGGTACAGCAGGCGATGAGGAAGGTGAATGCTATGTTGGCATTCATAGCAAGAAGATTTGAGTACAGTGATCCTGCTACAGCTGTACTGGGCCTTGGTGAGACCACATCTGGGATACTGCGTGCAGTTTTGTTCTTCTTATCTGAGGAAGGACATCCTCACCATGGAGGGGGTGCAGAGAAAATTCACTAGACTGATACCAGGGATGGAAGGACTTACATATGAAGAAAGGTTGGATAGATTAGGCTTGTATTCTCTGGAATTTAGAAGATTGAGGGGGATCTGTTAGAAGCATATACAATTCTTAAAGGATTAGACAGACTAGACACAGGTAGGTTGTTTCCAATGCTGGGAAAAACCAGAACCAGGGGTCACAGTTTAAGGATAAGGGGGAAGTTATTTCAGACTGAGATGAGGAAATATTTCTTCTCTCAGAGGGTGGTGGATCTGTGGAATTCTTTGCCACAGGAAGTAGTTGAGGCCAGTTTTTTGTCAATATTTAAGGGTAGGTTAGATTTGGCCCTTGTGGCTAAGGGGATCAAGGGGTATGGGGAGAAGGCAGGAACCGGGAACTGATCAGCCATGATCATATTGAATGGTGGTGTAGGCTTGAAGGGCCAAATGGCCTACTCCAACACCTATTTTTCTATGTTTCTATGAAAACTTTAGTTTGATTTACTGCAATGCAGGACCTCACACTTGTCAAGGTTACATTACATGTGCTACTCCTTGGCCCACCTTCCCAACTAACCTAGATTGTGTTGTCACTCTCCACTTCACCAATTTTAGTGTTAGCTACAAATTCTCAAATCACATTAACCAAATCAAATTGCCATCAAAATCATTAAAATAGATAACAAACAACAGTGGACCCAGCACCAAGCCCCGCAGCACAGGCCTCCATTCAGAAAAGCAAGTCTCTACCACCACCCAATGTCTCCTACCACTCAGCCAGTTTTAAATCTGTGGTGGTACACCACCGGCTCAATGGCCTGCAATTCCCTGGTTTGTTCTTGCTGCCTTTTTAAAGCAACATCACAAGATTAACAGCTCCGTTTTCCAGCCCCTCTTCTGAGCCAAAGTATCTTTGCAAGGGCCTCTTCAGTTTCTTCACTGGCTTTCCACAAGATGCCAGGAAGCAATTGATCAGGCCCTGGGGATTTGTCCAGCTTAATGCACTCCTCCAACCCTTCTTCCCTGATACTTCATATATGGTCTAAGACATCACAACTCCTTTGCTTCAACCTCTTTGACTCCATGATTTCCTCCACAGTACAGTCAGAGAAGAAATCGTCACTTAAATCTCACCCATCTCATGTGGCTAGAGTTAGAGTTGGAATCAATTGCACATGGTTATTATTCAGCGATTGATTTGAAGATAGAGAACCACAATTTTCTGATTGAATAATTGATCATTATTGTTTCAGATAGTTGCAGAAAAACTAAAGCACAACACTGACAGCAGGGAGCAGAACAGCACAGAAGGGATCGCTACACTTTGGGTGCTGATAACTTCTCAGAGACTGAACAACTCAACGAAATTATTTTTTTGCTGCAGATTGTCCAGCCTACCTTTATAATTAAGCTCTCCCCTTGAAGCTTGTTTTCTCATTGCTCTATTCCCCTGAAATAATCTCTGAAGCAAACCCTGAAGCTAATTACTGACCTGTACATGTAGAATTATTTTTTTCATACTCACAGCCAAGGGAATTGGTGATTCTGCTTGATCTCACATGGTTGAGGCACGTATTATATTGGGTCTCATTTCAATTACACAGGCAATCTGCAATCAACTGGGCATCTCTAGCCAGCTGACAGGCACCAAAGATTTAGTCGGCTGCTGTTTTGCCCCAAGTGAGAGTTCAAAGTCTGGGTTATGATCATCGTTCATCAAAGGGGGGCATCACAAATGGAATTATGTGGTAGTGTACCACTCCAGCAGGGTGTGGGACCCACCTGTTTCAAACAGGCATCAATTATATCAGCGCCCAAGAGTGTAGTAACCTGCCATAATCACTATCGACCAGTAGCACTTACATCAACTGTGATGAAGTTTTGAAAGGCCAGTGTGGAAGCATATCAGCTCCTGTCTGAGCGGTGATATGGATACATTCCAGTTTGCCTATCATAGCAACAGGTCTATGGCGGATGCCATCTCACTGTTCTACACGAAGCCCTGAAACACCTGGACAGTAAAGATGCATTCATCAGGAATATTCAGTATTTAACACCATCATTCCCTCAAATCAGCAAACTCAAAGACCTGGGACTCAGCACCCCATCGTGTAATTGGATCCCATGGATTTCCTCACCTCTAGACCACAATCAGTGAAGATTGGTAAGAACATTTCCTCCACAATATCCATCAGTACCAGAGCACCACAGGGCTGCGTTCTTAGCTCCCTGCTCTACTCACTTTACACCTGCAACTGTGTGGCTCAATAAGACAATAACACCATCTACAAATGATACCACAATAGTGGGGTGTAGAAAGAAAGGTGATGACTCCGCATACAGGAGGGAGATTGAAAACTTGGTTGAATGGTACACCTACAACAACCTCGCACTCAATGTCACCAAGACTAAGAAGCTGATTGTTGACTTCAGGAAGGGAAAGCCAGAGGTGCTAAATTCAGTGATCATTGGTGGATCAGGGATAGAGTAGTTAAGCAAATTTAAGTTCCTGGGAGTCACTATCAAGAAGATCTTTCCTGGACCCAACACACTAATGGCATCAAGAAGAAAGCATGTCAGCACCTCTACTTCCTCAGGATTGTGGGGTGGTTTGGTATGACACCAGAAACCCTAGCAAATTTGTGCTGACGGGCTGGTATGGGGACACCAATACCCCTGAGTGTAAAGCCCTCAAAAAGGTAGTGGGCACAGCCCAGAATATCACAGGCAAAACCATCCCTACTATCGGGAACTTCTGAAGGAAAAGCTGCCGTCAGAGAACAGCAGCAATCAGCAAGGATATACATCAGCAGGTACACACTCTGTTCTCACTGCTGTCATCAGGAAAGGGGCAACAGGTGCCACAAGACTCACACCACCAGGTTCAGGAACAGCTGCTGCCCCTCCACCATCAGACTCCTCAACAGCACACTTAATCAGGGACTCAGTTAAGAACTCTTACTTGTGCACTTTATTGATTTTTTAGAATTCTCTCTATATTGTACATTTTGTTTACATTTGTTATCTGTTTACAATTCTTTATTTCTTTGCTTGCTTACTCTGTGTACAGTCATTTTGCACTACCAATAAGTGGTACTTCAGTCTCACCCACAGGAAAAAGAATCTGAGGGTTGCATGCGATGCCATATATGTACTCTGTTAATAAATCTGAAATCTGGGGGGGGGGGCGGGGGTGTGGGGTATGGTGGCTGCAGGCCATTATCATATTTTGGTTTCATATTGCAATCAGAAGGGCAATTTGGGGATGGGGTTGGAGAGCCGTGGCTGGTCAGGCTCAAACATCGAGTGACGCATTTCTCCATCTCCCTCTTCTTCATTCTTCTTCATTCATCTAATCATTTCTAAAACTCCTAGAGTCCTCAGCAGACAATTTTCTGGATGAGCCTGGCCTCTAATCAGAGCAATTCTGAATGCTTCACCAGCTGATTAATGTCACCACGGAATATGTTGGCCATGGTTCTTATAATATTTTACCATTGCTTTTCAGGTTTCCGGCAAGTCATTTGGGATTTCGGAATATGTAGCTCATAATTACAACTTTATTTTTTTTATATCTTTTTTGAATGCAAGGCGATTTATCTAGCAGAAAACTTTTCCAATATAAAGGAGGCAAGATGATCAATTACCCACTGAACTGCTGTTGGCAGACTATAGCGTCTACATTCAGATCTGTATTACATTACAGTTCTCTTTGATTCTTTCTCATTGAGCTACATAGTTGTACGGTATTGATTTCCCAATTGTAGTTCACTTTTCAGCTTAATCCAGTCTCCTTATCCCTTTACGTATACCTGTTAACTAAAACAAATGTCTTTAATTCTCAACAGTTCCTACATTGTTCCAAATAAAGACTTTCTCTCACAAGTAAATGATTGTACACACAAACATGTTACTAATTTACTATGTAAATTCACATCTTTTACATTAAATATTCTTTGACGTCCTAGTTCATTCGCAGCTGATTGGTGGTGCATATTATGTATTACATTTCTTCCAAGTGTGGCAGGCAATGGAATCCAATCCATTGCACAGATCCACAATCTGGTCAGAGTCAAGTACAGGAAAAAAAAACTCTCCATGGGATCATTTAAAGCTGAAGTGGATGGTGACTTGGTAGATATGTCATCACTATTGCCAAACTCATACCACTGCCAACAATTAGAATTTGAGAGGATTAAAGAAAAAACGATATCAAATTATAGAACAACCAGGTAAAATATCGTTTTTCACCATCGCACAAAAGGTGAAGGTTGAATCAGAATCCAGCATAGAATATTTTGTCATGAGCATGTCATGAAATTTGTTGTATTTGTGGCAGCCAGCGACACAGTGCAAACATTTATGGAACCACATTACAAAATAAATAAAAATAGTGCAAATAAAAGAAAACGACAAGGTAAGGCAGTGTCTGTGGTTCATTGTTCATTCAGGAATCAGATGGCAGAGGGGAAGAAGCTGTCTGTCCTTCTGCCGCTTGTCTTCGAGCTCTGGTACCTTTTTCCTGACAAAGAAAATAAAGGGACTCACAGATTTCATGTTCAAATGATGAAAGCTGGGGCATGAAAGGGCACAGGTTCACAAGGCAGAGAGTGGGAGGTAAATGCTCAACTATTCCATTAAAAAAGTTCCTTTGAACAGTTTGTAAGATGACTATAACAGCAAGAAGCTAGTGTAAGAAAAATATCTCAAATGTGTAGATTATAGCCTCAAGGGTCTAAAGAATAACTTTTGTTCACTCTATTCCCTATTGAAAATGGAAAGAAGTAGATGGTCCCAGCGGACTCGCAACATAAATTTTCTGAGGAGGTTTTAACTACAAAACTCAATCAGGACTCCAGTGCATAATTAATGCATTCCACAAGCAGCTTGCAGGAACCACAAATGCTTTAAAACGTTGGATCCTAGTTATTACTGATTGAAGGAGAGGGATAACCTTTAACTAACTTTCATCAGCAATAAGGAAGCCTTGCCTCATCCAACAAAATGTTTGACCTCACCCCAAGCCTCGGTTGGGATTGCTGCTGGCCCTTTATCTCCTGAAATGAAGCTAAGGATTATATTGAAGTAAAAAGAAAACCCTGGAGAAACTCAGCAGGTCAAAGAGTGTACTTTATGTAGCAAAGATAAAGATACACAACCAATGTTTTGGACTTGAGCCCTTGATCAAAGTATAAGCAAAATGTAGACAGGAGCCCAAACAAAATGGTGGGGTGAGGCAGGGGAGGGGTGCAAGAGATAATAAGTGGATAAGAGATGGAGGGCACAAGAAAGAAACAGGGGGAGGAGGGATGGCTCTGTGAATGGAGAGGAAAAGGGGATAGAGAGCTGGAGGAAAGGAGACAGAGGGATGGGGAGCCCTCGAGCAGAAACCGGAGAAGTCAATGTAAATGCCATCCAGTTGGATTCGAGCATTGTCTTGACAATTTAAATCAAAAACCTTATTTCAGAACTCTTTGCACAAATTTCCCAAACCACGATCTTCAAAGGTCTGTTTCTGGTTAAAAACATGGGGAAAGTAGCCTAGTTAGGACAACCATTCGATGGATCGGAAAAGATAAATTATTTGCAGTTGGGGGTAATTTCCTTAATTTCAGACTAAAGGATGTAGTCTGCTGAATTAATCATGCATGTTGAATAGATAAGCCTTTATCCCAGATTCTACCTGCCAGCTGTGTACAATTTCACTAGCACCTTCAAGTTCTGATCCCCTCCTCTAACATGAGTGTAGCAAAGACCGTGTTGAGATCTGCTCCTCCATGAATAATTGCCCTTCCTCTGCCATGAGAGAATTCTGAAAATGGGTTTACAGAGATGAAAATGCACTTTTGAGTTAAATCACTTGAAGTAAAACAGAATCTGTTCTCTTTATGTAGAGTTCCATGATGACATTTTTGGATAAAATAATATGAAATTTGTTGATATTGCTGACATGAATGTGTGACAGATTATATTGTGTTTGTATTGTATATAGATATGGTTTTGGGAGATAAATTGGGACAGGTTTTTTAGTGTAGGTCGTACAAACATTTTAAAACAAATCTTAATTAAAATACTGGAGCTCTGCTCATGCTAGACATGTTGGCCCCAGAGCCTTTGCAAAAGATTTGGAGAGTGCCCAAGAGACTTCACTAATGGATTGTTGTTTACAAAAAGGCAGCAGATGAAATAACTTGTCGGAGTCGCAGATGGTCTGGAGAGGAACTTGCTGTTCTAGGACGGTCGTGTGGTCTTACAAGCAGAGAGAGTAAAACAGGTTTTCTCTCTGAGAGAGAGAGAGAGAGAGAGAGAGAGAGAGAGATCAGTTTTACAGTCAGCAGCAGCAGCTGGGACTGGAACAGGACAAGCTGGCAAGCTTGTGGAAAACCCCATTTGGAAGACAGGTTGTGAGTGCGCAGTTCAGCCTGGTCAAAGGCCTTGTTGTTCATGCAAGAGGAGAGGACTAGTTATCTAATGTTTCACTTGAAATAAGAGAAACAGAAAGGAACTCTGTGGTGACCTGAGAGAGAGAGGGTATCATCTGGAGAACCCTGAGGGGGTAAGTTTCTTCAGCAGACACTGAAGTGGCTGATTAAAAAGGAATTAGTCAGTTGTGGGTGTCCAGCGAACAACAAATCTCTCTCTGAAAACCAACAAGAACCTTCCTGACTGTAACCATTTACCTTTTAAGCACCAAAGCCTGGTGAACTTTATAAATATTACATTCTGTGCATAGTATAAGAATTGCTTGCAACCAGTGAACTTGGAGGAATGAGAAGTGAGATTGGACTGTGAATCAAAGAACTTTTCTGAACTTACACACACATTACATACACGTGCGCTTAGAATTAGAAAGGGGTTAAATTAGGTTAGTTAAGTCAATAGTGATAAGTTAAAGTTTGATTCTGTTTTCATGTTTAAAGAAAATTAAAAGCAGCTTTTGTTTAAGTAACTATTTGTCTTGGTGAATATCTATTGCTGCTGGATTTTGGGGTCCTCTGGGCTCGAAACAAATGCAATGCAACTTGATGAACATGATACATTGAATGTGCAAGATATCTATGATTTATATGATGCCTGGATTCATGGTAAATGAAATGTAGACATTTTAAAGTGTAAAATTATTTGATTTTTGTCTGTATGAATGTACTGTATGAGCTGGCCTGCCCCTGTACCTGTGACTCCTCCCCTCTGAATCTCTCTAAAGGGGTAGCTGTGGTCCTGGTCGTGGCTATGTCCTTAGTCAGAAGGTGGTGGCGCAGCTCCTCACTCATAAACAAGATCCCGGTCACTATGGATATAGCAGGGGTATCCAAACACAGTGAATATGCTGTGTAGTGACTTTATGACTGTAGCTGTGGTTATGTCTGGGCAGGAGATGGCAAAAGGGAAGCATGAGTATTCATCAATAATGTTCAATTCCGGTTGGGCCTTTGAAGTCCATACTCAGGTGTTGCCCATTGCCCAGTGGCAAGAGGTCCTACTTGAGGCACTCCACACTACCAGGTCCCTTCTCTGTACTGCTATTAATGCTATGCTACATGAAAAGCTCTTTTCTTTCCCAAAGAAGTCAGTGTCAGGAACCACATTTCCGTCCTGGCTGACAATCTCTAGGCCTGCCCTGCTCCGGAGGCATACCAGGAGCCACAAGACTGACAACCTGGTTGAGAAGGTTCACCTCCTCCACACAATCCCCAGTATGTTTACATTGAGTACCAGGATGGGCAGCAAGACACAGTTTCTGTCCGGGACCTGGCGCATGCAGCGGGAACCTCCACCAACCCACCGACCAACCAATCAATATCCTTCCACCTACAGCCACCAGTGGTGCAACAGGCCACCCAGCCCCACTGATCCCATCAGCGCCCTGCCCAAACCCCAGACCAAGCAATCCCACGGTCCTATTAGCCCCCATCAGCTACTTGAGACTCAGACTGTCATGCAAAACACTACCCAGGAACCAGCAGCGGAGCCACAGCAGGCACTGCAATAGTCACAGTGGGGGCCAGGCCTGTATTGTTCTATGTTTTATACGAAGCAGGAAACAGGAAGGGCTCATCAGAAGTTATATGATAGTCAAGAAGGAGCTTAAGAAAGGACTTAGGAGAGCTCAAAGGGAGCATGAGAAGGCCTTGGCATGTAGGATTAAGGGGAACCCCAAGGCGTTCTGTGCATATGTGAAGAACAGAAGGATGATGAGAATGAAGGTGAGGCCGCTAAAGGATAAAGGAGGCAACATGTGCCTGGAGGCGGGGAAGGTTGGGGTGGTCCTAAATGAATACTTTGCTTCAGTAGTCGCTTGCTGAGGGTGAGGTCAGAATAGAACAGGTTTGTGTGCTGAACAATGTGGAGATTAAGGAAGAGGAAGTGTTGGATCTTTTTAAAAATATCATGATTGATAAGTCCCCAGGGCCAGTCGTGATATACCTCAGGTTGCTGTGGGAAGTGAGAGAACAGATAGCTGAGGCAGTCGCTTCTTTGGCCGCAGGGGAGGTGCCAGAGGATTGGAGAATAGCAAATGAAGTCCCCTTGTTTAAAAAAGGTAATAGGGAGAATCCTGGGAATTATAGACCTGGTGAACCTTTTGTCAGTGGTGTTCAAACTATGGGAGAGGATTCTTCAGGATAGGATCTATGAGTATTTGGAGAAGTATAGTCTACTCAAGGATAGTCAGGATGGCTTTGTGAAGGGTAGGTTATGCCTCATGAGCCTAATTAAATTTTTTGAGGAGGTAACAAAAGAAATTGATGAAGGTAGGGTGTTAAATGTGGTCTATTTGGATTTTAGTAAGGCATTTGACAAGGCCCCCCATGAGAGACTCGTTCAGAAAGTCATGAGTCAAGGGATCCATGCAACCTTGGCTCTATGGATAAAAAATTGGCCTGCATGTAGAAAGCAGTGTAGAAGCGAAAGGAAAGTATTCTGCCTGGAAGTTGGTGACTGGTGGAGTATGGCAAGAATTTGTTTGTGATTTTTATAAATGACCTGGATGAAGAAGTGGAAGGATGGTTCAGTAAGTTTGTGGATGATACAAAGATTGGAAGAGTTGTGAATAGAGCTGAAGGTTGTTGAAGGTTACAAGAGGACAGGATGCTGAGTTGGACAGTAAAGTGGCAGATGGAGTTCAATCCGGATAAATGTGATGTGATGCATTTTGGAAGGACAAACCAGAAGATTGAGTACAAGGTTAACGGTTAATGACTTAAGAGTGTGGATGAATAGATCCATCAAAGTTTCCACATAAGGTGATAGGATAGTTAAGAAGGCCTGGGATGCTGGACTTCATTAATAGGGGGACTGAATTCAAGAGCAGAGAGGTCATGTTGCAACTTTACAAATCTCTGATGAGACCACATTTAGACTATTCTGTTCAGTTCTGGTCACATCATTATAG